>NC_085136.1:314686840-315046014 GCF_035046485.1 Aedes albopictus | reverse complement strand
CAGAAAGGATGAAGGAAGGTTTTTGGGGTATTTGAAAGTTTAATTTGACCCATAACGATTCGGTACTATAAAGATTGGGAAACAAATAAATACCACTGAATGTATCAAAAGTTTTAAAACTGAAACAAAAACTGAAACTAGAGCTGAGGTAGACATACCTCTAGATCAGTGCTTGCAAAATGAAGCGTTTTCCCCTGGACGAAGCAAAATTTGCTCCTCTTTGACCGACGCTGTTCAACCCAGAGCGGTTGCTGTATACCTTCATTGGCTAACATGGTTCAGAAGCAAGTGGGAGCATGAGCAATCAATTTTATTACTGAGAGTGAGAAACGGTGGTTCATATGCGTGGTGGCTCTCTGAATCTTTCTCTTCGCCGGCGTATACGGCAATGAATATACTTAGTTTTTATCCTGTTATTACAGTGCAAATAACATAAACTCAAATTAAATCGATTACAATAGTCACGTACAACATTCCCATACCAACAGAATGATTGTTTTTACAAATTTTGAGCAACAAATAAAACCACTGAATCATTTCCCCATCTTCACACTCACCGCAGCAACTGAGCATGAACGATCACCAGTCAGTTTGCTTCACAAGCGAACCGACCGATGAGGAACAGCAGTCGCAGTTGGTTCGGGTTTTCTTCGCTCCCTTTGCGCATTCGTTCGTAGTGGTTGCTGGCGCTGATAACTGGTCGTTTTCTTCATATTCACTCAATTTCAAGCGCTGCTCTAGATATACAAGATAAATATAATAGAAGAAGAAAAAGAGGAAGAAGAAGAAGAAGAAGATGAAGATGAAGAAGAAGAAGAAGAAGAAGAAGAAGAAGAAAGAGAAGAATAAGAAGAAGAAGAAGAAGAAGAAGAAGAAGAAGAAGAAGAAGAAGAAGAAGAGGAATAAAGGAAAAGGAAAGGAAGATAACTACAGTATGAAGTGGATCTAGAGGCAGAGCTAGAACCAGAACGAGAGCTGAAAACAAAATAAACTCCAGATGCATTTTAAGCTGGATCAAGTAGAACTAGAATACAAGAGCTATGTACTCCTGGCAATAAGCTACCAAAATAATTATCACGTTCAATGAACATTTTTTGCGCCAAGCAATGCACTTACGGCAGATAATTCTCACTGGATTTTGTTAAGTATCCTTACAGGATTCTCTCAAGAATCCTCAGAAAATTCCAATCTTCACACATTCTGTTAAGAGTCTTCACAGGATTCTGCCAAGAATCCTCGCGGGATTCCCCCAAGAATCCTCATGGGGTTCTTTCAAGATTCCTCACGAGATTCTGTTTAGAATCCTCACGGGATTGTACCAAAAATCCTCACAGGATTTTTTCCAAAAACTCCAACAGGGTTATGCCAAAAAATTTCACACAAATCTGTTAAGTATCCTCATGGGATTCTGCCTAGAATACCCACGGAATTATGTTAAGAATCGTCATGGAATGATGCAAAAATTCTCGCAGAAATCTACCAAGAATCCTTACGGGATTCTGCCAATGTTTGCATAAAAGCCATGCAGAAATCTGCTAAAAATTCCCGCAGGATTCTGTCTGAAAATTCACATATCTAAGAAGTTATTGATCTTTATTTTTGATGTAAACAATAATACAGTAAACAAATCTCGAATAAGATTTTACATGGTCGCAAAATCTCATTCAAATTGAAAAAATATTTGACTCAAAAAAGGCATTTTTCTTGTGATTTGGCCCGGAAATGATGAACAGATGACAAGCGTACTAGAGGGTCAGTAGGTTAGAAGGCATCAAGACCCAAGTCTAGAACATCAGAAAACCAGAAAACAAAAATCAAAACTGATGATCTAAAGACCAATAGATCAAAGCCCTAAAAAAGCAGAAGACCAGTTGATCAGATGACTAGAAAACAAGTAGACAAGTAGGCAAGAAGACCAGAAGACTAGAAGGTCAGGAGACCTTGAAACCAGAAAACCAGAAGACAATAAGACTGAAGGTTAAGCAGAACATACCATAGACGAATTTCGCGCCAACTCGACCAGTGGTTGGCAACACCCTCTCAGAATCGAGTGAAACTTGGTGGGCATATAGACTAGGTTTTTATAAGCAACTTAACATACTTAAATTTTAGAAAATTTTAAAGAGTAACATTTGAAGAGGGCCTAACTTTTTTTCGAAGAATTTTTTAAAATCGATGTAACTCAAAAATGACAAGACCTATAGAAAAGTGTTGTATGGGGGACTTTTAGAGAATTGTCCAAGCTTTCATGAAAAAATATTTTAAAAATTCTAAATACATTTTTACACGCTAAAAAATATATTTTTAAAATTAAAAGTCAATTTACAGAAAATGCCCACTTTTTTATGTTTTGAAATTTTTTTCCAAGAAAGTCAATATTGTTGCCTAACTTTCCTCCATACATCACAAGATGGGCACTTTTAAGGAAAAAAAGTTTTTCTAACAAAAACTTTTTCATGTTATTTTTTTTAGCGTGTTGCGCATTAACTCGTACAGGATGTATCAAGAATCCTTATACCCATTTAATAACACTCAATGGGCATTACAACTTTGTTTGATTGGGTGCCTTCTTTTTCTTGGCGTTACATCCCAACTGGAATAGAACCTGTTTCTCAGCTTGTTTTGATATCTGAATGCTTAAAACAGCATTCTGTTTGCTGAAATTGTATTATTGTGTGCCTAGAACCTGTGAACTAACATCATTATTAGAAGCGAATGATAAAGAATCGGTTTTATTTCAACAATGGCTAACCACTGATCGATGCAATTTGGAAACTATTACTAAAACTATAGACGAGTTTGTTCCGTATTTTGTAGAAAAAGTTGATAAGCTTATAACTCATGATTTCATTTATAAAGAACAATCCTCATTTTTGCGGGATAAAAAAGAATCTCTTAAACAGGGTGAAGTATTAACAATTTGTGACTTTTCAGAAGATTATTCATTTATCATTCAAAATTCAGCTCAAGGTTACCATTGGAATAATTCTCAAGCTACCATTCACCCCTTTGAAGTGTACTACAGAAAAGAAAATAAGTTGGAAAACTTGAGCTTTATAATAATATCTGAAGTACTTGGATTGGAAGCAGAATGGCACTTCTTCGCAACTTCACATGGCAAAGGTCCATGTGACGCTGTTGGAGGTACTCTCAAGCGAATGGCAAAACGAGCAAGTCTTGCTCGAGATTATGGAAACACAATCACAACTCCTCGAGAACTGTATGACTGGGCAGTTAAACAGTCAGATATACATATAACAAAATTGAATTTCTGCTTTATTTCAAATGAACAATATGCAAAAATGACGGATGAACTTGAACAACTATACACATACAGTCACGTAAAAACAATACCTGGTACACAAAAATTTCATTCATTTGTGCCAATTTCTGAAAATCAAATTGAAGCGAAGAAGTTTTCGAATTCAAAAGATAATCCAAAAAAGTTTACTTTGTTTCAGATAGACTAAAGATCTAATATTCAAAAAACGTTACAATAGAATGTATAAAAGAAGGATGTATATATTGTAGAAAAGAAAATAATTGAATACACATATACATATGTACATATTTCATCAATACACAAGCGTTTTCATTGATATAAAACCCTAAAAGCAAATTTGTCTTGAGCCCTTTCCAATATCAAGCACGTTTTCAATGTCAAGCACGTTAAGATATTAAAAAAGTAGTTGAGCCCATTAAGTTTTAATGGATTGTCATTAGGATTCTGGATACATTACTGTACGAGTTAATGCACAACACGCAAAAAAAAATAAAATGAAAAAGTTTTTTTAGAAAAAAAAATTTTCCTTAAAAGTGCCCATCTTTTGATGTATGGAGGAAAGTTAGGCAACTATATTGTCTTTCTTGGGAAAAAAAATTCAAAACATAAAAAAGTGGTCTTTTTCTGTAAATTGACTTTTAATTTTGAAAAGATATTTTTTAGCGTGTAAAACATTTTTTTATATTTTTTAAATATGTTTTCTTGAAAGCTTGGACAATTCCCTAAAAGTCCCCCATACATCACTTTTTTGTACAACTTATCATATTCGAGTTATATTTTTTTTGTAAAAAAAACGACTAATGCGCAACACGCTAAAAAAACTAACATGAAAAAGTTTTTGTTAGAAAAACTTTTTTTCCTTAAAAGTGCCCATCTTGTGATGTATGGAGGAAAGTTAGGCAACAATATTGACTTTCTTGGAAAAAAATTTCAAAACATAAAAAAGTGGGCATTTTCTGTAAATTGACTTTTAATTTTAAAAATATATTTTTTAACGTGTAAAAATGTATTTAGAATTTTTAAAATATTTTTTCATGAAAGCTTGGACAATTCTCTAAATGTCCCCCATACATCACTTTTTTGTACATCTTATCATATTCGAGTTATTTTTTTTGTGAAAAAAAACGGTTAAAAAACTTTGACTCTTTTTAAATGTTAGTCCAGGTTAATTTTGAAAAAACAAAATATGCAAAGTTGCTTGAAAAGGTAAAGTCTTGAAACCTACAAAATTTCATAACATTCTGAGGGGGTGCTGCCAACCCCGAAGACGAGTTGGTGCGAAATTCGTCCATAGAAGATACGAGAGAGACTATAAGATCAAACAACCAAAAGAAAAAAAAAACGATAAAAAAAATCATAAGATCTCAAGTCCAGAGCACCACAAGGCCAGATGATCACAAGACCAGAAGGTGAGAGATCCAGAACAACAGGGAAGAAGATCATCAACAAAGCTTTTCTGGTATTCTGATCTCCTGAATTTCTATACTTCTGGTATTTGAGATCTGGTCTTTTTGGTCTACTATATTGTCTAATCTGCTGGTTTCCTGATTCTTCTGATGATCAACTAGCCTGGTCTTCTGTATTTCTTACCTTCCGGTCTTGTAATCTTCTGATCTTGTGGTGTTCTGGCTTTAATATATTTTGCTGTTTTTGGTTTTTTTTTTAATTTTCTTGTATTTTGGGGCTTTTGGTTGTTTGATCTTTTAGTATCTTCTCGTATCTTCTATGGTATGCTCTTCCTTATTTTCAGTCTTATTGTCCTCTGGTTTTCTGATTTCAAGGTATCCTGACTTTCTCGTCGTTTGGTCTACTGGTCTGTTGGTCTGCTGGTCTGCTGTTTTTTTTTGTTTTTGCCTTCTGGTTTTCTGGTGCTTTAGTATTCTGATCCTTAGGTCTTCTGGTCCTACTAATCTTGTAGTTCTCTAGTCGTCTGTTCATCTGGTATTCTAATCTCTAATTTTGTTCGTAGTATTCAGACCTCAGCTTTCTGGTATTCTGTTCTTATGGGTTGTTCGTTGTTTGTTTTTCAAGCCCTCTGGTCTTCTGGTCTTCTTTTCTTTTTTTTCTGTCCTGGTCTTTTATTTTTTTTTTAAATTTAAATCTTCTGTTTTTCAGGCTTACTGGTCTTCTGGTTGTTTAGTCATCAGATCCTACTGTTCTCTTGGTCTGATCGTCTTTTGAACCTCAGGAGTTTCTGATTTTCTTTCCACCAGGCTATCTGGTGTCTTTTTACGCATTTGAGTAACATTCTTATTATTATTATTGGCTCTTTATTATGGGGAGGTTCATTCCCGCAGAGTAACATTCTGATATTGTTGTGTTCTGGAATATCCACTGATTTTTTTGTTTCTTTTTATTTTTTTGATGTTATTTTGTATTTTACGTCTTTTGGTTGTTTGATCTTCAAGTCTTCTCGTATCTTCCATGATATGCTATTCTTAATTTTCAGACTTATTGTCCTCTGGTTTTCTGATTCTTGTTCACTGATGTTTTTATTCTACATACATCTGATTAACTGTTTTTCTGCTCTTTTGGACTGCTGGTCGGTCAGTCTTTTGGTCTTTTTTTTATGTCTTTATTATCGAGACTTTCAGCCCGAGGCTGGTTCGTCTTTAGATATCCTGTTTTTGCCTTTGCCTTTTGATTTTCTGGTGTTCTGGTCTTCTGATTTTCTGCTGTTCTCGTATTCTGGTCTTTAGGTCTGCTGGTCTTGGGATCTTGTAATCTCTTCTTTTGATTTTAGTATTCGGATCTTCTGGATTTGTGGTTTTCCGGTTTTATTGGTCGCTCGTTGTCTGATATATAAGCCCTCCGGTCTTTCGATCTTCTTGTCTTTTTTCAGTTGTTCTGTTGGCGTTTTCCGGCTCACTTTTTCTTCGAAGAGAAGATAACTTTCTAGGTGATGACCCATGAAATAAAATTTCTTGTTTTCGAAAATAAAGTACGCTGGAATTGGGCCACTGCAGTACACTGGTCTGCTGCATTTTTATTTGTATACTAATCGTCTGGTCTTCTGGTTATCTAGTGATCATGCGGTTTTTCTGGTCTGATCGTCTTTAAGTTCTAGGTCTCCTGATCTCCTGATTTTTTTTCATTCTGGTTAGCTGGTTTCCTTGTCTCACGCGTTCTGGTTTTCTCGTTTTCTCATATTCGGATGGTGCTGGAATTCTGGTTTTATTTGATCTATAGATTTTTTTGGTCTTTTGGTTGTCTGATCTCTTGGTCTTCTAGATTTTGCTGTTCTGATCTTCTTATCTACTGATTTTCTGGCCTTCTGGTCTCCCAGTTTACCGATCTTTTTGCCTTTTAGTCTTCTGGCCTGTGAATCTTCCAGCTTATCTTATTTTATGAAATTCTTGACATTTGGTCTTGTGGTACTCTGATTTTCTCATTTTTTTTAACGAGATTTTTAGTCCTAGGCTAGTTCATCTTGGGACCCACGCTACACTTCCCTTCCGAAGGAAGAACTCATATTTTGCGAGTTTGTCGGGAGTGGGATTCGATCCCAGGTCCTCGGCGTGATAGTCAAGTATGGCATCGTACACAAATTACGTAACGCTATAGGGGGAGGGGGGAGTCTGGCTTAGCGTTACGAACCATACTAAATATTTTTGGTTTTCATACTAAAAGCGTTACAAGGGGGAGAGGGGGAGTCTGAAATCGCCGATTTTAGCGTTACGTAATTTGTGTACCATGCCTATTCTAACCACTACACCAGGCCCGCTCTATTATTTATCATTTTATCTTGTTCCGAGCTTTTGTTTATGCACAACTTCTTCTCCACGAAATATTCAGTTTGGAGAATGAGCGTAACATAAACAACTACAAATTCGTATAAAATCTGATATTGAAACTTGAGCTAAAACTAATTTTTAATCTGTGTACTTAAAAAAATAGTATATGAAGTGGAACTTTACATTGAAGTACGAATTGAATGTAGAGCAAGAAAAAGTAATAAAGGGCGAACACGATGAAATTGCCACACAGAAAATATTGTGTAACTTTTGATTGCGTTCGTCAAAATAGCTAATTTTTTTTACCATGAATAATATATTATGTGTAGCTAATACCATAAAATTTTCATTAAAATCGGTTGAGTATTGGCGCATATAATGTCGATATCATAAAATGAGATTTTAGAAAATTTGTGCACCCATTTCAAAAAATTACTTAGGCTATAACTTTTTTGTTACCTCATCAAAGCGTTTGAAAATTTCACTCGATATTCTTAACATAATATCAATTAAGTGGTTAAAAATTTGATCGAAATCGGTTCAGTACTTTTTCTAGTAAATATCCAAAGCTCAAATCGCTTCAAGGTAAATTTTAGGTACTTTTTGACCATTTTTAGTTTCGCGTGCACTATTTTGACTGTAGAACTGGTCACACTGTCCCGATTTTTATAAAACTTTGACTGTGTAAAATTGTTGTGTTAAACTTTTTACAGTAAAAATTTCAGCCACTTTCAAAGTACTTTCAAAGTAAGAGCAGTTTGAATTTCACTATACCAAAAACCACATCTGCTTTGTGACATAGTGCGACATATATGGCTATAATTTTTTAACGGTATGATCAAATTGAATGAAATTTTGACAAACTACTTCTACATACATACTTTACGTACACAAAAATTTTCATTGAAATCGGTTCAGTATTTTTGGCGCCAGCGTTGAAACGGCAAAAAAGTGATATTTTCCAAAATGTTTGTTTGCACAAGATTCTCAAGTGGCAATATCTCCGCCAAAACTCGGCCGATTTTAATGAAAATTTTATGGTATTAGCTACACATAATATACTATTCATGGTAAAAAAAATTAGCTATTTTGGCGAACGCAATCAAAAGTTATACAATAGTTTCTGTGTGGCAATTTCATCATGTTCGCCCTTTAGTTCAGCATACTTCCTAAAATTTCCATGAAATGGTGATCATCTAATTTGATTCGTATTTTACCTAAAAGCTACTTCAAAATTTCCGCCAATATGAAGATCGAAAAATTAAGAATTATATGTTTGAGGTTTTAAAAGTTTAAATTTTTTTTTCTACAAAAATTGAAACACATTTCATCTGAAATTGTTCTAAGATTTTTTATTATTGGTTAAGATTAACAACATATAAATAAATATTATTTTTCAGCTTTCAAAAGTCTTCAAAAGTCTTTACAAAATTTGAAATATCTTCCATATGTCTTCACAAAAATAAATGTCTTCACAGAACTTCAAATGTCTTCAATTTGAAGACATGTCTTCACATCTGGCATCCCCGGTAGAGGGGCTTTAATTTGTTTATCGTGTGGTAGGCATGAAGAAATTCAAGGAAGTTTTCTTTGCGATCTACGTCACTATTGACATCATTCATGTTATTCAAGCAAACTAATACCATTATTATAAATAGCAAAACAAATCCTCCTGATAGTGCCACGGGTTGACGTAAGTGGTTTGAAGTGGTCTTTAAAGAAACTCTTACAGGAAGACCCAAGCCATTTTATGTCGTAAAATATAAATGTGAGCTGCAAATATTGTGAGAGTTTATATATTTATTACAATAATCGGGTAAGTTGGACGGCAGTAGTATAGAGAATAATCTATTGAAAGTTCGCTATTGAAAGTTCGCGTGCAATACAGAAAATATGTTGTAATGTAAAACCCAATAAATTGGAGTGTTGTAATGTATTTGCATGTATTAGCGAAACGTTAAGGTGAAGATATGACGAAGCCACAGCTCGAATTTTCATGAGCACAAATCTGAAGAACCGAAAGTCCCTACCGAGAATATGTTTGATTAACATATTAAGACAAATATAAACCTTAATCAGACTTGTCATATTGCGACAAAATAAACGTTATTAGAACATATCCAACAAAATTGATAACAACATGTCAGATTTGTTTGAAAAGACAAAATATTTACTCAAATATGACTTTTTAATAAGAGATCATTAAAGACTTGTTTTTGGAATCACGAATATGACTTATTCAAGACAACATTTGTTTTGAAAAACTTTGAAACAACTGTTATAGGACAAAATGATTAGTTTAAGACTTCTGATTATGTTTTCGGTGTTACTTGGGCTGGACCTACCTCAATATTAAGTACTAGAACAAGAATCAGAAGTAGCACTGGAAAAAGATAACAATTACTAGAACAAGGCCAAGAGCTAAAACCAGAGATATAAAAATAAAAAATAAGACAAATAATGGTAGTGTAGAACCATAACTTAAATTGAAGTAGAACATAAACAATGAGTAAAATAATAACTAGAAATACAACTAGCGTTAGAATTTAAACCTGAATAACAACCACAACTAGAACTAAAAACTGAAAAGCAGTTTTTAATCAGCGAAGTTAGAGCTAGAATCAGAGTAAAAAAAGGAAAAAAAGCATTTTTTTTTCAAAAATGGAAAACTTTCCAACAAATTGGTATTCTAAGAATGCATAGCGTTACTAAGATAGAACCACCATCATCACTCTCCCTCTCTCTTACCAAAGGACCACAGGCAGACAGACAGCCAGCCAGTCAGGCCCAGGATACCAAGGTACCAGCAGCGCGATATAAATTCTACTCAATGCACTTTTAATGCATTTTAGTTTACCCATAAATTTCATCGATCCAGTCGTGCAAGCTTTCAACATTGGTACCTCCATAGGGTGTACCCACTCACCACCGCACCGTCGTAGTGAGTCGTGTGCGGAGAGAGACTTCAGCAGCATGCCAAGACGAGATCTCGAAGAAGACCGGAAGCTACCGGCGGGCGCACCCGGGAGGCATGCTGGGCTGGCGAGGTAGGTATTGACTTTTCCCTTCATCGCCGCGTGGTTCGGTCGGATTGCGGAAAGTGGGGGATGGGATTGAAAGGGATGAAGGTGGTTGGTACACCATACGTCTTGTGGGTTTTCTTCTGGCTGTCAGCCGGATGCATTTTTATTTTGGGATGCATGCTGCTACAAGGGTAGCAAATTTTACAAAGTCGGCAAATTGCTGAAAGCTGGATAGTTGCTTTTTTGTTGAGAAAGACCAAGGTTCGACTCGGAAGTATTGCTCAATTGACTGAATGAAGGACTATCCTGTTGTTCGAATTTGTGAATTTCTGAGAATTATGTCAATAACTGGCGTGACTTGCCACGTTCAAATATGTATCGATATGCGTGAGCATTTTATTGAAGATTTTAAACGTTTACTCATTCCATTTCAATTCCGAAGAAGATTATCGAAAATTTAATGGTACCTGCCACACACAATACAAATTCATCGATTGCACCTAAGTTTGAGTTAAAATGGAACGTTCCGATCTCGCACATAAAAATATCATTTCCCGAATACCAAAAGCGCACTTGAAAGGGACGTAAAAATTCTTGACTTTGACCTCAATTTTCAACCGCCCGGGTCTAGAAAGGAAAGGTACCGACGACAATGGAATGAAAAGTATACCAATTTACGTTTTTTTCGATCTTCACCGTGACCGTGCCCCCGTGTGCTCACCGATTTCAATAACATCTGGACGATATTGGTTTTATTATCGATTAGACATGGGTAACTCACTCGCGAATCGACTCAAAGATTCGATTCGCGAAACCGAGTGAGTGAACCGTGATTCTTTTCAAAAGAGTCACGATTCACTTATTTTCATTACGATTCCAACGAGTGCCAAAAAGAGTTAGCTTGACATCGCTCTTAATGATGATTCGACGCAAAACATCGCAATCCTTACCAATTGATCATTTTTTTTCATTCTTATATTGTGCGGCCGGCTCGCACGAGTGATTCGACTCGTTAATGGTACAAAATAAAATCTGTGTATCCTGCATTTTAATTACGTTATGCTCAGGCGTTTGTGTATACCCGACCAGAAGCTCCTAACAAGATTATAACAAAATTGTTACAACCGTTGTTAGAAATGACACAATTTGATATAATTTTGTTGTAAGGATTCGCATATGTGAATAACCATAACAAAATTGTAACAAAATTTGTTATTATTTTAAAAACAAAACTATAACAAAACTTGTATTATTTCTTTCAAACAGATATATAACAGCATTTGTTACATTATGCATATTAAAATAATTGCCTATAACAAAATTTCATAACACATTTATTGTAGTTTTTGCGACATTTTTTTTAACAAAATAATTCCAAAATTTGTTGGATTTTTTGTATTGACGCGAAATAGTTTGATCAGTTTGTAATATTGACCACTCGAGGTAAAAGCCATAAAACGAAACTTATATCTCCCTTGGCCGACGCGTAATTTGGGGACGGCGTCATATTGGTTGAAAAAAAAATGCAACAGAACAACTTGTTAACATTTAGTTATAATCTGCCAAATTCTTCCCAAACCAGCAGTGCTTTGAGGCTATTGTCGTTATGCAATATCATTATAGCTGGAAGGTGGAATAAAAAAAACTGTTGGGATATTACGATGGCTTGTCGAATGTAAACATTATTGTCAATACTAACTCTAAGCTGGAATATAGCTGGAAATCAAATACTTCACAGCTATCTTTTTCTATTTTTTTGGGTTCTTTTATTGCACTCTAATCCAAAACCGGAATAGTTCCCGGATGATGTGCCAATCGAATAAGAATCCTCACCAACAAAACAGCTGCTTTCATAGAATATGTTTTGGTACTGTTGCAGCGCTTTGGGGTGATACACAAATTATGTCACGCAAAAATCGACCATTTTCAACCCCCTCTCCCCCCTATGTCACACTTTTTGTATGGGACCTCAATATTTTTTGTATGGATCGTCACGTTCTGTAAAACCCCCCCTCCCCCCTAAAAGCGTGACGTAATTTGTGCACGGCCCTTTTGTAGTGTTTTAAAGAACATTCTTTCTGCTGGAAGCTGTGGTGAAGAACCTGTTAACGCAACAGCACAGTATTTTTTAGATGATGTTGGGTAAGTTTTGTTACACAATTGTTATGTCTTGTCTGATGTGAAACAAAACAAGTAAACATTGACAAACTTCCCCTTTATCAGATCATTGGCTTTTCTTTCTTCTCTGTTAACCTTAGTTTTGTTTTCTTACGCGATAGATAGTCGGGTAAATAACGTGAAAAAAGGTTTGGAACTTTTTATCAGACCGTTTTCAAATATTGGTAGGATGTCAAAGATACAATAGACGTTCGACAACTGCAACATGTTTACGTTTCACTTAGCGAACAAAAATCCGATAACTGGCATGCCTGACAGTATCAACAAACCATCAACTGACGTTAAATGAACGTGAACTTCATCCGTCTGTTCATTTTGGCTAACATGGCGCACCATTTTGACATTTGGCGGTGCGATAACTGCAAATTTGTTGCACACACCGGACATGCAGTTAAATAGCATTGAAATCAAACCGCTTGCCCTGACCGAACGTCTACTGTAATAACCTTTCTGAAAGTAACCATTGCCGAGATATTTGGAATTTAACTTCATGGGTCTCTCAATATGTAAGAAAATGCGCTATTTTCATAAGTTATTCGATGCTCAATCAACAACATTGTGTTATTTCCAACACATTTGTATATCCCAAAAACAATCACTCAAGTTTGAAAGTTATAGGAAGATTGTGAACTTCATTTTGTAGAAACAAATGAAGTTTCTAACGTGAAATGATGATAATGGATTGTTTTTATCGATAAACTCTAAGAACAAAGAAATACAACTTTGGAGAAAGTAAATTCTAAGTTTGTAAATCAATTATGCGTTTTATTGTTTTAAACAAGCGTCATTTCTGCGTGACAATCCGTATCAACCAGATTCGGATTTCCTTTCTAGTGCTTTATCTGCGATCGCCATCGATTCAATACAATCGATCGATATCGATTGATATCGAAAATCTCTCACTGGTTGACCGGGACATTTCAGGCAATTTGGCCGATAAAACCCTCAAGACGAAGAGAACAAACCTGTCGATAATACCCAAAGTCTTCTTAAACGACGGATATTGCATGTGCTGAAATTTGCGACCGGACGAACAATGTTTCCGTTACATGGAACTACGTTTTGTATGCCTTCCAATACTTTTGAGTTGAATTTTACACAAATGACGTATCTCTACACGCGAAAACATTACATCGATTACAATAAATACCAAAACAGTCCAGCTGTTCTAATTTCACCAAAAAGTACATATACCAAGTAGTGAATGTTGTTGAACATGGAAAAAGCAAAAGTGGAACTAAATATTTATAACATGTAATTTGTTTATTCTACTATTTTGTTTCGACCTTAGGGAGCATCTATTAAGTACGTCACGCTAAAATTGGAAATTTTCAACCCGCCCTGCCTCCTCCATACGTGACGATAAGCTTAATGGATGACCCTTTATGTGTTAGATTCCATTTCATTGCTTGAAATTTAAAAAAAATGTGGAATATAACTAATTTTTATCTACAGCTGTTATCATATCTGCATATGATATAATTGTGTTAGATTAAAACAACATCACTAACGACAAATCAAGCCTATTATACGTCAACGAGCTCAATGTGACGTCATACTACCCCGCTCGTGTGCGTCTGACAAACAAGGATTTGAATGAGGAAATTGGCAATACGTAGAACCAGTAAAGCTTCTATCACCGCCCACTTCAAGTGTCGTAATGGCCTCATTGGCAGAGGCGTCAGACTGCTACCGATGGTTGTTGTCTTGGTTCGAATCCCGTTCAGATCCGAAAGTTTTATAACGTACTGGAAACTTTTTTATATTACCTACTTTTTCTAAAAATAGAATAACACACTTAAAAATATTTACCCAAAAAATGAGTATAAAAATAGTTTTTACCGTCAAACGGGGTTACTTGCAACAGTGGTGTAACTTGCAACACGATGATATACATTAAATGTGAACTATTTTTACATAATAATGAAAGGTAGTATGCTCCACCATTTCGGTTATCAAAATTATGTGTACCGAAGATCGTTTTAGTGAAAAAAATAATTTTGTTTCTTTGTTTATTGTTTGGCTACACTGTTAAAACGATTTGCTCATTTTATGCCATAAAAACAAGTATGAAAATCGTGCTTTACCTCTCTCCTATGGTAAGTGCGATAAGTCTGATGACCTTTCTTGCAGTTAGGGTACCTAATAGTAAGCTTAGCTAAACGATAAAAGTTTGTTAAATTTATCGACTAATTAATGTCAAAAATCATTATCATATGCGACGACCACTATGGGGTAACTTGCAACAGTTGAAATTAACAAAACTTTCTATAATTCATTTTCATTTCGATATTTCAAGTAGAAATAATTGAAATGGATCATTCAATAATTACGTATCGTGCTCATTTGCAAATGTCGACTCAAATTTATCTTTATTTGTACGTTACCTTCAAACAAAGATAAGGAATTCCATATTATGAAATTTTATCATGTTTCACCTCGATTAAAGTTTAATTTAGTTTATGGACGAATAACATCAGTAGTAGTACTTAAAATATTCAAAAAGCACAAATTATACACACATCCACCAGCATACACTATTTATATATTTTCTTATATGTATTTTATTAACAATATGCACTATAGCTTTAAGAAATGAAACAAAAACTGTTTGTATATGTACTAGTCTACGTTGTTTGACGAAACTGAATAAATAAATAAATAAATAAATAAATAAATAAGTACTGAGTCATGAGCTCTACATATATTTAATATTTGTGAGACGTAAAACCTGCTGTGAAACCATATATCCTCGCTTATAATAACTATCAACCCTTTAATTAAAAAATCATATTTCAGTTGGTTAGTGTTTATCTTTTCAAAGCATTTTTCACGCTTTACATCAAAAACTTATAATATGAACAAGAACTAGAATGTAAGAGCAGTTTAATGGTAGCTAACTTAGCTTCATGTCATGGGGTAACTTGCAACAAGCATGTATTTTGCACCTCCTGATTAGGTGGCAACGTATTCTGGTAAATCAATTGCTGCATAGTATTCTACTTGTGGTAATTAGTGTACACGATGCTTTACAGTATGTTTCATCCCGAGCAGAGGAAAAAAACTCAATAATAGCATATTTTGATATGGAGAACAAAAAGTGATATTTGTTTGTTTGAGATAAGAGGTAAAAGTACTGAAAATAATATCTCAATTTTACTCCTGGAACATCATCATCATAGCACATTTAGCTCTTGGTAAGATCTAACCAATAGCAGTGAGCTATTTGGTTGATCTTCAAATATCATATTTTGCTATTAGTTAGATGGTTCAAGAACAAATTTTTGCTATTATTTTCAGTACTTTTACCTCTTATCTCAAACAAACCAATATCACATTTTGATCGTCAGTACTTGAACTCTGCCCGGGATATGTTAAGATTTTCAATGATATTGCTTCAAAGTCGAAAAGTGTTCCAAGTTACCCCATTTGACGGTACCCTAAAAGGTTGCCAAGGAATTATAACACAATTTGTAATAATTTTGTTAAATTCTGCCATATTTCATGGAACAAGTTTTGTAATATTCTTGTTATGATCATAACAAAAGTTATTACATTTTTGTTCTTTTCATGTGAGAACTTTGTTAGAATTTTTGTTATTTTAACTACTAACGGTACATGTTTTATAACAACCCTTGTTATAAAAATTTATTGTAACAAAATAACACAGCTTGTTATAATTTTGTAAAGTCCATCTAGTCGGGTACCGTCAACGTACGTGCCATGAAACCAGATTTCCTTAAAAACTTAGCAGGAATATACGAAAAGGAGTCGGCTCTCATCGAAAATCGACATTTTTCTTCAAATCTCGAAAATGAGTTACTGAATCGATCAAAAGAGTCGACTCTTTTTTTAGAGTGAATCGGAGGCGATTCACTCTCAAAATTGAATCAGTTTTCCCATCTCTATTATCGATGTCGGGACTGAATCTGAAGAGTGCTGCTGCTGGTCAATAGTGTCAGCAACAACCATATCAACGAATCGAGACGGAGGGAGCATGGTCCCTCCAGTACATTCTGAACTTGAATCTTTTACGATATTCTTCTATAATTTCTTTTTCTCATTCACTTGTTTGGTGAGCTTTGGTTTTGATTGCACTGACTTTAAAGAATGGGGAAAAAATTGTCCGAAGTGACAAATTAGGCAAAACTGATAAATTGAATTTAAAAAAAAACAGTACCAAAATGAAGACAAGATTGAGACGAAATGAAGATATACTTTAGACATGATTTCATGTAGAATAGCCCGAACCACTCCAAATTTGGACCATTGATAGACAACTAGATGGTCACTTACGGTAAAAATTTGAGATTTTTGATGCACTTTTCGAAAAGTTGAGCATTTTTTAAATGGAAAATTTTGTTCGTCCTGATCATTTTGTCTATCCCCTGTAGTTACAAAGTTTACACTAAATTGAAACTAAATTGACATAAAATAGAGACAAAAATATGAAAAAATTAAAACAATATAAGATTGGGATAAAATTTAGATGAAATTGAGGCAATTGAAGTAGAGATAAATTTGCGAGAAAATTGAAACTACAGAGGAAACGTGAATTTAAATTGAGACGAAGTTGTGGCAAAGTCTAGACACGATTGCGATGAAATTAAGACAAAATCGACAAAATATTTGGGGAAAAAATAAAAAGTAAATAACGAGAGGAAATAAGACAAAAGTAAGACATAATTCAGACAAAATGACAAGGATGAAGTAACATTTGTCTAGATACAAATTTGACATAAAGTTGAGCAAAATATTGAAAGGAAAAAAAAATATGAAAAAAATGTACAGATTTGCCGAAAAGTTTGAAAAAAATTGAGAAAAATTTGGCCGGACACATTGAGAAAGTATAAACGAAAGAAAAAAAAAAAATTACAAAACTGAGACAACGTGGAGGCACATTGCGACTCAAACAGGCAAAGTTTATTAAAAATGAAACAAAATAACAGAATTAAAAAAATGAGATTATTATTGACACAACATTGCTAAAAGTTAAAACAATGTGAAGAAAAAGCTGACACACAATCAAGAAAAAACAAAACTTATACAAAGTTGCAACAAAATTGTAAAGTTAAGTTAAGTTTAATGTATAAAAAATAAAACAATGTATTAAATGCATTTGCTGTTTTCTTCACACCGGATCGACCAATGTGGCGCTACCTTCTTTGTACATCGCAAACATATTGTATGGCGAATAGCACCTAAAGGCCAATTTATCGAAGTGGAACACATCTATGAAAAAAAAAAATTGGTTGCGATTGTGTGTAAAAATGACCGCTGTGAAGCTTACCAAATACTTTTTTCGAAAAAAAAACTCTTCATTTCGAGAAATTTGAGTAAAGATGCTTTTGCCATACATAAAAATATGATTTTACTTCTGCTGATCAACCGTGAACGTGTCACATATGCATAGACCTAAATATTCCCACGCCTTCCGATATTCTAAGTCAATTCAACTGTGGAAGAAAAAGATGCACTTCCCCCCCCCCCCCCACACTCCCGTTAGAGTAGCTGCCTGGGTGTGTTTTTATTTCAATTTTACACCAACAGCTACGCTCTAGGTAGGTTCTACCCAGTGGTGTCATCGTGGTTACTCCAAGTTACTCACTGAGTAACCAGCTCTTGAGATTAGAAAAAATGTTTTTTTCAGCTCCAAGTATGAGCGCCTTCGCAAACATAATAAATTATGTATTTTTTTTGCGCTTCCATACATGTAAGAAAAAAGCTTTTTAGTGAAATTTACCATTCAGGACGCGCGCCATCAAGCAACCAAAACTGCACCGCGCTCGCACAGTATACGAAGAGCGAAGTTTTTTTTGGTAGTGTTGTACTTTTTACAACAGCGCGCGCGCTGAAGGGTTAAGAATTGTTTGAATCCAGTTTTTTTTATAGTTTTGCGCTCTTCAGTGCACAAAAAACAAAGCAGGCATGGGAGGTATTTTTCGTTTTTTCAGTTTCTTTTAATTTTTATTAACGTACATCTTAGCGTAAAGCTAATTCTCTACTTCGTATTTTCAGTAGAGGGCGCCAAGAATATGAAACTTAGGTGATGAGAGGGATTAAACCTCAAAAACCCTCCCTTGTATACGAGCTTGGCGCCCTCATATATGTGAGAAAAAATTGCCTTCTTTAATATTGCAAATATTGCAGGTAATGTACATTTTTCTAGCTTATATGATTTTAGATTTTTTAAGGCCCTACAAATTTCAATGAAATGACTTTACAAATATTCTAAATTTTTGCGCCTATAGACGAGTAAAAAAAATCTCAATTTCAGCTCTTTAAGGTGAAGATATGACGAAGCCACACCTCAAATTTTCGAAAGCACAAATCGGAAGAACCAATTGACCGTTCGCGCAGAAAAGTTGATCGATTGGTTACACGATCAAATTTTCAACGCGAAGTTCGCGCCGCGAACACATATTTAATTCTTAAGATTTGTGATCTTGAAAATTAAGGTTGTGGCTTCGTCATAGCTTCACCAAGTTAAACTGAAAAGAAAGTTTGTAACTACCATGATGGGCGTCCTCGCAAAAATAAATAGAACAACAAGTTTTTTTTTATTTTTTTTTCTCAGTGAATTCACTAATTGTTCCGCCCTACTGAATGTAAGAAAATTGCCTTGATATTTTTTTCCAATGTTTGCGCCATTCAGGCAACCCCATGAAACGGCTGTCATCCACATGCAACTGGATTGAAGCCAAAAATATGGTGCTGGACGTGGTGCTGATTTGAATGGGCGGTTGCATAAGGCTGAAAACACAGTGATTTTTTCTGGTGGAGCAGGTGCGACATTCAAATTTAATTGACTTTAGTGTTGTTTTCAATGGGCTAAATGTATTTTCATACTTGTGCGTCTTGTAAATTTACCAAAGAACACTAAACCCATTGAACAATATGTGGAAATGACCGTTTTTCGATCACGAATTTATCTTCGCGCGACAAAGTTCGCATCCGCACGTAGCAAATTGGCCAGCAGACTTTTAAATTTTTGTTTGCGCTCCAATTAAAAATCAGCATTATGATTATGGAAGGGCGAAAGAGCTTACTATATTATTTTTAGTTTGTATGTTTGTTAATGTATTTACGACGCTGTAAGTTTTTCTTTTTTGCGCCCTTACACGTGCAACCAGTATTATTGGGACTTCTTCCAGGGATTTCTTCATAAAATAAACAATTCAGAGATATCTTCAGATTTACTAAATTTTATGAGATTCATAAGATTTATAAGATTTATAAATCCCTACCTTTTCGCCTTTTCTGTATACGTGCCTGCATGGATTCTTTCGGAAATTACTACAGGAACTCGGTTTTAAAATCTACCAAGGATTTTTCAGAAACCCCTCCGTCTATTTTCTCCTCTAGATTCTCTTCTAGGCACTTCCTCTCCAAGAATTCTTTTAGATAGATTTGTATGGGTTCCTTCTGAAATTTCACAAAAAATAGATTCAGAAAGCATTTTTGGGATTCGTTTAAAGAAAACATCGGAAACCTCTCAAGTGATTTCTTTAAAAATTCTCAAAAGGGATTTCCTTCAAAAGAAGATTCTATAAAAATCTTCTGTTGGTTCCTTAAAAAATCCAAATAGTCCTTCAGAAATCCGTTCATGTATTTTTTAGGAATTTTACCTGAGATTTGTTTATTCCTCCGGAGATTCCCGCAGGGGAGATTTCTTCAGAATCTCCTTCAGATATTCCTCAATGTCTTATCCCAAAAATGTATCCGTTACTCCTCCTCAGGATATCTCCAATAATTTCTCCACGGATTCATTAAAAAAATATTCAAAAATATTTCCTTAGAAATTCTTTTAGAAATATCCTAAAAGCTTATCATAAAATTTTTTGCAGACGCTTATCCATGCGTTTCTCCAGGTATTCAGGTATTTTCAGTAACTCAACCACAGATTTATTACAGAATACTTTCAGAAAATCCATTTAGAATTTTATTAACGGATTTCTACTAGAGTTTTCCTGTGTATTCCTCAATACTTTAAGAAATTTCGCTTGGGATTTCTTCAAAAATTTCCGAAGGCTTCATTCGCATATTCCCCAAAACATTCATTCAAAAGTACTTCCTAAGAATTCTACAGGGATTTTACAGAAGATTTTTTCCTTCACAGAAATCCTACACCCTTTCGAATACAAAACTCTTGAGGGTTTCTTACAAAACTTCCTGTGGGGGTTTTTTCTGAAATTCCTTCGAGGAGATATTTTTGTTTTCACAGACTTCTTTAGAATTTTAGGGATTTCCTATAAAATTTCATCAATTCATGATTTGTGGAGCGGACCTGGTGTGATGGTTAGAACACTTGACTATTACGCCAAGGACCTGGGATCGAATCCCACTCCCAACAAACTTACAAAATGTGAGTTCTTCCTTCGGAAGGAAAGCAAAGCGTGGATGGTAAACTAGCTTAGGACTAACAATCTCATTAACACAGAAAAAAAAAAGAGATTTCCTAAAGTTGTTTCAGCTGGTTTTTCAGAAATTCATCTAAATTTTCTACTGAGATGGCTTTGAAAATTTTTCTCATGGTTTCTCGAAGAATTGTTTGAAAAATTTGTCCACTGATTTCTGCAGAAATACGCACAAGAATTTTGTTTTTAAATTGCTACTGCGGTTCAACAGAAATCACCTGGGATGTCTTTAGAGATCCCTGTAGAATCTGTTCAGATATTCATCCAGGGTTTTTTTTTTCAGAAATTGCACAAACATTACTGAAGAAATCTTTCAAGAATCCCTGAAGGAATTTCTTAGAAAGAAGAAGGATTGTCTTGAATAAACCTTTGTCATTAAATAAAAATGATTTATAGGAATCTTTGAACGAAATAATACCTGATAGAACTGTAGAACTTTAGTAATATTTTATCTTTTACTAGCTGACCCATTCAAACTTTGTCGCGCCAACTGCGTTTTTTACGTTCCAGGACCAAGTCCCCGTACGAAAATTGCAAGGAAACCTAATTTTCAAACAATCTCAATTTCTTCATTTTTTTGCCTTACAAACCTTCCTTGGCTGAAAGCTGACAGAGCAAAATAAAGACGATTCAAATCGGACGTTCCGTTCGTGAGTATTGAGCGGTCCCACGTACATATGCCACTACATTTTTATATATAAAAATTCTGAAATTTTCGTAACATTTTTTTTTAATTTTCAATAACACTGATTTATACATCAAAGTCTCGTGATCACCGCTTTAAGGGCATCTTCCAGGTAAAGGTAAACCGTATTAGGATTAACAATAAAACTGTTTTTAATCTGCGTTGAACATTTTTTGCCTTTCTTTTAACATGAGTTTTTGTTTTAAACAAAAAGTTAAACAACTCATAACATTTTTCTTTGTTTAAAGAGACTTTACCCAGAAGGGCAACTCATATTTTTTCAATCTTGATCATAACGAAAGGTGCAGCAAAGTTTCTTCATGGAAAATTCAAGAGGAAATATCATTTACAAGTAGAAAGCGATAATTTCAAAGTAATATGCACATTTTATTTTACCGTGAATATTAGCACTGAAGCAGCGTAATGCGCTTAGGAAATGGTGAATATTATCGTCATGGAATTATTATTTTTCAATCACCATTTTTCAATTCACCAATTATTCAACATGGCCAGTTATGCCATAACTTCTCCCTAGCTACCAACAGATGTCGTTACTAATCGAATGGAACGTCATCTGATGAGAGTACTGGCAGTTTTATTGGTAGTTTCAAACAGAAAAAAAAACTAACCATATTGAAGAGTTTTGTTTGCTTTTGAATTATGGGTTTATGTATAGCTTTAAAAATACTATAAAACCTTTCATCAATGTGAAAAAAAAAATTAAAAGTGGTCATAAAATTATGAGTATTGGATATGGCTATAATAAAACCGTAATAAAAATCAAACAAAACCTATAAGCAATGGAATTGTTACTTAAGAGAATCCCAGAATATGCATTGAAACATTTTATGAAAAATTCTATGGAAAATGCTAAGAAATAGGTTCTGGAGTAATTTCTGCATGAATTGTTGAAAGAATCTTAGAATTAAAAAAAATCTGAAATAACCCCTGAAGAAAGTCTGAATAAATTTAAAGCAATGCATGGATACCTGAAAGAACTATTAGGGTCGCAATTTCTGAAAAAGTATAAAAAAATCATAATTGAAGGGCTCAGAATCAAAATACTTCAGGATTCAAGCTTTCAGGAACCTTTTTATAACATTTTTACGATGATTAGAGAAGGTACAATAAATCGTAGAAAATAGGGTCGATTTTGAAACTCCATCCATTTTGTATGGGATGTAAAATTAATGAAAAACTTTAAGCTTCAATTACTCGAAAGGAGGTTTTTGTCACCTACACCCCTTTGATTCTAACTCCCTCGAATTCTAAAATAAATCCCTAAAGGAATTTTTGAAAAAAATATCCAAAATTTTGTGAAAACAAAAGCTCCTGGAATTGCCGCTTTTAAAGAAACCTTTAGAGAAATTCCTAGTAGATTTTTTTTTGACAAATTTCTAGAAGAATTTGCGAAGAAATCGAAAAGAAAAACTCTTGGAAGAAATTTTGACAATATTTCTGAAGTAATGAATGTTTGAAGAAATCAGAGAATTTAATCATGTACTTATGTAGCAATTCCTGGATGTATTTCCTAAATATTGAATTCTTCAAGGAATCTCAGACAGAGACAATTTTTTTCAAAGAAGTTCATGGAAAGGGATCAAAATGCAGGAATTCTTGCATCATTTTCAGAAATCCTGCTGATTTCCTGTAGAGAGATAAACTGTTTTGGGGATTTTTTAGTACTTTCAAATAGTTTCGGATAATTTACAGAAAGGAGATTGCCGCAGGATTTCTGAGAATGATTTAAACAAGAATTCCTCTAAGTACCCTGCATTGACTTATGAATGGAATTCAAGATCAAATGTTCGTTCCACGATAATTACAGACAAAAATCGTGAAATAATAATACATGGAAGGGGTTTCCTGGTATGGGGGCGTACCAGTATAGTGGGCGCTGAAATTTAGAAACCTTGAGTAACCAGCTCTGATTTTACCATTACAGCACTGGTTCTAGGGTCAAGTGGGGTAAAATGCCATTTTTCAAACTTTCATCGTTTTCAATGATAATTAGCCTCATTTGTTAGGCTTCCGAGGGGGTAACAGCAACTAGACAATATTTGCTCGATACTTCAGCAAAAATATTCACAAAACTATTGCATTTTCATCGATTTTCAGCGATTTTAAAAACTGATTCGTAAAACGGAAGTGGTACAAAACGACCATTTGCCATGGGGTAAGATGCCACTTCATGAAAACATTCAAAAATTACGTCCATCAGTTTACGGGCATTTCCGACTCCTTTTCCCCCCTCTGTCCCGCGTTTTTCGTATACTCAATAAATGGAGTGTTACCCCCCTCCCCACAAAACGATGATCGTAATATTTGAATGACCCCTAACATGGAAAGCTTAGACATCAACAACCATGCGTCTCCATTTGTGCCTCAATCTCGTTGGAAACACTTGGCTGGTAATAAAATCACCAGAAAACCTTAATTGCAAGCACGAAAAACCGGAAGTTGCCAATTTTCATTGGGAAATCAAAGGATTTTTCGTGGGTTTGGTGGCCTAGCTTCTAGAAGAATGTTTGATGCAAATATATCTTGACACCATTTACCTATAGCAATGATCAAGTCCCATTCAGGAATGATTTTATGAGTTGGGCCATTTTACCCCATCTTGGCATTTTGGGCTTTGTTCCCCTACCCACCTCACGCGCTGTATATTGGAAGCAACGGGAAACATACCATTCGTTACTGACTTTGTTTTTATGACCCATCATCGTCCGGTGGTGGCCGGGTGCGATCGTGTTCAAACACGTGAGTCGAGCCGGTAAATCCACAATATGCTTGGTGGGTCAATGGTCGCTGGGTTTGATTGGCGGTGACCGATTCCAAGGCTCAATTGTAAACCTGTAAATGTTTTGTTTTTGATCTAAAATTTCGTACTGGACGTTGATCAAAACAACATCCGTACGGTGTCCTGGTTTCGCGGGGTAGCGACCGCGCAGCGATGCGTTTGTTTTGTTTTCATGATCGTACATGTTGGGTCCGGCTGGTTTGGTGCAGCTCTGATTACGCTCGGTGGGCCGTCGACAGGAATGTCATGGAACGGATGTGCTATCGATCGCGTTAGAATGTTGCGAAATCAAGGCGCCGTATTGGCCGCATATGGCTTTAGGTAGCCTATATTGTTTTTGTTTTGAAATCAAGGCGCGGTTTCAGGCAGCCTAGATTGTTTTGGTTTTGAAATCGAGGCACTGTATCTGCCGAGAATGGTTTCAGGTAGCCGTGATTGTTTTCACTTGGTTCGATTTTTGAACCCAGGTGAACCGTAAAAGGAATGTTTAAAATCGAAACCGTATTGGCGGCATAGGGGCGCCGGAATTGTTTTGTACTCGATTTTGTTTTGACTTCGAGTAAAAGAATGTGGGGTATAATTTCAACGAACATCCGCGGCCGGGGACCGGCTAGGGGTCACTGTGCCCAAGGAAGGTACACTTCAATAACAAAGCGGGTGCTTTGTTTTGAAGAATTTGGTACCAAATTCCGATGATGATGATGATGATGATGATGATGATGATGATGATGATGATGACGATGATGACGATGAGGATGATGGTGAAGATGACGATGTGACACGCCCAAGCATTGAAGACGCCCAAGTGAGGCGGGGCTAGACGATGTAGGCCTTCGGGTAAAGATTCTTAGAAGGGGTTTTTGCGAACACGCCCAAGTCAGGCGTGGTTAGGAAATTAGGTTTTTTCTATCAGAACTAGGATTCTTGGTAGGGCTTGGGATACGCCCAGGCTAGGCTTGGGATACGCCCAAGAGAGAAGAGATTTGTCAAGAAGAGAAAGATGTAAAACACGATGTGGACAAGTAGGATAGGTAGAATGTTTTGGGACTTCTTAGTATTTTTAGGTTTTTGGACACGCCCAAGATGGGTTGGGCAACGTTAGGAATTTTCGTGACTTGTTCGGGTATTGCTAAGAAATTTAGGCTATAAATACTGAGGCTTTGGCTTCAATCGGGGGAGTTCAAAGGCAGTCGGCGAGACCGTTGTTCGGTTCAGAAAAGTTCAGTTTCAACGTAAGAGTTCAGTTCAGTTCGGTTCAGTTTTCAACGTAAGGGGTCAGTTCAGAAAAAAACAGTAGTTGTTACGGTTCAGTCCTTAGTCGGGAGTTGAGTTTGGTTCAGTCTGTGAGACAGGGGTCAGTTGTTGAGGTGAAAGTAATCTAAAGTTAAAAGTGCATTGTGAAGTGTAAAAATGAATTAAGTAGTTAAGTAGTGGTGTAAAAATTCAACGGTTAAACAAATATAGATAATGACGGAAGCACGGACATTGTAATTTAAAGAGATATCACATCCTTGTGTAGAATAGTTTATAGAAGAACCCCAAGTAACGGGACGCTTCACATGGAAGTAGTTCAATAAAATTTGTAAGTTTGAGAAAATAAATAAAAAGGCAAAAGGCTGAGATGAAATTGAAACAAATTAAGTAATTATTGAAACAATATTGAGATAAGGATGACTCAAAATTGAGACTTGGAACAAAACAAAGAATAAGAAAATAATTCAGAGGAGAGATCTTGTACCGACTTTTCGAACCCTTTAAGCAGAATACCCTTTTCGAATGAGTGTAATTAGTTTTGACGAAATTGAGCGAAAACCGACCAACAAGATTGAGAAAAAGATCGGAAAATGAGTAAAACAGCCAAAGAAAAAAAAAACGGAAAAATTTTAGATAAAATTTTGACAAAATTGCTAAAAAATTCAAACAATTTTTAAACAACGCTTACAAGAAATGAAGGCAAAAAAGGAAAAAAGTAACAAAATGGGGGCTACATTGAGTTAAAATTACGATAAAATTGAGACAAGGTTGTAACGAAATTTATACAAAATTAAAACAAAGTTATGGAGCCAAAACTTGAGAAAAAAAATGATATAAAATTGACATAAAATCAGGACAAAATTGCGTAAAAGTTGAAACAATAATGATATAAAGTTGATAAAAAGTTGTGTAAGATATTGATCTAAAAATTGAAAAAAAAAAACAAAATAGAGATAAAGAAAAATAAAAATGCGACACAAAACTGAGTAAAGAATTGAGAAACAAAGACATTTGGACGTAGCTGAAACCAAATTGCGTTAAAATTAAAACAAATTTACGTCAAAGTTGATTCAAAATTGAGACAAAATTAAGAGAAAAACTAAAATTGAGACAAAAAGGTGAACAAAAACAAAATTTTAGATAAAACTGAGAAAAACTGTGGAAAAGCAAAGCGCAAACAATATTGAGATGACTCTCTCTCTCTCTTCTTGGCATAACGTCCTCATTGGGACAAAGCCTGCTTCTCAGCTTAGTGTTCTATGAGCACTTCCACAGTTATTAACTGAGAGCTTCCTCTGCCAATGACCATTTTGCATGCGTATATCGTGTGGCAGGCACGAAGATACTCTATGCCCAAGGAAGTCAAGGAAATTTCCTTTACGAAAAGATCCTGGACCGACCGGGAATCGAACCCGTCACCCTCAGCATGGTCATGCTGAATACCCGTGCGTTTACCGCCTCGGCTATATGGGCCCTCATATTGAGATGACGTTGACTTTAAATAGAGACAAATTGTATACAAACAAATTGAGACAACATTAGACAAAGTTCAGAGAAAATTGTGAAAAAGTTCTGCAAAAGTTGAACAAAAATGAATATTCAACCATTACAAAATAAATATTGAGACAAAATTAATTCAAGATTCGAACAAAGTGAAATCATAATTTTGATTAGGTAAGGCAGCATTCATCTATAACGTATGGCTTAAATCATTTTTAAGGGCGGGACCCCTTCGTAAAACTTTTTTGAATAAAAATAAAATAATATATGGGCCGTAACGCTTGGCCAGACACCTCTCATCCACTAGATCGTTACGTTTTTTGTGGACGATACATAAAGAAAACAATGTTGAAAAAAAAAAAAAACAAAATTGTGACAAATTTGCAATAAAGTTGAGACAAATTGGATACAAAATTTAGACAAAAAAAAAATTACAAAAATTCGGACATAATTATAAAATAAATTGCGACAAGTTTGAGACAAAATGGAAACATAATAAAAGGAAAAGTGAAACAATATTACGATAAAATTGACACAAATTTGAGAGAAAAAAAGAAAAAAAAAACAATGAAAATATGAAACAAGTAGCACTCAGTCAAGTATACAAAGTGAAACAAAAAATCAGATAAATTTAATAGAAGTTATGACACAAAATAGAGGATAAAAGTTTTTTTCAGATGAATAAACCATCCTTCGGTGACCCCAATGATATGTCCCGTTGTACATTTACAAACTCCGTCTCTCTCTCTTCTTGGCGTAACGTCCTCATTGGGACAAAGCCTGCTTCTCAGTTTAGTGTTCTATGAGTACTTCCACAGTTGTTAACTGAGAGCTTCCTCTACAAATGACCATTATGCATGTGTATATCGTGTAGCAGGCACCGGGTATCGAACCCGTCACCCTCAGCATGATCATGCTAAATACCCGTGCGTTTACCGTCTCGGCTATATGGGCCCCGTATGCAGGTAAAAAAGTCATGCTGGGCATCTGGAAAATCTTTTCCTTTCCGCTATTTTCCTTCTTCGATACCTAGGTGTGCTACAAAAAAAAAAAACAAAAATCGAAGGTTAATGGTTCTGCGCCGACGAATGTTAGTATTTTCCGGACTCGTCGTCCACTTTGTTCGATGCCAGTCATCATCATCATCTGTTTCACCGATCGGCTGGCAATTCAAATAAGCGACTACAACACAATCAAGAATCAAGAGAAGCATGAAAACACGGAACAAATTGTCGATAATGAAATTTGGGTGCTCCGAGGGATGGTGCAAAAAAAAAAATCGGCTGGTCGTACGCCCATGGGTTGGAACAGAAAACAGTTCAAAAGCGGCGAAGTAAATTCATTATCCGGCGCGCGGCGAAGATCTCTTCTACTAGTGATTCGACAGTCGATGATGGACATGGATCAGAATGGGACCGGAGCGACGAGGGACGAACTATTTTTGGAATTTGTTTTTCTTTCGGTTTCCCGGAGTGGTGGCGTGGCCTGGCCACTGACTGACTGGATACAAATGTTGGGTGTTCTTCGGATGATTTTGGTTGTTTCTAGTTCTTACCAGTTAGGTGCGAGCATGAAGTGGGGTGAAAATTGAGCTAAATAAACATAAACTGGGGTTAACATGTAGCGGTTTAGTGTTTTGCTTTGTGCTTGTAAAATGATTTGTAAACTCTAATGGAGAGAGCAAGATTCAGTCAAGCATATCAAGTGATTAATTCATATTGCTATAACATGTGAATGAATCACTTCAGTTTTTCCTAAGAAATGGTTGGAAGAATCTGCTCAATAGACACCTGAGATCTTGTCTGGAAATTCAGAGCG
The DNA here is from genome assembly GCF_035046485.1 of Aedes albopictus. Classification (NCBI taxonomy): domain Eukaryota; kingdom Metazoa; phylum Arthropoda; class Insecta; order Diptera; family Culicidae; genus Aedes; species Aedes albopictus. The sequence goes on along the minus strand of NC_085136.1, from coordinate 315,017,322 downwards.
TAAAAATGGGACCACCTCCGCCACCAAAGAAGAGGAGTTCCTTCGAAAATTCCTTCAGGAAATTCCCCTATGAGTACCTTCCGGTATTTCTGAATTTCTTTAGGAGTCTCTCCAGGAATTCCTATAGAAGTTTTAAAAGATTTCTTTCCAGGGCTTCCTTGGGGGGTTCCATTGAGAATTCCTCTGGAAATTTTTCTTAAAATTCCTCTAAATAGCAGACCGGCCGGCAATTCCTCCATGAGTTCTTCTTGCAATTTATGTAAGAGGTTCTCAAGAAGTTCCTCCGGGAATTTCTCGAGTAGTTCATTCGGAAATTCCTCAGAAGTTCTTCTGGGATTTCCTCTAAGAGAACCCTCTAAGTGTTCTTCCGAGAATTCCTCGAGGAATACCCCCAGAAATTGCTCGAGCCGGTTCTCTTGGAATTTCTATAGGAGTTTCCCGAAAATTCCTAATTCCTCTAGGAGTTCCTCCGAACATTCCTCTTGGTCTTGGAGTATCCCCCCCAGGAATGTTTCTAGAACGTTCTCTTGGAATTTCTCATAGAAATCCTCCGCAAAATCCTCCAGGAGCTTCTCCAGCAATTTCTCAATGAGTTTCTCCGGAAATTTGTCTGGGAGTTCCTCCGGGAACTGTTCTGGGAGTTCTCATTTTTTTCTCTTGGTGTTTCTCCGAAAATTCCTTGAGAAGAGTCTCCGGAAATACCTAAACGAGTATCTCCGGAAATACCTAAAGTAGCTTCTTTGAGAATTCTTCATGAAGTTCCTCCGGAAATTTCTCAGAAATTCCACCGGGAATTTCGCTAAGATTACCGTTGGGAACTGCTTTAGGAGTTCCTCCGATAAATCCTCTAGGAGTTCGGAAATTCTTCAAAGAGTCATGGTACGCGGATTGGGTGATCTAGTTCATCAAAACTACTCTGGAATTGTTTTTTTTTTAAGATCTATAGGATCTACCATTACTTCTGTTCCCTCTACTCAAGCAATTTAATCACGTTGAAGACCATTAGACCTCGCAATATTATCTGCAACTCGATGTTGTGGTAGTTGGACGTTCCGTGAAATACAAGTAAGCTTTAATACACTTTGAAGTTTGGGTTACAATATCTACATACTGTATCATGCTTTAATGGTAAAGAATGTTCGTGGAATGTAGTCTATGCTGCTGAAGGAGTCTCAGTGCACAACTAAAAATATTTTGGCACATTTATGGGATATTCTAGACCATCCAAACTATTCTGGAATGTGAACCTTCTATTTAGGTCTGCAGGATCTCTACTGTTGTTTCTCTCCACTCTATTAGCATAATTATTTCACGATTGTGTCTGTTAAACCTCATAAGCTACGAGTACCGTTTTTTTTATAGAATGAGAAAATCTGCTGATCAGATACCCAAGAGGTGGTTCCTCGGGTTATGTGGGGATCTACCCACTAAAAACTCACTTCCTCTCTTCCTTATCTTCGCGGTACGCCCGTTGTGGAGAGAAGAGGGGGACCGTACATGAGTACTCTCTATTGGATAGCGTTCCCCCAGCTACCGCCTGAAGTTGTTCTCTCTCCCCTACATGCTTCAGTCCTGGCTAGTACTGTAGACTACCCGTTGGACTCAAGATCCCGGATGGGAAGGACTTGCAACCTATTCTGAAAGTGCTCCTAGGGTTGCCACAGTGTACAAATTCGAGAGAAAAAAGGACGTAATTCAGTTCCAGTCGCTAAGCAATCGACAGATACCCATTCCTAAGCAAAAAACTCGGAGGAATCGTATGGTGCCTACCCCTTTCCAGAAAAAGGTCGTCAAGTGTCTTATTTTGGCCATTTTCCCCAAAATTTGAAAATACTTGAACATATCAAACTTAAATCCAAAAAAAAAAGGTGAGCGAAAACCCTAATATTTCAAAAAAAAAAAAAAAAACTTCATGTACCAATGACAGACAACTTGGTTTAGCAAATGTTTTTCACTTTTGATCACAATAAGTGTCTCATTTTGTCTAATATCCCCTATAAAATGAGAATATTTGAGAAGTTCGAATGATTTTGAACAAAAAACCACGCAACATCATTTAAAAGCCATGCTATTGCATGGAGAAACGCCAAACGGGTCGTGTCTTGTCAATTACATTTAGAGATGGTGTTCCATTTTGTCCAATATCCCCTAAAAATTGAAAAAATATTTGTGAATTTCGGATGAATTTCAATAAAAACCATGCAAAGACGTTCAAAAGTCATTCATTTCATTTATTTAGTGGAGGATTCTCCACAGAATCCTTGGAGGATTCTCCACAGAATCCCTGGAGGATTCTCCACAGAATTCCTGGAGGATTCTCTACAGAATCCCTGGAGGATTCTCCACAGAATCCCAGGAGGATTCTCCACAGAATCCCTGGAGGATTCTCCATAGAATCCCTGGAGGATTCTCCATAGAATCCCTGGAGGATTCTCCACAGAATCCCTGGAGGATTCTCCACAGAATCCCTGGAGGATTCTCCACAGAATCCCAGGTGGATTCTCCACAGAATCCCTGGAGGATTCTCCATAGAATCCCTGGAGGATTCTCCACAGAATCCGTGGAGGATTCTCCACAGAATCCCCGGAGGATTCTCCACAGAATCCCTGGAGGATTCTCCACAGAATCCGTGGAGGATTCTCCACAGAATCTCTGGAGGGTTCTCTATAGAATCCTTGGAGGATTCTCCACAGAATCCCTGGAGGATTCTCCACAGAATCCCTGGAGGATTCTCCACAGAATCCCTGGAGGATTCTCCACAGAATCCCTGGAGGATTCTCCACAGAATCCCTGGAGGATTCTCCACAGAATCCCTGGAGGATTCTCCACAGAACCCCTGGAGGATTCTCCACAGAATCCCTGGAGGATTCTCCACAGAATCCCTGGAGGATTCTCCACAGAATCCGTGGAGGATTCTCCACAGAATCCGTGGAGGATTCTCCACAGAATCCCTGGAGGATTCTCCACAGAATCCCTAGAGGATTCTCCACATAATCCCTGGAGGATTCTTCACAGAATCCCTGGAGGATTCTCCACAGAATCCCTGGAGGATTCTCCACAGAATCCCTGGAGGATTCTCCACAGAATCCCTGGAGGATTCTCCACAGAATCCCTGGAGGATTCTCCACAGAATCCCTAGAGGATTCTCCACATAATCCCTGGAGGATTCTCCACATAATCCCTGGAGGATTCTCCACAGAATCCCTGGAGGATTCTCCACAGAATCCCTGGAGGATTCTCCACAGAATCCCTGGAGGATTCTCCACAGAATCCCTGGAGGATTCTCCACAGAATCCTCGAAGGATTCTCCACAGAATCCTCGAAGGATTCTCCACAGAATCCTCGAAGGATTCTCCACAGAATCCTGGGAGGATTCTCCACAGAATCCTCGGAGGATTCTCCACAGAATCCTCGGAGGATTCTCCACAGAATCATCGGAGGATTCTCCACAGAATCCCTGGAGGATTCTCCACAGAATCCCTGGAGGATTCTCCACAGAATCCCTGGAGGATTCTCCACAGAATCCCTGGAGGATTCTCCACAGAATCCCTGGAGGATTCTCCACAGAATCCCTGGAGGATTCTCCACAGGATCCCTGGAGGATTCTCCACAGAATCCCTAGAGGATTCTCCACAGAATCCCTGGAGGATTCTCCACAGAATCCCTGGAGGATTCTCCACAGAATCCCTGGAGGATTCTCCACAGAATCCCTGGAGGATTCTCCACAGAATCCCTGGAGGATTCTCCACAGAATCCCTGGAGGATTCTCCACAGAATCCCTGGAGAATTCTCCACAGAATCCCTGGAGGATTTTCCACAGAATCCCTGGAGGATTCTCCACAGAATCCCTGGAGGATTCTCCACAGAATCCCTGGAGGATTCTCCACAGAATCCCTGGAGGATTCTCCACAGAATCCCTGGAGGATTCTCCACAGAATCCCTGGAGGATTCTCCACAGAATCCCTGGAGGATTCTCCACAGAATCCCTGGAGGATTCTCCACAGAATCCCTGGAGGATTTTCCACAGAATCCCTGGAGGATTCTCCACAGAATCCCTGGAGGATTCTCCACAGAATCCCTGGAGGATTCTCCACAGAATCCCTGGAGGATTTTCCACATAATCCCTGGAGGATTCTCCACAGAATCCCTGGAGGATTCTCCACAGAATCCCTGGAGGATTCTCCACAGAATCCCTGGAGGATTCTCCGCAGAATCCCTGGAGGATTCTACACAGAATCCCTGGAGGATTCTCCACAGGATCCCTGGAGGATTCTCCACAGAATCCCTAGAGGATTCTCCACAGAATCCCTGGAGGATTCTCCACAGAATCCCTGGAGGATTCTCCACAGAATCCCTGGAGGATTCTCCACAGAATCCCTGGAGGATTCTCCACAGAATCCCTGGAGGATTCTCCACAGAATCCCTGGAGGATTCTCCACAGAATCCCTGGAGGATTCTCCACAGAATCCCTGGAGGATTTTCCACAGAATCCCTGGAGGATTCTCCACAGAATCCCTGGAGGATTCTCCACAGAATCCCTGGAGGATTCTCCACAGAATCCCTGGAGGATTCTCCACAGAATCCCTGGAGGATTCTCCACAGAATCCCTGGAGGATTCTCCACAGAATCCCTGGAGGATTCTCCACAGAATCCCTGGAGGATTCTCCACAGAATCCCTGGAGGATTCTCCACAGAATCCCTGGAGGATTTTCCACAGAATCCCTGGAGGATTCTCCACAGAATCCCTGGAGGATTCTCCACAGAATCCCTGGAGGATTCTCCACAGAATCCCTGGAGGATTCTCCACAGAATCCTTGGAGGATTCTCCACAGAATCCTTGGAGGATTCTCCACAGAATCCCTGGAGGATTCTCCACAGAATCCCTGGAGGATTCTCCACAGAATCCCTGGAGGATTTTCCACAGAATCCCTGGAGGATTCTCCACAGAATCCCTGGAGGATTCTCCACAGAATCCCTGGAGGATTCTCCACAGAATCCCTGGAGAATTCTCCGCAGAATCCCTGGAGGATTCTACACAGAATCCCTAGAGGATTTTCCGCAGAATCCCTGGAGGATTCTCCACAGAATCCCTGGAGGACCTCCACAGAATCCCTGGAGAATTTTCCACAGAATCCCTGGAGGATTCTCCACTGAATCCTTGGAGGGTTCTCCACAGAATCCTCGGAGGAATCTCCACAGAATCCAGTGAGGATTCTCCTTAGAATCCGTGGAGTATTATCCACAGAATCCTTGAAGGTTCTGCACAAAATCCTTGGAGGATTCTCCACAGAATGCTTGGTGGATTCTCCACAGAATCCTTGGTCGATTCCCCACAGAATCCTTGGTGGATTCTCCACAGAATCCTTCGAGGATTCTCCACAGAATCCGTGGAGGATTCTACACAGAATCCGTGGAGGATTCTCCACAGAATCCGTGGAGGATACTCCACAGAATTCGTGGAGGATTCTCCACAGAATCCTTGGAGGATTCTCCACAGAATCCTTGGAGGATTCTCCACAGAATCCTTGGAGGATTCTCCACAGAATCCTTGGAGGATTCTCCACAGAATCCCTGAAGGATTCTCCACAGAATCCCTGAAGGATTCTCCACAGAATCCCTGAAGGATTCTCCACAGAATCCCTGAAGGATTCTCCACAGAATCCCTGAAGGATTCTCCACAGAATCCCTGAAGGATTCTCCACAGAATCCCTGGAGGATTCTCCACAGAATCCCTGGAGGATTCTCCACAGAATCCTTGGAGGATTCTCCACAGAATCCTTGGAGGATTCTCCACAGAATCCTTGGAGGATTCTCCACAGAATCCTTGGAGGATTCTCCACAGAATCCTTGGAGGATTCTCCACAGAATCCTTGGAGGATTCTCCACAGAATCCTTGGAGGATTCTCCACAGAATCCTTGGAGGATTCTCCACAGAATCCTTGGAGGATTCTCCACAGAATCCTTGGAGGATTCTCCACAGAATCCTTGGAGGATTCTCCACAGAATCCTTGGAGGATTCTCCACAGAATCCTTGGAGGATTCTCCACAGAATCCTTGGAGGATTCTCCACAGAATCCTTGGAGGATTCTCCACAGAATCCTTGGAGGATTCTCCACAGAATCCTTGGAGGATTCTCCACAGAATCCTTGGAGGATTCTCCACAGAATCCTTGGAGGATTCTCCACAGAATCCTTGGAGGATTCTCCACAGAATCCTTGGAGGATTCTCCACAGAATCCTTGGAGGATTCTCCACAGAATCCTTGGAGGATTCTCCACAGAATCCTTGGAGGATTCTCCACAGAATCCTTGGAGGATTCTCCACAGAATCCTTGGAGGATTCTGCACAGAATCCTTGGAGGATTCTCCACAGAATCCTTGGAGGATTCTCCACAGAATCCTTGGAGGATTCTCCACAGAATCCTTGGAGGATTCTCCACAGAATCCTTGGAGGATTCTCCACAGAATCCTTGGAGGATTCTCCACAGAATCCTTGGAGGATTCTCCACAGAATCCTTGGAGGATTCTCCACAGAATCCTTGGAGGATTCTCCACAGAATCCTTGGAGGATTCTCCACAGAATCCTTGGAGGATTCTCCACAGAATCCTTGGAGGATTCTCCACAGAATCCTTGGAGGATTCTCCACAGAATCCTTGGAGGATTCTCCACAGAATCCTTGGAGGATTCTCCACAGAATCCTTGGAGGATTCTCCACAGAATCCTTGGAGGATTCTCCACAGAATCCTTGGAGGATTCTCCACAGAATCCTTGGAGGATTCTCCACAGAATCCTTGGAGGATTCTCCACAGAATCCTTGGAGGATTCTCCACAGAATCCTTGGAGGATTCTCCACAGAATCCTTGGAGGATTCTCCACAGAATCCTTGGAGGATTCTCCACAGAATCCTTGGAGGATTCTCCACAGAATCCTTGGAGGATTCTCCACAGAATCCTTGGAGGATTCTCCACAGAATCCTTGGAGGATTCTCCACAGAATCCTTGGAGGATTCTCCACAGAATCCTTGGAGGATTCTCCACAGAATCCTTGGAGGATTCTCCACAGAATCCATGGAGGATTCTCCACAGAATCCCTGGAGGGTTCTCCACTGAATCCCTGGAGGGTTCTCCACAGAATCCCTGGAGGTTGCTCCACAGAATCCGTGGAGGATTCTCCACAGAAACCCTGGAGGATTCTCGACAGAATCTTTGAAGGTTTATATTTTCCCCAGTTTTGTTTCAATCTCGATTTTATCGATTTTATGTCTCAATTTTATCCTAAATTTGTCTCATTTTCTTACCAACTCTACCTGCATATGGTTACTTATATGTTTCAAGTTTATCTTCATTTTTTCGCAGTTTTTTCCTCTCTTTTGTTACAATTTTGTCTCATTTGTGTCATCTTTGTTTCAATTTTAATTGAAATCTGGATCAACTTTGTCACATTTTGTTTTTAATATCTAGTGTTTATCGCGCAGAAAAAATATTTTAAACTCAAAAATAAAGTGCTTTGAATCAAAGAAAATAAACCATTGAACCACGGCTTAATACAATTTTTCTTTGAATCAAATACATTTGGTATTTGTTTCAAAGTATTATTTTCATTGATTTAACAATCACGCCTCCGCGGCACTGATTGTAGTTTCAAATACTTGTTGACTTTGAATCTATCACATCATTGCTTTGAAAGTAAGTAATTTTTCAATTTCAAAGACTTTATTTTTTTGAAACAAATATTCACGGACTTAGATTTAAAAACAAATATTTTGTTTGAAAGTGGAAGCAAAATAAAAAAGGCGAGCGAGAATCGAACACGAATACTTCTATAATATGTTATACTGATAGCGAGTTACCGTTCACAACCAAATCTGCTCTTGAAAATCTGAAGGTAAAACAGAATCACCTTGCTCATATTGGCATTATCCATTCTCCAATATTGAAAACAAAGAAATATTTTTTTTTATTCAATAAACCTCGCGACTTAGTAACAATGTCTCTTTATATTTGGTTCTAATATGTGTTATTTTTCTGCGTGAATTAGTTGTATTTGGGTCCAACATTATCTCAATTTATCTCAATCGAGTTTTAACAGTTTTGCGTGTTTTTACACATCTGCCATTTCGTCTATTTCATTCTCTTTCTTTCAATACCCAGTACTATCAAGACACTCGCCCATCCAAAAGAGTTAACTCTTCGCCAAGGTACGATATAACCGGAACAGGAAAAAAATATTAAAGACAAATACCATAAAAGATTCAACTGCAGGTCCATACTCTCTACACCTCGATTCGTCGATATGGTTGGTTCTGACACTTTCGGTCAGCAGCAGCAGCACTCTCCAGGTTTGACCCCGACATCGATAATAAAACCAACATCGTCCAGATGTTATTGAATTCGACGAGAACACGGGAACACGGTCACGGTGGAGAACGTGGAAAAATCGTAAATTGGTATATTTTTCATTCCATTGTCGTCGTCGTCGGTACCTTTCCGCTCGCTCTAGACCTGGACGCTGGAAAATCGAGGTCAAAGTCAAGAATTTTTACGTCCCTTTCAAGTGCGCTTATGGTATTCGAAAAGCGACCTTGGACAGGGAGCGATATTTTTATGTGCGAGATCGGAACGTTCCATTCAAAGCCAAAGTTGAGTGCTATCGATGAATTTGTATTGTATGTGGGAGGTGCAATGAAATCTTCGATAAAATCCTGAAGGATTTAAACACATTTTTCTACTTGAAAACCATTTTCCCCAATCATATCATAAAGGTGATATGAAAATGGAATTTGATTTGAATCAGAATGGATTGAGAATGAAATAATTCCGGTGAACATTGAGATTGTACCATTTGTTCAACATCATCAACAGTACTTTGTGTTTTGTCCTAATAAAACCGTATATAACATACTTCCAAATTTCATTGGTTGATACAAACCTTCTTGCTATGTTTTTAAGCTCGATAATAACTCATTATTTTTTCTTCTTAATCTCTGCTAGCGCCCATATTTTCCCGAGATTGTACTACTTTAAACCAGCTATTCTACAGAACTATTAAATTTATGCTCTAGGATGGTGTTCATTTCCCTAGTCTTATAGTTCTTTCAGTAACGTTCCATTTAATATACCAACACTACGCCCACAACTTTCTACCCCCTTCGAACAGCTGAAACATTGTCTAGAAGGGTGGTAAACTTTCAAAAGTACCCTGCTGCTGTTGCCTCCGCGTTTTTTTCCTTCTAGCTAATTCATCATGGCGCGCACTTTTCCTCCCGAAGCATCCATGTACTTTAATTTCCAGCAAGTATGCTACGGCGCAGAACGGCGATGAAAGTGATACCTTCCTTACACATGGGTACAAGTTCCCGGTTAAGCCTTTCCTCCAACAGAACGACGGCACACGGAGAACTTCCAGTTATAGGGCACTATGCCTGCGAAACGTCTCCCGGTCGTCATAACTCACCGCGCTTGAAACCTTGCCGCCCAGCCCATCGGGGAGTCACTCATTCGCCGGGGAGAAATGGTTTAACGAAGTTTACGGCTGTGAGCACGCGAATACAACCCATCAGCATGCGAAAGCGAGATCCGACCTGACCTGGCCTGGGACAACCCGCTCGCTCCGTGAACCGTAAGACCGAGTTTCAAGTGCGACCGCCAAGGCTCGGTGAAAGCCTTGCAAACCGAAAGTTTTGTCATTAAATTTTCACAACTGATAATAATCTAATGAAGAACGGTGTGTGTGCAGGCGGACGACTGCGATGGCGATGGCGATGAAGACCACCATCATGTATGCATGAGTTTCGCACTCGTACGTTGTGAGTGGTTTGCCCGAACCTGATGGGCTGTGAGACCTCTGTATGTTGGAGGTACGTAACGTAACGAAGCCGCACGGCATGCCCATGCACCACAAACTTCAACATATTGGTTCAATTTGAACTTCATTATCTGATAAATAAAAAGTTGGGCTTTGATTGAGTGGCACCTCGGTGGGTTTGTGGGCGAAAGTTTGTGGTCAAGTGAAAGACATTTGCATAACGGATGCGGATGGTAGGTTCACCAGATTGCGGTTAGCAGTACTTAACGTTGAATGGGGGCTATTCGTCGGAGAAGGGAGCGTGCGGAGTAAATTTGAACAAACTGGGAAGGTGCAGTTCGTTAATGTTGTGTTTCAATTTCTTCGACTAGAATCCCTTATGAATCCGCTTATTAGTGATGCTGCCTTTCCCTTGCCTTCAAAATATCTTTGATGATTTGCATGCCTTTCTCAATCTTTTTTATTGAGAGTGAATGTTTTCTACTTACCCAACGATTCGGCCGATGGATTATTATCGTAATGTCGAATGTGGGTACTGCCTAAACATTTGTGTTTGGTTTGCCTTTTTATTATTCGTCGTTGGAGTACGATTTTTTTTGGAATTCTTCAAATAGTTTTAATAGCTTTGGTCTCACAGCATTTGAAACACCTCCATTTGGCCCTTCATACAGCGCTAGCGTACAGTGGTCCAGGACCCAGCTTTACGAGGAAAGATGCATTCAGCGCATTCAAATGATTTTTTGAGACAAATGTGGTCTTCTACAAAGTTATTGCTAATAATAAGGCCATTTTTCCAATGTACATAAAAATTAAACCAAACCTTTTTATTTGCAACAATAACTATCTTCCTTTTTCGAAAAAGTTTTAGATCTATAATTTTTGAATAATTTTACTGAAGACAGTTTTGGAATTGAACGATCTAGAGATATTTTTGGAACAACAACGTTTTCAGAGATGAGAGATGAGGGAGAGACGGGATTATTTATCGTTCCCTAAACAACTTTCTTGAGCATAAACTATCGAGTCCACAATCGATATGAATGAGTTGTGAGTTTGAATGAAATTCATGCTTGTGTAGCCTTAAGCAACTAACTATGTGCTATGAAGAGGTGAGTTCAATGTTTGTTTGAGGATCTCCAAGAGGTCCCTGAAACACAGGTCATCGAACTACAAGAATAATCTGCCTGAAACGTCTTAAATTCTTTCTGAAATTGTCTGAAACGTTCATGATGGTTTTAAACGTTTTTGAATCCCCCTATATCTCACACGCAGTTATCCAAAATGTATTTCTAAAAATTAAAGACCTCATAAACCACCTCAAAACCCCCTGGATCTTTCCAGATAACCTCCGAAATCTCCCAATACGCCCCCGAAACCCGCTGAAAACATAGGAGCGCGCGAATAACTTAGGAGAAAATACGACTCGATACAATCGGCAATGCTGCAGCAAGGGACTCGACAGAACGTGGAACGTTACAAACAGAAGCGGAAACAGCAGACCCGCCTCTTTCGGGAGAAAAAGCGCCGCCTGGAAGAAGCGGAGTGTGAAGAAATGGAACTGCTGTGCCGTTCCCAAGAAACACGGAAGTTCTATCAGAAGCTCAACGCATCCCGCAACGGCTTCGTGCCGCGAGCCGAAATATGCAGGGATAAAGACGGAGGCCTCTTGACGGACGGACGTGAGGTGATCGAAAGGTGGAAGCGGCACTTCGATCAGCACCTGAACGGCGTGGAGAACGTAGCCACGGGAGCCCACGGCAACGGAAGGAACGACGATGCCAGTGCAGCGGAGGACGGAAATGAACCAACTCCCACGCTGAGGGAAGTTGAGGATGCCATTCACCAGCTCAAAACCAACAAAGCAGCTGGTAAGGATGGTATCGCAGCTGAACTCATCAAGATGGGCCCAGAAAAGTTGGCCACCTGTCTGCATCGGCTGATAGTCAGGATCTGGGAAACCGAACAGCTACCGGAGGAGTGGAAGGAAGGGGTAATCTGCCCCATTCACAAGAAAGGCGACCATTTGGAATGTGAGAACTTTAGGGCGATCACTTTTTTGAATGCTGCCTACAAAGTGCTATCCCAGATCATCTTCCGTCGTCTATCACCTAAAACAAATGAGTTCGTGGGAAGTTATCAAGCCGGCTTCATCGACGGCCGGTCGACAACGGACCAGATCTTTACCGTACGGCAAATCCTCCAGAAATGCCGTGAATACCAGGTCCCAACGCACCACCTGTTCATCGACTTCAAAGCGGCATACGATAGTATCGACCGCGCAGAGCTATGGAGAATCATGGACCAAAACGGCTTTCCTGGGAAGCTGACTAGACTGATTAAAGCAACGATGGACGGTGTGCAAAACTGCGTAAGGGTTTCGGGTGAATTATCCAGTTCATTCGTATCTCGCCGGGGACTGCGACAAGGTGACGGACTCTCATGTCTACTCTTCAACATCGCGCTGGAAGGTGTGATGCGACGAGCCGGGCTCAACAGCCGGGGAACGATTTTCACAAAATCCGGTCAATTTGTGTGCTTTGCGGACGACATGGACATTATCCCCAAGTAACACAACTTGTTATATAACAGTTTAAATTTCACTATACTAGCCTAAGCTGGTGTATTTTTCATGAATTTTAAACGTATTATAGGATACTTATACATTCAAAACAGCGCAAAAAATGGCGGCTTATAAAACATCTTGCATGTCATATAAGATGTATTAAAATACAATTATGAGACTAATAATGACGTGTGAGGAACTTTTTATGTAAATCAAAAAAATAATTAGTTTAAATCAGGTTATCTGTCAGTAACAGAAACATGCAGAATACTTATTTGTTTAAACCTCATGCACCGGTGAAAATCAGGCTATCAAGTAGGCCATATAACTTACGCAAAACATTAATACTGCTAACCTCAAGCTCTGATTGAAGTCGAGTTATTTGAAAGTATCACAACGTCAAAAAAGCATTTATATAACAAGGTAGCACATGTCAATTTGGTATATACATATGCATATGCAACAGCTGACAGATAAAGAAAACAAATGAATTGCTAAATTATTTGCAGCTGCTCCTTTAACTTGAAAAATAAAATATCTAGTGATAAAGTCGGTAAGCTTTAAATATCTCTAAATAATATGTATAGAGATGATGTGCAGCAATTCCCCCAGTAGTGGTACTTTGCGTTTACATGCGGTTCAAGATTTATTGCAAAACTGCTGATAAAACGCCTCAATATTGCATGCGCCATTGAACTGAACTATATATGCAAAACAAAACCAGAATAAACAAAGAATTTTGCGATCAATTTTTGATTCCCAATACAGAAACAACATGGCAGTTCCTCGCCTACAGTGCCGTTTAGAAGTTTTCGGAACATCTTCCAAATATATCATATACACCCAAACCTTATTTTACGTCCACTATTGGCTTAGCGAAATAAAATTCTACTGCCAAAATTATAATCAAAATAGACATTTTTATATTTTTGTACACTTCTCCTAATCACGGAGATGTTTTAAAAAATATAAAAATATTGAGTTTGCTCTTTGTCTTAGCGGTAAAATTTTTTGTCGCTTAGCCAAGCATGGACGTAAAAAAAGGGCGAGGTGTACCCCATTTTTAAATTTCTACAACTGTGTAAGTAAAAGTGTTCGTAAAGCACGAAACTTAGTAACAGGCTCTGTCCCTTTTGAAGCATAACTGTAAAATAACACGAACAGGAAATGCAATGGAAATAAATCTGTCAAATTTAGTATCAAATGTGGTTGAACATTTTAGCCGGTACTGTCACTGGGAAAAAATGTGACATCCAAAACTGGAAATACTTCTTGCAACTTGATTAGTTGAAACAACGTTCAATCTACGCTCTTTAACCACAGTCGAACGAAGTATATTGGAAAATATTGTAATAACTGTTATATAACATGTTATGCACATATTTTCAACATACTCCACCAATAAGCTGTATAACTGTCTTGCGGTAGTAATTTTCACGCAAACAAAACTTATTCATGGATAGAACCTGATTGAACCTTGACGACGTTTGTAAGTCAAAATGTTGAAGATTTGTTGTTGTTTGATCCAAATTTACCACCTCAGTTAACTTTTAACTAAAATGTATCTAACTAGAGATATGGGCGAATTTTATGTGCAAAGTATTGTAAGTGGCAGTAGTAAGTACAGGTGTTTGTGTTGTTGCCTTACAAACAGATAAAATTTGAGCTGAAATTTAGTTCCCAAAGCTGGGTCATTGCTGTGAACCTCAACATAACCTCTCTCTAATTCAAGCCCGTGAAGTGAAGCGTCTTATATTGACGATTTTATGTCGTAATTTTTCATATAGTTATATATTCAGATTCTGCTTTGGACAAGGATGTCAACGAAACTGCACTATCAAGATTTATGAAGAATTGGTTCGTGCTGTCAACAAATTTACCACAAAGCAATCATTCTTAATACAGATTCCATCATCTTGATGAAGAATACATCCTGTCGACATGTTAAACCTGAGGTGCAATGCTCATATGCTACGAAATCTGAGAAGTAGGTTATTGATGTAAATGGCATGCAATCAACATATTCTAAACACAATTATAACCATCGAAGAACTGAAGAACTTTCCATCAGTTTGTTATTACATAACATAATTAAAGCCGAATTATAACATAAGATGTTGACACAGCCACTTATAATACACAAATAAGACATTCTTTATTTTTTTAATTTGTCAAGATGTTTTCTGTGTTACTTGGGTCGCTAGAACATTTGGAACGGTGGCAGAACTGTACACCCGCCTGAAACGCGAAGCAGCAAAGGTCGGACTGGTGGTGAATGCCTCAAAAACAAAGTACATGCTGGTAGGCGGAACCGAACACGACCGGATCCGTCTGGGTAGTAATGTTACGATAGACGGGGATACTTTCGAGGTGGTGGAGGAATTCGTCTACCTCGGATCCTTACTGACGGCTGACAACAACGTGAGCCGTGAAATTCGGAGGCGCATCATCAGCGGAAGTCGGGCCTACTACGGGCTCCAGAAGAAACTGCGGTCGAAAAAGATTCACCCACGCACCAAATGCACCATGTACAAAACGCTAATAAGACCGGTGATCCTCTACGGGCACGAGACATGGACCATGCTCGAGGAGGACCTACAAGCACTCGGAGTTTTCGAGCGACGCGTGCTAAGAACGATCTTCGGCGGTGTGCAGGAGAACGGTGTGTGGCGGAGAAGGATGAACCACGAGCTCGCTGCACTTTACGGCGAACCCAGCATCCAGAAGGTGGCCAAAGCCGGAAGGATACGGTGGGCAGGGCATGTTGCAAGAATGCCGGACAACAACCCTGCAAAGCTGGTGTTTGCAACTGATCCGGTTGGCACAAGAAGGCGTGAAGCGCAGAGAGCACGATGGGCGGACCAGGTGGAGCGTGACTTGGCGAGCATTGGGCGCGACCGAGGATGGAGAGCGGCAGCCACAAACCGAGTATTGTGGCGTACTATTGTTGATTATGTCTTGTCTTAATGATGTTGAACAAATAAATGTATGTATGTACGTTTCGACCGTTCCCATGGGTCGTAGTGTAAAGACTACCTGAAACATCGATAATAATTTATATCAGCTTTGAAGCAGGATCGTTGCCCATAGCTGATTATGCAACGGTGCTGCGTAGTGTGTATACCGGATATGATAACTGTTACGAGTTTTTTTTTACTTATTTGTTTATTTGGAAGGTTCGGGCGCCACATGGGCATAACTGAACCGAAATCTTTTGTTTTACATTGATTTTACATTTTACAATTTATTACTGCCTTAAAACTATGTTATTTATTTATTTATTTATTTTGTAAATTTAAATTCATAACGTAAGATATACATCTTTTATGCTACATGATTTAATATGGTGGCGTAGACGTTGTCGTAAATTATTTGATTTGATTAGGATTCAAGGAACAATTTCTTCAACTAAACTATTAATTACTATAACTACTACTGCTGTTAAAGTGCTCAAATATCCTCCTTCTAAAGGTAGCTTGTCCTCCAGATTGAATCATAGTTAAATGATTTGGAAGTGAATTCCAAACTGCGACACCTCTCACGAAAAAAGTACCACCATACTTGGCTGTGCGATGACGCTGAATAGCAAACTTTCTTGATCGGCTTCCTCGGAAAGCAGTCAATTTATTGAATAAATAACCAGGGGTTTCACTGTTGATCAGATTAAATATAAATTGACAACATCTTAATTTAGAAAAGTTTTCAAATGGGCACCCTATCAAATTGGCTTGTAAATGAGAAACATGTGAAAAATGGCTAAGTCCATACACAAATCTAACACACGAATTAAGTGCAACACGCATTTTCTGAATAGTACGTTCAGATGTTTGCATAAGCCAAAGATCGCACGCTATGAAGTGAGAGAATATCAGACTCTTAAACAGCCTAAGTTTTATTTCTGTTTTTAAGAATGCGGCAGTCAACCGAAGCATCCTTAATTTGGCATAAATTTTGCCACATTGACTTAAGACAAAGGAATCCCATTCAAAATTAGATTTAATGTTGAAACCCAGGCTCATAGCAGATTCAACATAATTCAATGTAGTATTGTTAAGCTTGATTTCAGGTTTTATAGAGTTGAAGTTACTGGTGTAGATGAACATAGCATGCGATTTACTTGCGTTCAACATTAGCTTGTTCTTAGTCGCCCATTTTAATATGGCGTTGAGATCTTCATTTATTTTCCATTCAGCTGTTTCTGAGTATTCTAGATAAATTTGCACGTCGTCTGCAAACAGTTGTACACAACAATGCTTCAAAACAGACGGAAGGTCATTGATGTACAAAGAAAACAGAATTGGTCCTAGAATAGATCCTTGCGGTACACCAGAGGTCACAGGTAAGGAATTAGAAAATACTCCGTTATTGAGCACCGTTTGGAATCTTCCATTAAGGTATGATCTAACAAGCATCACAGCATCAAACGAGAAACCATAATTTACTTGAAGTTTCTTACACATAATACTATGCGAAACCGTATCAAAGGCTTTAGAAAAATCAAGTAAAACGAGCAAAACCGGTTTGCCTTTATCTAAGATTACGCCAATGTCATCAAAAATCTTAAGCATCGTTGTTTTGGTGCTATGTTTAGTACGGTAGCCAGACTGAAAAGGAGAGAGCAAATTTAGTTGATTTATGTAGCTACATAACTGTTTTTTGATAATTTTCTCAAATACCTTTGAAAGTGCACAAAGGATGCTGATAGGACGTAAATTATCAATGGAATTTAAAGATGATTTTTTCTTTATAGGTATTATTTTAGCCTTTTTTCACACTGAAGGGAACTGACTAGTTCTAATAATTGCATTGAACAAGTGAACAATTTGGTGTATAATGAATGGAGATATTAGTTTGACGAATTTAAGTGGAACATTGTCTAGCCCAACTGCATTGGATTTTATTTCATACAATGAATTAATTGTATCTTCAGTACTTATTTCATTAAAATTAAATTGACCCCATGAAAAATTATTGATAATTTGAGTAGATTCGTTAGTTTGGAAAGCCAAAGTACTCGCGGTTGTTTCGAGGTTAAAGATTGAAAAAAAAAGAATAAAATAAAATTGGGAAGGACGGATTTTTGGATTTAAAACTAAATTATTTGCTAACTTATACTAAAAACATTGATGGGACAAATTGTCCATATCTGTAACGGAACCAAAAAGAAAGGACTTTATCGGTAGACAACGACAAGAAGAGGACAAACGGAAGGCGGGCGACGACAGACAGGGGCGAACAACAAAACCAAAAAACGGACAACGAAAACAAGGAACGTACTACAGTATCGGACAATAAAAATGCACCAAAGCCGTTTTTCCATACAAACTAGTCAACTTTGGATTGCCATATCTCAGTTATGTCTCAACCGATTGTTTTCATTTTTCTGTGACGAACTACAAAACATTTCAATTTTTAAAAACTATTGAAAAAGTTCAGTGATAACTATTGATACAAAAGTTACAGATAGGTTGAATTTTGACAATGAAAATGCACCAAAACAAAAAATATGTAGCCAAAAATGCTGAAGTCCAATCACTATGGTGTTTTCAACAAATTTATTGGTTATCACACAAGAAACATGTGTGCCGAAGACACCATAGTGATTGGACTTCAGCATTTTTGGCTACATATTTTTTTGTTTTTCTGCATTTTTATTGTCAAAATTCAACCTATCTGTAACTTTTGTATCAATAGTTATCACTGAACTTTTTCAATAGTTTTTGAAAATTGAAATGTTTTGTAGTTCGTCACAGAAAAATGAAAACAATCGGTTGAGACATAACTGAGATATGGCAATCCAAAGTTGACTAGTTTGTATGGAAAAACGGCTTTGGTGCAATTTTATTGTCCAATACTGTACATCAAACTCTGACATCAACACGTTTCAAAAACTGATAAATCAAATTCATGTTTTTCTGTTACGAGTTAGGATCTGAGGTTTCAAACTGCAAATTAGTTCGAAAGACTTGCCTACGTTATCCTAAAGACAATGAGTGGCTGTCATGTTGCCAAGATGTTTACAACATGTCACGCAAATTTATTGTTTGTTGATAAAACGAACAAAACTACTCCAGTTGAACTCCAGTGAACTGAATTCTGGATCCGCCTTGACCACCTAGAACATCCTAAGATATGAAAATCTGTTCAATATCCATAAAGAATGCTATTCAAGTACGTATGAATGTGAACCATATCCAAAGTTAGAATTTAACGCTACTAATGTATCACATTTACGTAGAGTTTCAAATTCTGTTTTTCTAACCCCAGCTTCCACCAACGAAGTGAGTTTACTTATAAATGGTTTGGTATTCAAGAAGAGTGTTGGCCCAGATGGTTTAAAAGCTGATGTAATAAAAGCTAATTCTATTACTTTCTCTAGGAGTTTATCGCAAATATTTAATAAGATCATCGAAACCGGTGTTTATCCCGATTGCCTAAAAGTGGCCAGGGTTGTTCCAGTGTTCAAATCTGGTGATGCAAACGATGTGAGCAACTATAGGCCTATCTCAACCTTATCTACGTTTAACAAAATACTTGAAAAATTGCTCATCAATAGACTAGTACCATTTCTCAATCAACACAATATTCTGTATAAATTGCAATACGGATTTCGACAGGGAAGCAGTACCGAAACGGCAGTTTCTGAGTTATTGGACGATGTAACTAAGGGAATAGATAGCAAGAAATTAGTTGGAGCCCTCTTTTTAGATTTACGTAAGGCGTTCGATACATTAGATCATACAATTCTGCTCAAAAAACTTGATGCATACGGAATTCGAGGTATTGCTAACGAAATAATATGTAGTTATTTAACAAATAGAAAACAATATGTCTCAATTGATGATTCTGTTAGTTCTTTTATGCCAATTACGGTAGGTGTACCTCAAGGGAGCAATATTGGACCGTTGTTGTTCTTACTGTATATGAATGATCTGGGTAATATTCAGTTAAAAGGTGTGCCGCGCCTTTTCGCTGATGATACAGCACTTTTCTATCCACGTTGTGATATAGAAACAGTTGTAGCTGATATCAATGAAGATTTGAGAATCCTATCTAAATATTTGGCATCGAATTTGTTGTCGTTAAATCTCTTAAAAACTAAATACATGGTTTTTCGTTCTCCAAGAAAGCTCGTTCAAATAATATTGCAGTTACCCTTAATTCCTGTGTTATTGAAAAGGTAGATTCATTTAAGTATTTAGGATTGTATTTGGATGAAACTCTTTGCTGGTCCGAACATATTAGACATGTAGAGAAGAAAGTAACATCACTTTGTTCCATTTTACGAAAAGTTAGTAGCTTTTTGCCTCGCAGTATACTGCTTAAATTTTATTTTGCCCATATCCACTCAGCATTCAACTATTTGATCATTGCGTGGGGTCGTGCTTGCAAATCTCATGTAAAAAAGCTCCAAACCCTCCAAAATAGATGTTTGAAAACAGTTTTTGGAAAACCGTTTTTATTCCCATCTTTACAGCTTTACTCTGACAGTACACATTCCATACTTCCTATAAATGGTCTATGTGAATTGCAAACAGCTTTATTTGTTTATGATACACTTCACAGAGATAACTTTCACCACAATGTTCAAATGCCTTCTATTTCTCATCGATACTCCACGAGACGTCCCAATAATCTACATCAAAGCAGAGCTTGTACCGCACTCGGGCAAAAAAGAATTTCGATCGTCGGTCCTATAATTTACAATAAAATCCCTGATGAACTTAAACAAATAACTAACCGTCATACCTTCAAAAAGAAATTAAAACAACACTATAAATTGCATGTTTCCAGCATTCTTGGTTAAGAAATTTTGCACCTCCTATCACAAACAAGTCTTTAATTAAATATTATTCTTTAATTTATTTGTATACACTTTAGTTGAAAGTGGCTCCCTTAAAAGGAACAATCGGTTCCACTGGGATGTCACACCCAACACTATCAATTCCTTGCTATTAATTTTGTTATATATTTGTTTTTATAATTTTTTCTTTGCTGCATAGAGTTTAGATAGTTGCGTCCACTACCAGGGAACTCTCTGTGCGAGTTTTTTGGTGTGGGGGATAATGGCGGGTAAAAAAAAAAAACTATTTTGTTCTTTTTGAACTTCTTGATGTTCAAGATGTTCTCTAGCATGCCTAACCCTATTCATATTTTTCCCTGATAGAGGAGTTGATTTGCAATAACATTGCTGATGACAGAATTCACTTTTATCGAATGGATGATTATACAGGTCGGACTCGATTATCCGGAGTTGGGTTCTGATGCTTCTTTAACATATATCTGGAGAATGGATTGCTCTACGGAGCTGAAATTTTGACATTTTGTCAAGCCAGTTTTGATTAGTGATCAGTAAAAATTTCCTCGATTTCATCACCGTCGATATAAATTCGTGGTGACGGGCGCGGAGATTCCTTCCTGGAGCCCTTTGCCATCATGTAGTTTGTCTTCGACAAATTAATGACTAATCCGATTCGCCTGGCTTCACTCTTTAGTCGGATGTACGTTTCCGCCATCGTCTCAAATTTACGAGCAATAATATCAATATCATCAGCGAAACCAAGCAGCTGAACGGACTTCGTGAAAATCGTTCCACTCGTGTTTATCCCCGCTCTCCTAATTACACCCTCTAAAGCAATGTTGAACAGCAAGCACGAAAGACCATCACCTTGCCGTAACCCTCTGCGAGATTCAAAGGGACTCGAGATTGTCCTTGATACTCGTACTACGCACATCACTCGATCCGTCTTTGTCTTTATCAATCGTATCAGTTTATCCGGGAATCCGTATTCGTGCATAATCTTCCATAGCTGTTCTCGATCGATTGTATCATACGCCGATTTGAAATCGATGAACAAGTGATGTGTGGGCACGTTGTATTCGCTGCATTTCTGCAACACCTGGCGGATGGTGAACATTTGGTCCGTTGTAGCGCGTTCACCCATAGATCCAGCCAGATATTGCCCAACGAACACTCTTGTACATGGTGATAGACGGCGGCATAGAATTTGAGAGTGTATTTTGAAGGCAGCACTCAGTTCTGACGACCTATACTACCCATCATAAGTATAAACTCACGAAAAGTATTAAAGTATTGCAACAATATTGCATCACCCTGACTCACCTCGATATCTCTAAAACCAGAACACCTACAAAAATTCCGCCTTCAGAAAAGTTGTTGCTTCTGAGCTGCTGAATAACTTTGCCGAAGGCAGCATCTTTGTAAGTCCTCAGGTTTTAAAGATATCGAAGTGAGTCAGGGTGATACTATGGATTACTGCACGAATTTATTCTGGCCTGCTTACTCTCACACGAAATTTGACGTTTGAGCGGTGTCGACACCTCTCAAACGTCAAATTTTCTGTGAGAGTAAGCAGGCCAGAATAAATTCGTGCAGTGGACCATATCGTTGCAATACTTTTTGTGAGACTATAATTATGGCGGGTAGTGTACATGTTTCGGAGCCTCTCAGGTGCGTTCATGGGGTCCGAGGAGGATTAAGGGGGATTTTAGATGCATTTCGGGAAATTTCAGAATATTATTAGAGACTCCATCACATATAATGACACATATTGCCCCTTTTACTGGCATTTTACCAGATTTGCTGGTATGTCTGAAACATACTGGAAAAACTTGTAATGAGAAGGCACGAAATGTTGCTAATTTACTAATTGAGAGATGAAACTTGTGAAAAAAATCGTGTTCTTCTTGGATTCGAACCCACGACTCCGCATTCGCTAGACCGGCGCTTTAACCAACTAAGCCACAGAACAAGTAATGATTCTGCGGAATGAACTGAAATGACTCTGACATACCTTGAAACTCTCCTCAAACCTGTTGCAACGCCGTTCAAGGGCTCATCCCTTGAATTACCTTTAAAGACCGTTCGGTCTCCAGTTAGCCTAGTGGTTAAGGCTTTGGATCGCCAATCAGGAGACGGCGGGTACGATTCCCGTTCCGGTCGGGAAAATTTTCTCGACTCCCTGGGCATAGTGTATTATTGTGCTTGCCTCATAATATACTAATTCATGCAATGGGTGGCAAAGAAAGCCCTTCAAATTATAACTGTGGAAGTGCTCAAAGAACACTAAGTTGGAGAGAGGCAGGCTATGTTCCAGTAGGAACGTAGAGCCCTACAGAAGAAGAAGAAGAAGAAGAAAATCCGTTGCAACGTCTCTGCAACCCTCTGCAAGTTATTTTTCATTTGGGGTTCGGCCCCAAAGGGTCAAATAGATGAAATGTAAAAAAAAAATGCTTCCGATAAGGTGCTTAGTTACCTTGAATGCTGGTTGTTCCCTTGAATTACTAACAATAATCTAAGAAACTGCGGATTTTTGAGAAAGCTAGAGGTTCTGGGAGCAGACTGGAGATACTAAAGCTAGGTATTCATGGAAGTAGCTAAGGCTTCTGGGTAGAAGCTGATGAGTTCTGGAGTTTCGGGATTGTTATAGCGACTTAGAAACTCGGTGTACCGTTAAGCAGCTGTTCAAGTTCGAGAAAAATTGAAGAAATAATAGGGTTTCGAAGAAACAAGCTGAGGTAAGGAAGTATGTATCAGGTATCAGGTACCAGAAGGACGGCTCTAGAGGCCCTTTTTCCTCTATTTGAGATATTTGGATTAGTTATTCAGTAATTTTTTTCAGTAAGTATGTGGTTTCGGCAAAAACAAACAGTTTGAAAGAGATAGGAGGAGAGTAAGAAGATCAGTTTTCTGGGGGCAAGCTATCTGCTATGTACAGTAACTGATATTTTTTGAATATAAATCCACAACAAGACATTTTGAAGAATTTTAGAACTGTAGGAATAAAATAGCAGTTGCAGGAATTCCATTAAAGGTTCCTTCGAGAAGTGTTTTAGTAATTCTTCCAGAAATCTTCCAAATATTCCGTCTGGAATTCATGAAGGGTTCAATCAGGAATTCTTTCTCTTGTTGCTGCAGGTTTCCTCCAAGGATTCTTGTAGATTCCTCCGAGAAATATATTTATGTATTTTTTCAAAAGTTCATTCAGATACACGAGATCCTCTACGAGTTCGTCCAGAGATTCTTGTAGCAATTGCTCTGGAGATTCATTCCCAAATTTCTTTAGAGATTCCACCAAGAATTTCTCAAAAGATCCTAGCAGACATTTCTCAATGAAGCCCATCAATCTTTTAAGAAATTTCTCAGAAAATTCCATCATGAATCCTCCCACTAATTTCTCTAAAGATTTCCTCACAAATTTATTTAGGAGTTCCTTCGAAGATTATTTCAGAAATCACTTCAGAAATTCTTCTTGGTACTTATCTGGAATCTCAAGAATTCCACGACGATTTCTCTCATACATTTTCCGAAAATTTCTCCAGGATGTTTTTTTTGAACTCACTTGAATATGCTTTAAGGAATACTTCAACGTGCTCATTCAGGTTCTTCTAAACATTCCATTGCATTTACCTCAGGAATTTCTTTTTCGAAATCCTATTAAATTTCCTCTAAAAAATGCTTTAGAAATGTTCAAAAAATAATTTCACAGATTCTTCCAAGAGATCTCTAAGCCATCAAAGTTTAAGGTATCCCTCCAAGAAATCTTCCTTAGATTCCCCCGTGAATTCCACCTGAACTTTATCTAAAAAAATCAACTAATATGAGTAATGAGTTCTTGCAGGAATTTTCCAGGAATTTATTGAGCTATTACCCTTGGAATTCTTTTAGGATGTCAAGCAATTCCGCATAAGTATTGCAGGCATTACTGTAGCGATTCTTTTCAGAAATTCATCCAGCAATTTGTTCAGAAATTGATCTAGAATTTACTTCTGAGATTTATACAGACAGTTCCCAATTGCTTTCTCCACAAGTTTCGCGAAAGCTAACTACAGGAATTCTTTCAAAAGTACCTCCAGCAGCTACTCCAGATTTTCCTCTTACAATTTGTGCATTGATTCTTACATAAATTTTGCTAGTGCTTTTTGCACGAACTATTTTTTCTAATTTTATTCAGTAATTTTGAGAAACTCGTATTGGAATTTTCGAGATAATGCTTCAGAAAATCTTCAAAGATTTCCTCAGGAAATTCTTCTCCAACGATTTATCTAGTAGTTCACTACGGTTTCCTTCAATAACTCATTCAAAGAAGTTCCTTCAGCAATAGCTTCAAAGTTTTGTTCAGTGCATTTTCCCAGGGATAAATCTGGAGAGTCCAGTAGCAAAGCGACTCAGTTGTTTTATGCGGGCATCTCAACCGATACAGTTTGTCCAAACTATCCAAATCCAACGCAGTCTACCCGCATACGTTGATCAAGAGTATCATGTGGTATTTATCCTACTTAACATAGTACAAAAGCATGATAGAGTATAGTTTTGAAGCAGTAATCCCAAATCCCACATAACTTTAAAATTGAGACCTTCATACTGCTATTCGTTATGAAACCATTTCATTTGACTGACTCAATATATTCATCATTTTGTGTAAGCTCTCATTGAGAGAAATTCTCACCCCAACTCGCACGAGAGCACTGGCCACGCGGAGAGCAAACCCACCCCATTCTCTCAAAGGAGCTCAACAAACCTCATCGATCAGCCAGCCGTGTCTGACCCGCATGCTGCAACATCTGATGGGAAAAGCGCGCCCACCCACCCCCACAACCGTTTGTTCGAGCGCGCGAGAAAATTCTCTCTCCACTCTCCGGTCGCTTTGCACGTGAGTTCCCTTCGCACCCTTCGGTCACACGAGTGAGATTCGCTCTGACCTGCTAACTGCCGTATCGTCGCGTCGTCGTCCGTCGGTCGTATGGATGGGGACCACACTGGCTGCGCTCAACAACTGACTGGTTGCAGCTGGCTCTCCGACGACGACGACGATGGGTCCCAAAGGGGAGGGGGCACTTGGACACACCAGAGGGGGAGACGATTGCCGCCGCTTACTGGTGCTACCGTTTTGCCCATTTTTCCCGAATGCATCGAATTTTCTTCGCTTTTCATCTCAGTTAGAATTTGCTCTCCGTTGGTGGTTGCCAGACAAAGGTGCGATTTCTCTGCGTGCGGCGGGTCGTCGATAGTTGGTGCGTTGTAACCCTAGCAAAGCGCTTCTGGGGCTAGATTGGTCTAGGCCTATACGGGCTTTTTTCTCGGAATACCTTGACTAGGTGCGTGCGGTGTGAAATCAGCGGGAACGAAAATCTCGTGATTCGAGGATTTCGGGGGTTTTTGGTGTGGCGCGCGGTGTTCGACAGTGTTCTGTAGTGCGCTGGCTGGAAGTAATGAAATTGAAGATTTTTCCAGCCACTTGCAAAATTGATTAGCAACCTACTCGAGCGTAGACGGTGAGTCGAGTACAGGCAGACCAGTCGGATCCGGCAAGATTCCACAAAACGTTGCCTCAAGTGAAACTACCTTGCTGTTCTATGTAGCAGTGAAGATTCGACAGTTTGTGGAAGGGAAATGTTGAAGCTGGTGGACGGTGCTTGAAGAGGAGTGTGTTTTATTTTTCGTTGTGTAGAAGAAGAGTCGCCCTGTTGTAGGCCTGGCGGGGGTTTTCAAACAAGTGTGTTTGCCAAGTTTTTTCTTCCTGTCGTTGTTCGGTGCCCAGCTGCCGCCATCAGAAACCGACGAAGGTTCGTAAGGTCGCAACCTGCTGTTGCCGCCAGCGTTATTGAGTAGTTGCTGATGCGGATCATGAATCATCTAGAAATGGGATACTCGTTTGTTGCTGTTTCATCGGGTGTGTGCTCAAGCAGGATGGGACTTTTTAATAGTAAAAGTCTTAGTTTAGTGATCGAGGTGATGATTTGCTAATCTGGAGACGTTCAATTGAAATGCTGGTTCAGTTTCAAGATATTTCAAGTATGGAATCGGCAAAGCATTCTACGCATGGCATATCAAATCTAGTTTCACAAGGTAACAGTCTACTCGATACTCTAAAGAAAACGTATTTAGTCAATTGCTGAACCAACAGAAAGGGAACATTCAGGTAGGTGTGGTTGTGTCCTATAGGAACCTACAACCTAATAGAAAAAAAAAACCGGTGAAGTGCAAGAAAAATCATACACTGCGGAACAAAACTGTTCTTATTAAGGCGAAACTGGACGCATTTCCTCATTTTTTTGTTTTTTGATTTTTTATTAAATAACGAAGCAATATTTTCGTATTCGATTTTCGTGCACATCCCAATTAACAATGAATGCTGAACAGTGAGAGTATTAGCTGAACATTGACTGATTAATGGTGTCAATGGCTGAACACAATGACAACTGAATATTGGTCTGAAGTATGGTTTGTTCAAGCTCTTTTATCAGCAATACATAGATGGCAGAATATCAAGTTGAATAGAATATTCTTCATCTGTGTAACCAGCTTGAAAGCATACACCAACAAGCAGAATTAATCGGAGTCAACATCGTTTATTCAGCCTTAGTTCAACTTATGTTCTTGACTATTCAGACACAACAAGTAATGCTCTTGTTTTCGAGCATACGTCGAGTATGCAAGTATAGGTGCTAAGGTAAGCTAAGGTGAGCGACTATAACTCAGGAGGTCCAAGTTCAATTCTCAGTTTTCCCTCAGATTAATTTATACATTCTCAAACATCTGCTCTCTAAAAAGAAGCAGCCAATGATCAAAATAGGCTCTCGATGGTGTTTTTATTTTATTTTTTTCTCAATTAATTAATTTAATTGATAACTGATTAAGCGCATATTAAGCCTTAAAACAGTCTTTTAAAGAACCTCAAATCAGCTAAAGGTTGAATAAAATCACCAACATTGGATGTTTAGGAGTTGAACATCTTGTACTCAGCTTTTGTTCAAATGAAGGCTGATTAAAATAGTTGAAGAAACGTTTGTACAGCATCAAATTGTTAACTGGGATGTTTGGATCAAGGTATCGTCTGATTTTTTTCATCACCTTGACCCATACTCTACATGTGTACGAAAACCGATTTTGAAAATTTTGCTTGTTATTAAATAAAAAAAAGAATCCAAAAAATTAGGAAATGCATCCAGTTTTGCCCTTATATTAATAGTTCACAGAGGGTTATCTTATGTAAAAAAAACGAGAAGTTTTTGATCCGGGATGTAGGATCATGTTCTACTGCCGGAATACTACTGGAAAGGTATTAATTTGAAAAATTTTGCAAAGAAATTAATTTTGTGTCACTAGTTTTTTTTTATTTGGAATTATGATGAAAATTTCAGAAATAATAAAAAACTATTTTTTTGCAAATTTGTGTCATAATTTTCACTTCATCCTTTGATTTTTAGCACGACCATTTTCTGCTTTTCTTCTCTAAATCAATCAATTGCATTATTGTTCGTAATGAAACTCAATACGGTTGCATTATGAATCATGATTCAACTCTTCTTATCAACAACCTGAGTTTCCACGTTAAAAGCTTGGTATATTGTGACGGTGTTAGGCGTGGGTATTCCTTTGTAAGTAAAAAGAAAATCGTGTTAAGTACTGTTCCTTTTAATTCCGCTAAGAATTTGCATCCTATGACAGATACGTATTTCGACCTCAACTGCAAGGTCGTCTTCAGTGTCTTGCATGTACTTGACTCGACTTGCATTTACCGAGTATTACAATGAAACAGATGGAAATGTCATATCCTAGTGAATAGTTTTTGCCATTGCCAAAAGGACATGTAACTCGGCCATCCTCGTTAGACGTACGATTAGTGCTGTCAGAATCTTCATTTCTTTAATTCCTTGTATAAATAATCTAAAAAATGCACAATAGTCCATGGGCCGTATTTAACTGATAAAATATTTACGCCTTAATTATTAGTTTTAGCTATATGCTGTCTTCGGGAAAGTTTTTTTTAAATATTTTTTGAACATTGTTCCCAATAATGTCAAATTACCCAAGTAACAATTTTAATTTTATCAAAGTTTTTAGCGATTCAAAAATCCTGAACATATAACCATTGATGCCGACTTGAAAATGCTTCCGAGTTCTTGTATGCCTCAATAAGCCCACGTTCTGGCTAGTTGGCCCAGTCTTATTAGGATCTACAGGACTTCGTATGCAAACCGGCTAAGGATTTCTGGTTGTATCATAGTTTTATCAATCTTCTCAATTGGAAAGATGCAGATATGGAATTCAGATTTGTTTTCCTATTTAATACGTGCCAGGAGACATGCCACGGAAAATTTGTGGTGAATGTGACTGTGATAATGACAAAAACTAAGTGCGCCACACAAACTATGCTTAATTTGGAAGTTAAATGCATCTAATTGACTCGGTGCAATTGGGTGCAAAAAAGGTTTGTTCAACACGGAGGAGTTTAAAAGACATTATGTAATGTTTCTGACAAAATAAAATGACGGAAACGTGTTGCATGGTTTAATTTGATCTTAAGATGTACGTGAAATTATAAAATTGAATAATACATTTTTCTGTATTTACATAAATTTTCCCGGCTAGGCGACATATTTTTCTGATAAAACTCTGTGTTCCTGATGATTCCTAAAATAGGGCTAACCCTCCTGAGGTAGTCCTGAGTATATGATAGTTTTATGGAACGCCAAAGAGTTCAAAGTAAAAAAATACTACATAAAACTAATTTAGAACAACTAGCTTTTGGACATGCTCGTATAAAACCAGGATACAACATGAATAAAGGCATGCTGATTGTTACTTGGGAAGGGTGGTTCAAACGGTTCTCATGATCCCAATGTCAAGGTTTTTGATTGTTTCCACATAGAGCAATTAAGTGTTTTACAAAGCTGAGAAGCACTTAATTATGAACGTTTTTGCCGAAGAAATCATATTGCTATCTCTTTTAGTTTCAGAAATATTTTATTTTTTGAAGAAAAAAACTTGGGAGACACCCAAAAACAAAGTTTTCTTTACTTAACTGTTTATACATTGATTTCTTGCAAGAATAATATAATATTTCTGCAAGAATAATATAACATTTCTAAGATTCCTCTTGAAGTCCTTTTTGAGAATCCTGCTTGAAAATTTCTTAGAAGTTGCTTCTAAGATCCCCACATATTATTCATGTTATTCATGTATTCTTCCAGAAGTTTCTTCAGGGTTTCCTCCAGGGTTTTCTTCTAAGATTTCCCCAGGAGTATGGAATTATTCTAGAGTTTCCTTCGAGAATTTCTTCTGAGATTCTCCTAAAATTCCTTCTATTATCTCTTCAGAAATTTATCCTATATTGCTCTAGAAGTTCTCTCTGGAATTATCCAGAAGGTTCCTTCAGAGATTCTTGCTAGAGTTTCTACAGAATTTGTTCATAAGTTTAATCTGGGACTCTTCCAGGAGTTTTCTCCAAGGTTACTCCAAGAACTCCTTACAGGAATCCT
Source organism: Aedes albopictus (assembly GCF_035046485.1). NCBI lineage: Eukaryota > Metazoa > Arthropoda > Insecta > Diptera > Culicidae > Aedes > Aedes albopictus. The sequence continues at coordinate 314,987,670 of NC_085136.1, read as the reverse complement.
TCAGAGTTTTTTTTTACTCCTGCTGTTACGAAAATTAGGACACTGTGTCCAATAAGCTGAACTTTTGAAACATCATTCAGAGACTCCTTCCAGTATTTCTCTAGAAATTCCTTCCGAGTTTCCTTCAGAAGTTATATCAAGAATTCCATTACGAGTTTGTTTTTATCAGAGATTCCTCCAGTTCTTTTTGGAATGTCTTCAGATTTTTTTTCTCGATTAACTATTGGAGGAATCTCTAAAGAAACTCCTGCAGAAATTTCCTACCAACCTTTTGGAGATATTCCTTGAAAGCCGTTGGAGAAATTCTTCAAAAAAGTGCTTTTGGAATTTCGTAACTAATTCAAGAAGATAAATTCCAGATAAAAGTCTTAGAAATCTTTTAGGATTTCCATGAACAATATCCAATGGAATTCTAGAATGAACTTCCGAAGAAATGCCAGAACGATCTGCAAGAATTCCATATGGAAATATTACAGAAATTACAGAAGAAGTTCCTTAAAGAATTACAGAAGGAGTGAATGAAGAATGAAGGAGACTCTGGATAAATCCTAGGAAGAATTGTTGAGCAAATTTCAGAATGAACTCCTGGAGGAATATGTTCCAGGATGAGTTCCAAACGGTCGAAGGAATTCCGAAAGCAAGCTCTGAAGCAATTTCAGGAAGAACTTCTGAAAAAATCCTGGAAAGTATTTCGGATGCAATTTGATGCCACTACTGTTGTAATCTCAGAGGTAAATCCTGAAGGAATCTAAGAAGGAACTATGGGAGCAACTTGTAAAGATACTCCTGGAGTAGTTCTAGGAAGAGCTCCTGAAGGAATCTCGAAAGATGTTGTTGGAGGAAGGATCTTGGGAAAGGATTTTCTGGATGAACCCCATACACAAATTCTTGAAATCTCAGAAGCAACTCCCTCAGGAAACCCTGAGATACTCTTAAGGGTTCATAAGAAACTCCCAGAGGGATCCTGGAATAATCATGAAAAGAACTCCTGGAGGTATCCCATGAAGAACTCCTGGATGCATCTCAGAAGGAACTCCGAGAGAAGTCATTGGAAGAACTCCTGAACGAATGTTAGAACGAATTCCTGGAAAATCTCTGAAGGACTCTTGAGAATTTAAGTGGTAATCTGGATATGAATATCTGAATGAACCACTTGAGAAATCCCGGTTAAAATTATGGCAGGTGGTCCGAAAAAACTTTTGGTGGAATCTCAGAAGAAACCCCAGGAAGAAACTTTCAAGGAACTCCTGGAACAATATCAGGAGGAACTCATGGAGATGAGTTCCTTATGAAAAAAAAAATATGATGAGATTCCCCGATGAACTCCTGGTGGATTTCCCGGCCGAATTCCGTGAAGAATTTCTGGAGGATCTTCGAAACCCCAAGAACAACCTTCTTACGGTGGGTGAAAAGATTCGTCAAAAAGAATACTTGGACTAGCCCGATTTTTTTTTCTAGATCTCCACAAAGGGTAACTCTCGCTGAGACCGTCCCACTATTTACACCATGCCTTCAAAAATGTTTAAGGTGGCGATTTTCTGAAAGTCCTCCCCAAAAAAGTAAGGAAAATGCATTTGGTTAATCAAATTGGTGGACCCCCCGTTAGTTAGAGCCACAAGCATTTTGGCGGACCCCTCGATTTTGGTCAATTGTTGGTTCATTTAAACCGTTATAACTCGAAAGTTTCGCCAGAAACCACCTAAAAACTAAAGGTTGTTGAAAAGAGAGAAGATAGGGCTACTATTAACAGTTATAAAAAGTTGGGTCGGCCATATTGGTTTTGGCCGCCATCTTGGATTTTTATACCAAAACTGTTTTTTCACCATGTTGGCAACCACCGATTTTCAAAATTTTTGCGTCAATCGAAAGCGGGGACATTTTTACACAACATATCAAAAATTTAGAGATGTATCTTTTTCCTATCAAAAGTTATCTGCACTTTTGTGAATCATGCCACTTTTGCGCACTGGGCCAGGTGCCGATTGTTTACATAAATGCAGCGTTATTTCACAGTGTTTACGAACATTTATTCTAAATCTGAATCCACTAATGAAAAGTTGAAAGTTTCAGCTTTTCAAAACACCAAAAAAGTCTAAAAAGCAATGCCCGCATCGTTGAGAAACAGTTAAAAATGAGAACGAACCTCCGATTTGCCCTAATTTTGCTGCAGGTGCGTTTGTGTATACAAGCAGGCGCCAACTTTGATGCTGTTGCGTGTCATTGCCGGTGCGCATGGAAATGTATGGAGAAAACGTGTCATGATTTACAAAAGTGCAGATAACTTTTGATAGGAAAAAGATACATCTCTAAATTTTCGATATGTTGTGTAAAAATGTCCCAGCTTTCGATTGACGCAAGAAATTTAAAAATCGGTGGTTGTCAACATGGTGAAAAAAATGTTTTGGTAGATAAAATCAAGATGGCGGCCGAAATCAATATGGCCGACCAAACTTTTTATAACTGCAAAGAGTACCTCTATCTTTTCTCTTTAAAACAACCTATAGTTTTTAAGTGGTTTCTGGCGAAACTTTTGAGTTATAACGGTTTAAATGAGCCAATAATTGACCAAAATCGAGGGGTTCACCAAAATGCTTGTGGCTCTAACTAACGGGGGGTCCACCAATTTGATTAACCATATGCATTTTCCTTACTTTTTTCGGGAGGACTTTCAGAAAATCGCCACCTTAAACATTTTTGAAGACATGGTGTAAATAGTGGGACGGTCTCAGCGAGAGTTACCCCAAAGTCATCATCAGAATCCCAAAAGAATTCCTACGGTATCCTTTGTGAACCACAATCTTGGCAGGATTTATAAATAGCATTCCACCATTGTTCTAGTTGCAATGCCTTTAAGTTTTCTCAGAATCCCAGTGGAATGTCTCTCATCAGCATTTCCCTTGGAACGTCTCAGAACTCCATTGGAATTTCACAATCTGGATTTTCTTAAGAAAGCTAGCCAAAAGTTTAAAATTGGATCACGCAAGTATCAGCAATTCATTTCGATTTCAATCACACTACCTTAGAAATAAATTTCATACCATCTGCGGCATGCAGTTCTCTATAGTAATCCTCAAAATTCGGAAAACTGGATGGAAAGGTTTGGTTCTAAATATACAATGCTTTGCTTCAACTTTTTATTAAGTGGGCCTGGGCATGCTAATAGCTTATGCTTATATTTCCCTCCAGGTCGAGATAGATGAACAAAATCCATGTCCATGTAGTGAATGTGCTTAGTAGGTAACAATTTGAAAATCCACGAACTTTGCCTTGATCAAGAGCGAGTTAAGTACTTGTTTGTATATCACTAGACTCTCAGCAACGTCCAATTTCCAAGGTGAAGTTTAGTATCGTCAAATCTGAATATCCCCTGTGCTGACTTGATGACCCTTCACAACTTTCAACCTAAAAACGTATTCTAAACCTCTACTCACTGTCTGCTGCACTTTTCATATGTTCGCAATATGTTCCTTGAATCGTTTTTCAAATGCCAGCCTTGTTAACGCTGTTAACCAGAATCTTTGTAGAGCCTAATGAAATCTTTGATTGTTTGGGGTGATACACAAATTATGTCACGAAAAATTCGACATTTTTCAACCCCCTCCCCCCTATGTCACACTTTTTGTATGGGACCTCAATATTTTTTGTATGGGTGGTCGGTCATGCTCTGCAAATCCTCCCTTCCCCCTGATAGCGAGACGTAATTTTACGACCCCTTCTGCTAAAACACGAAATCGATTCCGATATTCCTGAGCCTAGAACGGCAACTTTTGGTGATGTGTTGATCAAAGGGAAGATACGCGCTTCAAAGCTTCTGAATAAAGCGTGAGTGTCGTCAAAACACTCTCATATCGTAACTTCTTCTTTTCGTCGATGATGGCCTGAACTTCACTCGTTCAACTTTATCTCTTAGTTTGCCATGAAAAGTTCACCCAAAAACGAGGTTAAGGGATTTCCGTTGGGGGCACCTTTAGTTTATTTGCTGAATTTCCTCGGAATTGGAAGTAATTTTCATCCATACACAACCTCGTTAACCGTAAATGAGCCTTAACCTGTTCCAAACTGCATCCGATTTTTGGCGTGCTAATCAATCCTCGAGAAAGTTAAGATTACCCTTCCATGAACGCTTGGGAATAGTGTTACCACGACAAAAAAAATACCATCATTACGTCTTTCTCGATGTTTCCTGACTCCAACAACTCAGTGAACTCCTGTGTGTTCTTGACTGAACCGGTGGGGAAGAGTTTCGGCATACTTTGAAACTCTATCACTATTTAGCCAGTTGTTGTGATGTTCTCTCGCATCTCGTAACCGGGCTTGTGAGTTTTAGATAGACCTTTGATACGTGAAAGAATAGGGTTTGTTACCTTTAAACGAGCCTCTCCGATGATAGGTTTACAGTCTTTCAAGTTCTTCTGTTCTTCTAGCTCTTCTTTATGGCTCAACATTCTCACTGGAACTTGGCCTGCCTCTCTTCAACTTAGTGTTTTTATTTGAGCCCTTCCACAGTTTTGAATTGAAGGGCTTTCTTTGCCTGCCATTGCATGAGTTTGTATATTGTGAGGCAAGGATAATGATACACTATGCCCAGGGAGTTGAAAAAATTTTCGCGACGTGAATGGGAATCGAACCCGCCGTCTCTGGATTGGCTATCCATAACCTTAACCACTAGGTCAACTGGAGATTCCAAAGTTCTTCTGTCTGTCAGTCTAATTAGTCAGAGTAGTAGATCCACTTGTAGATGTATGCATCGTCCTTTGTTTATCTTCTTTGGCTTCTATTCGTCGTAGTCATTCTTGTCCATAATGATCACCGCGCTGCCTTCGTACGCCTTCTTGTAGTAGACTGATTTCTATTTAAGTTTTCTTGAAATCCATGTTTCGTCCGGATTTCCCTTACTGTGCTGTCCTGTTTTATGGCGTCTGTTACGATGTTCCTGGCTGTATGTTGGTCTTTGATAATAACACTTTATGTAATCGCTGTCTCCATGTCTGCTCTACGACAGGGCCCATATAGCCGAGGCGGTAAACGCACGGGTATTCAGCATGACCATGCTGAGGGTGACGGGTTCGATTCCCGGTCGGTCCAGGATCTTTTCGTAAAGGAAATTTCCTTGACTTCCTTGGGCATAGAGTATCTTCGTGCCTGCCACACGATATACACATGCAAAATGGTCATTGGCAGAGGAAGCTCTCAGTTAATAACTGTGGAAGTGCTCATAGAACACTAAGCTGAGAAGCAGGCTTTGTCCCAGTGAGGACGTTACGCCAAGAAGAGGAGAGGAAGAGGAGAGGATGTCTGCTCTACGTCTCACTTCGAACGGCTTACTACGGCTCCTCAAAATGGGTTCAATTACCAGAATAGTGGTGTGGGCTTTCTTCGTCGCTCTGGCTTCGTTCCGTAGATTCGTCAGCTTCTCTTTTTGTAGTCTTCTCTGCGTGTCTGCTTCACCTTCTTCCGCTTTCTTTATCTTGGTCAGCAACTAGATGTGCTTCTTGACCGCTACTGTAGTACTAAATAGAGTAACTGAAGTGTACCCACAAAATCTCTAGGCAGCCAGGCGAGGGCGAACTAGACGTACCACCTCTACAGGACTGCTGGAGTACCTACAGTTAAAACAGCCATAACAGACGCAATCAAGAGCACCATCGCGTACGTCGAAAGCAAAAGAGAAGACGCTTCACAGCACGCGGGCGTGAATATTGCACCAAAGGACCCGGTAGAATGTGGAACGATATGAACAGGAGCGGAAACAGCAGATACACATCTTTCGGGAGAAAAAAAGCTGCCTGGAAGAAGAGGAATGCGAGGAAATAGAACTGCTCCATTCCCTAGAAACACGTAAGTTCTACTAGAAGTCATCGTGCAGCCCAAAAATACGCAGTGATACAGACGGGAGCCTCCTAACGGACGGACGTGAAGTTAATGAAAGGTGAAATCAAGGTGGAGCTTCAATGAGCATCAAGATGTACAAAACGCTTACAAGATCGGTGGCCCTGTATGGTCACAAGACCTGCAAGCACTCGGAGTTTGCGAGCGACGCGTGCTTGGACAATCTTTGGCTGCGTGTTGAAGAGCAGTATGGGGCAGCAAAGGGTGAACAGGGAGGCAGTCTACGGTGAACCCAGCATCCATAAGGTAGCCTAAGCCGGCAGGATATGATGGGTAGTGCATGTTGCAAAAATGTCGGATAACAACTTGATAACAACAATCCGGTTGGTACAAGAAGCTGCGGAGTTCAGCGAGCACGATGAGCGATCCAGCTAGAGCGTGATCTTCGCCCTTTTCAAAGAATCATTAGCATCCTCCGCTGCCCTATGATCGATGAAATTGAACTCATTACCCGCAAAGCCGAGGAGTATGTACGGTATGATGATACATAGAATTATTTCTCTTCAAAAACGGCATCGCTCCATCCTAATTAGTTTGGCCGGAGAACCATGTTCTGATGCTATGCCCAGAGCTTGTTTCTTCGCACTGAATCGTACGCTGCTTTGAAATCAGATGACGATTCTTCAGGTTGTACATCTGACATTTGCCTGGGACCATCCGCCGTTTGAACATCTGATTTGCGTTAAGCAACATTTGAGGACGATGGACTCCAAATAGGTCTCAGTATATTGAACAACTTTGTGAGAATCTTGTATTGCCTTATTTAAATCCTTCTTAACCTCGTTCAATGTTGATGGTATACTGGAAGTTTGCTTTCTGGTCATTGCACATATGACATACACAGGCGCAATCTATTACCACGCACCATAGAGAGTTGCATAAATTCTTCGCATACTATTCCGCTCCATGTTTTCCTGCGCTTTATCAGTTGCACTCTGTTCACGCTGGCGTTAGCTTAATCGAATGATTACGTCTCCTATTCCATGTTTCATGTTAGTAAAAAGTAACCCCAACGCCAATAAAATACCAGCATGCAACGAAAAGCAGTGAAACTCGAATATCTCGAAATGGAAAGCTTTTCTGCAGATATATTTGGTAGGCACCAAAGCGATATCATTGTGTACAACCGTTTCCAAATATTTTTTTTTCGAATAATGTGTTCCACTGCGAGAAATTTTAGATGTTATTCGTTATACGATATTTTTGCGATTTACTTTTGACGATTTTCCACGCATAGAAGCTAGCGCTTGATTGATCGATACAGAGAGTAGGAAATGAATCATAGACTATAGACTATAGTGATTCATAGTATTTAATTCATTTTCACTTGTGGCGATGAGGCTAGTGTAATCAATAGGTTAAATCGTGTTACATTCTTTCACAACAGTCGAGGTTAAAATTACAGCAACAAACGTGCATATCATTTCCATATGATCCATGCTTGAACGCTAAAAGCTGAGGCTGATCAAATAATGATTAATGGAGAATTATTGAATGTATTTCAGGTGGAGCACAGATGCATCAAGCAAGATGCCCGAAAGCAACAACAGTAAACCAATTGATGTTAGTCACGTAATCCAAAGTGTTCAAACGTTCACAAAGTGAAACAAGCGCAATCAAAAGGAATTTGCTTTTGAACCACTAAAGATTATAGTTCACTTAGCGAAGCAATACAAATTCTGAAGAAGAAACACACCTAGGAAGATCAAGTGAAACGAAATTCGAGAAATAATTACAATCATCAGTAGAAGTGAAGTATGCTGCCGTTCGTTTTGTCTAATTCAAGGCAATCATATTAAAGTGTTCCAGTGAAATCAAGAAGAAACGTTCACCTGTGCGAAAAATTTCCATCGTTATCAAGCATCGCAAAAAAAAAGAAAAATCGAAGTCAGAAAAGCAACGGGTGTTATGTAATTTTAATTGGAATCCAAGGCATCGTAAAAACGAAATCCGTGCAGCCGTGCCAGGGCTTTTGCACTGCTTTCTATTCCCATGGATAGCTGTGAGTGAAAGTGAGGCTTGAATTTCTCCGTGGTAGAATTACTCGGGTGTTGGCTTCAGAGTGTGGAGTGTTGAGGTGGAGACGCATCATCCTTTGAAGGAGGCATTAGGCATAAGGCCAGCTGAGGAGTCAGACGTAATTTCGGAGAAAAGGTAAGAATTTAATGATTAAAATTTTACGGAAATGTGGTTAAAAGAGGATTGAATTACCTCCATAGGTTGGTTGAAGCAAAAGATGTTGAGTGTAGATTTTATTGCGACGAATTTTCTTACGTCGGAAGCTACTAACTATCTTACGATTCATGTTTTCACTGTGGGAAAATGTGAGCCGGTTGAATGGAATCTGTGCGGCAGAACAGCGTGTAAAGTGCTCAACGATGCATTCTAAATGATTTAGAAGAAGAGATATGCAAATTAGGAGGCATGGAGCTTGTTCTACATGTCATTGAATGTTTTATGTTCATAGAATGATAGCTGGCTGATGAAGACGTTTTTTTTTTAGCTCAGATGAGTTAACAACAATATAACTTGAAAACGACAGTTACATGAAATTCTGTGCGAAATCAGGAAAATAAATGGTTTCCAGGATGCAATCAATACCTTCTAAATGTGTTAGAAATCTTTTTAATTAATTACATCTAGCACATCGCCGTAGTCATGAACTCATTGTTAAGTATTAAAGTTAGCGATTACTACAAGATTATCTACAGGTAAATCAAACTTTCCACAGCCAGATCACAACACAAATTATCTTTCGAATGGATTAAATAAAATCCTTTTGTAACTGAATTGGGGCCCACAATACATATACAAAATACGACCACGGTAGAATATTCCAGCGAATAGCCACAATAACCAAGCGCGCACATATGTATAAATCGAGAGAATTAATCATAGCTTTCGCGTCCTTGTCCAGCTGTATGCTGTTGCATGAATTCCCACAAATGAAGCCACCACCGCCGCACCGAAAATGACTAAGTGCCACCAGAGTGTGCGTTCGCTCGAACAATTCTGTGTACATATGTATGCACTGCATAGAACCGTGCAATTTTCCCCGGGATAATGATGATTGCCGGGTATCGTTTGGCGTTTGTTCGTGTTCAACACAATTTCGATGCCAGTTGCAACACTTGTGTTCATATTCGCGGCGGGAATCTGCTTCCGCGAATCCATGCACCCACCGCCCTGCAAACAGCTATGTAACTGGGCAGAGTGGTTCTATTCGTATTGGGTGCGGCACCTATCAATTAGATTGAAGAATTCTTTCGGTTTTCTTGAACGTTGATGGTCTCCATGATGTGTTTTGCTCTTTAGACCTTTCGCCTCGTATCACATAATTTGTATATGAATTGTGGTACGGTTCATTATACCCTTAAACTTTACTAAAGCCACTGAAGGGGATTACACCTGACGCCCAGCGAAAAACCACACTCTCTGTGACCTCTGTTGGCTTCACTTATACTTCACTGGAGCCTTATGGAAGCTCCTGAAGTCCACTGTGAAATCTCACTTAAAACCTCTATAATCTCCCAAACTTAACTGATTCCAATCAGAGGCGTTTCAAGAGATTTAGTGGGCGATTCAGAGAGATTAGGGGAGCTCAAGGGCCGTACCTGAAACCCCCTGAAAAACAAAAGCCTTGAAGCGTCCCTAAGACACCCTGAAAACTCCCAAGAAACCCAAGTGATGAACTTGACACCCGTTGGAGCATCCTTGAAACCCCCTAAGGCCCTCTAAAACGTACCTGAGACCCTCTGGAACTCCCTTAAAGCCCTCTGAGTCTCTCTGAAGTGGGATTCCTCTGAAATAACACCAGGAATTAATCTGGAATTCCACCAGGAATTCCGCTGGAATTCCACCAAAAATTCCTCTGGAATTCCACCAGGAATTCCTCTGGAATTCAAATAGGAATTCATCTGAAATTCAACTGGGAATTCAACTAGGAATTCAACTAGTAGTTCAACTAGGAATTCCTCTGGAATTCAACTAGGAATTCCTCTGGAATTCCACTAGGAATTCCTCTGGAATTCCACTAGGGATTCCTCTGGAATTCCACTAGGGATTCCTCTGGAATTCCTCTAGGAATTCCTATGGAATTCCTCCAAGAATTCTCCTGGAATTCAAATAGGAATTCATCTGAAATTCAACTAGGAATTCAACTAGGAATTCATATAGGAATTCCTCTGGAACTCAACCAGGAATTCCTCTGGAATTCCACTAGGACTTCCTCTGGAATTCCACTAGGAATTCCTCTGGAATTCCACTAGGAATTCCTCTGGAATTCCACTAGGAATTCCTCTGGAATTCCACTAGGAATTTCTCTGGAATTCCACTGAGAATTCCTCTCGCATTCCACTAGGAATTCCTACGGAATTCCACTAGGAATTCCTATGGAATTCCACCAGGAATTTCTATGAAATGTCATCAGGAATTCCTCTGGAATTCCACCACGAATTCCTCTGGAATTCCACCACGAATTCCTCTGGAATTCCACTAGGAATTCCTCTGGAATTCCACTAGGAATTTCTCTGGAATTCCACTGAGAATTCCTCTCGCATTCCACTAGGAATTCCTACGGAATTCCACTAGGAATTCCTATGGAATTCCACCAGGAATTTCTATGAAATGTCATCAGGAATTCCTCTGGAATTCCACCACGAATTCCTCTGGAATTCCACCACGAATTCCTCTGGAATTCCACCAGGAATTACTCTGGAATTCCACCAGGAATTACTCTGGAATTCCACCAGGAATTCCCCTAGAATTCCACCAGGAATTCCCCTGGAATTCCACCAGGAATTCCCCTGGAATTCCACCAGGAATTCCCCTGGAATTCCACCAGGAATTCCCCTGGAATTCCACCAGGAATTCCCCTGGAATTCCACCAGGAATTCCCCTGGAATTCCACCAGGAATTCCCCTGGAATTCCACCAGGAATTCCCCTGGAATTCCACCAGGAATTCCCCTGGAATTCCACCAGGAATTCCCCTGGAATTCCACCAGGAATTCCCCTGGAATTCCACCAGGAATTCCCCTGGAATTCCACCAGGAATTCCCCTGGAATTCCACCAGGAATTCCCCTGGAATTCCACCAGGAATTCCCCTGGAATTCCACCAGGAATTCCCCTGGAATTCCACCAGGAATTCCCCTGGAATTCCACCAGGAATTCCCCTGGAATTCCACCAGGAATTCCCCTGGAATTCCACCAGGAATTCCCCTGGAATTCCACCAGGAATTCCCCTGGAATTCCACCAGGAATTCCCCTGGAATTCCACCAGGAATTCCCCTGGAATTCCACCAGGAATTCCCCTGGAATTCCACCAGGAATTCCCCTGGAATTCCACCAGGAATTCCCCTGGAATTCCACCAGGAATTCCCCTGGAATTCCACCAGGAATTCCCCTGGAATTCCACCAGGAATTCCCCTGGAATTCCACCAGGAATTCCCCTGGAATTCCACCAGGAATTCCCCTGGAATTCCACCAGGAATTCCCCTGGAATTCCACCTGGAATTCCCTTGGAATTCCACCAGGAATTCCCTTGGAATTCCACCAGGAATTCCCCTGGAATTCCACCAGGAATTACCCCGGAATTCCACCAGGAATTCCCCTGGAATTCCACCAGGAATTCCCCTGGAATTCCACCAGGAATTCCCCTGGAATTCCACCAGGAATTCCCCTGGAATTCCACCAGGAATTCCCCTGGAATTCCACCAGGAATTCCCCTGGAATTCCACCAGGAATTCCCCTGGAATTCCACCAGGAATTCCCCTGGAATTCCACCAGGAATTCCCCTGGAATTCCACCAGGAATTCCCCTGGAATTCCACCAGGAATTCCCCTTGAATTCCACCTGGAATTCCCTCGGAATTCCACCAGGAATTCCCTTGGAATTCCACCAGGAATTCCCCTGGAATTCCACCAGGAATTACCCCGGAATTCCACCAGGAATTCCCCTGGAATTCCACCAGGAATTACCCCGGAATTCCACCAGGAATTACCCCGGAATTCCACCAGGAATTCCCCTGGAATTCCACCAGGAATTCCCCTGGAATTCCACCAGGAATTCCCCTGGAATTCCACCAGGAATTCCCCTGGAATTCCACCAGGAATTCCCCTGGAATTCCACCAGGAATTCCCCTGGAATTCCACCAGGAATTCCCCTGGAATTCCACCAGGAATTCCCCTGGAATTCCACCAGGAATTCCCCTGGAATTCCACCAGGAATTCCCCTGGAATTCCACCAGGAATTCCCCTGGAATTCCACCAGGAATTCCCCTGGAATTCCACCAGGAATTCCCCTGGAATTCCACCAGGAATTCTCCTGGAATTCCACCAGGAATTCTCCTGGAATTCCACCAGGAATTCCCCTGGAATTCCACCAGGAATTCCCCTGGAATTCCACCAGGAATTCCCCTGGAATTCCACCAGGAATTCCCCTGGAATTCCACCAGGAATTCCCCTGGAATTCCACCAGGAATTCCCCTGGAATTCCACCAGGAATTCCCCTGGAATTCCACCAGGAATTCCCCTGGAATTCCACCAGGAATTCCCCTGGAATTCCACCAGGAATTCCCCTGGAATTCCACCAGGAATTCCCCTGGAATTCCACCAGGAATTCCTCTGGAATTTCACCAGGAATTCCTCTGGAATTTTACCAGGAATTCCTCTGGAATTTCACCAGGAATTTCTTTGGAATTCCACCAGGAATTCCACCAGGAATTTCTTTGGAATTCCACCAGGAATTTCTTTGGAATTCCACCAGGAATTTCTCTGGAATTCCACTAGGAATTTCCCTGGAGTTCCACCAGGAATTCCCCTGGAATTCCACCAGGAATTCCCCTGGAATTCCACCAGGAATTCCTCTGGAATTCCACCAGGAATTCCTCTGGAATTTTACCAGGAATTCCTCTGGAATTTCACCAGGAATTTCTTTGGAATTCCACCAGGAATTCCCCTGGAATTCCACCAGGAATTCCACCAGGAATTTCTTTGGAATTCCACCAGGAATTTCTTTGGAATTCCACCAGGAATTTCTCTGGAATTCCACTAGGAATTTCCCTGGAGTTCCACCAGGAATTCCCCTGGAATTCCACCAGGAATTCCCCTGGAATTCCACCAGGAATTCCCCTGGAATTCCACCAGGAATTCCCCTGGAATTCCACCAGGAATTCCCCTGGAATTCCACCAGGAATTCCCCTGGAATTCCACCAGGAATTCCCCTGGAATTCCACCAGGAATTCCCCTGGAATTCCACCAGGAATTCCCCTGGAATTCCACCAGGAATTCCCCTGGAATTCCACCAGGAATTCCCCTGGAATTCCACCAGGAATTCCCCTGGAATTCCACCAGGAATTCCCCTGGAATTCCACCAGGAATTCCCCTGGAATTCCACCAGGAATTCCCCTGGAATTCCACCAGGAATTCCCCTGGAATTCCACCAGGAATTCCCCTGGAATTCCACCAGGAATTCCCCTGGAATTCCACCAGGAATTCCCCTGGAATTCCACCAGGAATTCCCCTGGAATTCCACCAGGAATTCCCCTGGAATTCCACCAGGAATTCCCCTGGAATTCCACCAGGAATTCCCCTGGAATTCCACCAGGAATTCCCCTGGAATTCCACCAGGAATTCCCCTGGAATTCCACCAGGAATTCCCCTGGAATTCCACCAGGAATTCCCCTGGAATTCCACCAGGAATTCCCCTGGAATTCCACCAGGAATTCCCCTGGAATTCCACCAGGAATTCCCCTGGAATTCCACCAGGAATTCCCCTGGAATTCCACCAGGAATTCCCCTGGAATTCCACTAGGAATTCCCCTGGAATTCCACCAGGAATTCCTCTGGAATTTCACCAGGAATTCCTCTGGAATTTTACCAGGAATTCCTCTGGAATTTCACCAGGAATTTCTTTGGAATTCCACCAGGAATTCCACCAGGAATTTCTTTGGAATTCCACCAGGAATTTCTTTGGAATTCCACCAGGAATTTCTCTGGAATTCCACTAGGAATTTCCCTGGAGTTCCACCAGGAATTCCCCTGGAATTCCACCAGGAATTCCCCTGGAATTCCACCAGGAATTCCTCTGGAATTCCACCAGGAATTCCTCTGGAATTTTACCAGGAATTCCTCTGGAATTTCACCAGGAATTTCTTTGGAATTCCACCAGGAATTCCCCTGGAATTCCACCAGGAATTCCACCAGGAATTTCTTTGGAATTCCACCAGGAATTTCTTTGGAATTCCACCAGGAATTTCTCTGGAATTCCACTAGGAATTTCCCTGGAGTTCCACCAGGAATTCCCCTGGAATTCCACCAGGAATTCCCCTGGAATTCCACCAGGAATTTCCCTGGAATTCCACCAGGAATTCCCCTGGAATTCCACCAGGAATTCCCCTGGAATTCCACCAGGAATTCCCCTGGAATTCCACCAGGAATTCCCCTGGAATTCCACCAGGAATTCCCCTGGAATTCCACCAGGAATTTCCCTGGAATTCCACCAGGAATTCCCCTGGAATTCCACCAGGAATTCCTCCAGAAATTTCCCTGGAATTCCATCTCTAACCTGGGGATTGTCGGATGCCTTTGAGGGGCTCCAGAGGATCCCAGGGGTTTTCAGCACTGAAGATACCTGTTGGTATCAAGCAGACACCTCATTGGCTCCTAGTACGACTGATCTTTCGATACTCGGGTAGCACTGGGATCAATCAAGCTCAAGCTCAACCATCTTAAAACAACTCAACTTCTCCATTGGACGATGGACTACTATCAGCGCCACTGTGCAACATTTACAGCACAACGCCCAATCAGTCCCAACCCCACACCACCAAGCAACGTTCTCAATCGAGTTAAGCCGAACAGACAGACAGACCGACATCTAAATAGTTCGACATGTGTTGTAATGCGCGCGCTTTGACCGTGATCACATCATCATCATCATCATTCACAACCGCGGCGCTGCGCTGGCCGCTGCATCATGCCCGGAAGTTTGTTTGCAGCTGGCAGCGCGGCAGCGCCCGCGGTAGAAGATAAGCTGGTGCGGGTGCGAGCACCGAGGGCTATGAGGAATTAGGTATATGAGAGGAGAAGGTACATTACAATTGCACTACAATAATAACAAACTGTTTATGCGGTGGTGGTGCCACGGTGTGCGGTTGTGCAATGCATTTGGGGCGAAAAGCTACACGCTTCATTATTGTTTTCTGGTGGGACGACGCGATTATGATGATACGCGCGAGCTCTGTTTATCTCCGGTGGGCCCGAGGGGATGCAACATTTGGGAAGCGTTGAAGGTCGTCGGCTGCCCACCATCGACGTTTATTTGGTTTAGTTGTGTTGCGGTTAGCGTGATTGGATTTTTTTTTCAAAGTTACATTTCAAAACAAGGGGGATTAAAACAAGATTTCGCGGAAATGTTTTGATTTGTTTTCAGGCAGCTTATTACCACCCGTAGGTAATAATTAAATTGAAAATGTTGAATGTTCGATCTCTAACATTGATACTTGATAAGCTAACTAGCTGTCTCGGCAAACGTCGAATTGCCTTGCCTGCCCACTGAGTTTTTGTCATACAGCTCCCCAGCGGAGTCCCCCGCAACGTCATCAGCATGGGAGTATCAGCGTTTAGCAAAAACTTTGTTAAGGATTTCGTTTTAACGTTTTATTTGAGAATGTATTACTCCTATGTACTTTTTTTTTATAATTTTCTCCACGATTACCTCCAGAGGTACCGCCAGCATTTAGTTTCGAGATTCTTTTAGCTTTTTTTTCAAAATTTTCGCAGAAATACCTAGAATAGATTCAGCAAGGATTCCATCAAACCTTTAGAATGTACTCCTGTCCATGTATCCTGTCCATGATCTTTTTAAGGAGTTTTCAAATAAATTTCTCAAAAGATTCATGTTGAAACTAGTATACAGTTTTCAATTTAGAAAATCCTTTAAAAATCCTTCTGGAATTCCTTTAGGGTTTTATAGGGAATTCCTTCAAGGTTGTTGAATTCCTAAATCATTTTTTTTTCTGAATTTACTCCAGGATTTTATTTTTTGGATTTCCTTATAAATTTTTCCAAGATTTTTTTTCCAAGAAATTTTTCATTAATTTCTGGAAAAGATGCAATTTCAGGAAATTAATTTTACAAAGATTTGGATATTCTTCCAGGAATTATCCAATGTTTTTTTTTAACTCCGATTTTTTTCAGTACCTCTTTCAAAAATTACTGTTAATTTTTCCAAAGATTCCTTCCGGTATTACATCATATTCCATAGATTCTCTCAGATATTTATCAAGGAAATTCTCTACAAAATTCTTAATATTCTTCTGAAGCTCCTCCAGGCGTTTCTTAATAAGTATCCTTACAGAGACCACAAATGATTTATTCAGTCCTTTTTTCAGGGATTCTCTCATTTTTTCCCAGATTTTCAAAAAAAATCCCACATGAATACCTGCAAAGGTTATTATTAGATTTGAAAATTCGTTTTTTTTCAAATAAATCTTTAGTTGTTCTCTAATGAAAGTTTCTGCAGAATTTCAGAAATAGCATTAGATTTGTTTAACAATTCCTCCAGAGGCATTTCTAGAAGTTTTTCCAAAATCATTCAGAGAACCCTTAGAAATTTATAGAAGAATTTCTTCAAGAATTCCGTCAGTACCTTGTTTGGAATTTGTACAAAAGTTTATGCAATTTCGTGCAGACATTTTTGAAAGATTTTTTCAGACATTTCTCCAGGAATCCCTCCAGAATTGTCTCATTCAATGTATTATTCGAATAACTTCCAGTCTCTCCAGCAGTTTTGTTTCTTGTGATTCGTTGTTCAGGGATCCGTTTTAAATACCCTTAGACAATCCTAAAGGAAATTCTTAAAAAAGTTTTTCAGGGGTTCTTTCATTGATTCGTACAGTATTTTTATTCGAGTTTTGGAAGAACTTCTAGAAAAATCTCTGGATAAATATCTGAAGGAATTCCTGAAGGAATCCCATCAGATATTTCAGAAGAATTTCCGAAGAAATCTTTTTTTAGAGTTACAACTTAAAAATTCCAAGGAAGTACTTTTGAAGAACATCCTTGCTGAATTCCTGAAGAATCACTTCAGGATTCTGAAGAAGCCTTTGAAGCTATCTGTCTAATAAATCGCGTTCATTACTCTTCTATCATCGCCGGCGCTGATAGAATAGTAATCAACGCAATATATTAGACTGAGAGCCGAATTTTCCAAAAAGTCAACCCTCATTCAGTCCAAACTTGTAATCGTTGAAGCTATTTTCGAAAGAAACTCTGAAAGAATTGCAGAAGGAATCCGAACAGGCATTTCTGAAAGAATTCTTGGAGGAATTTAAGCCCTGTAGGAATCTCAAAAAGTACTCTTGAGTAAATCTCTAGAGGAATATCTGAAGAAATCTCTAAATCTTTTAAAATTCTCAGGAGGTATTTCTGAAGAGCTTCCTGGAGAAATTTCTGGAAAAACTATATCCCAGCTATAGTTTATAAAAAAAATATTCATATTTTATGAAAAATTTCTGAAAAACATATTAAATGAAACTCTTTTAAAATTTCGATACTTCTATCCTGAAGCAATCTTTCTACATATTCTTGAAGGCAAGGATGGGAACTTTCACATGCAAAGAGTTACACTCACTTGATATTTTCTCAGCTCAGAAGCGTGCAATCAAGAAATGTTGTATGGACGACTTTTGCATTGTGGTTTTGTCTAAAACTTTGCCTAATAGAGTAGGGGTCGCACACGCATACCGAAGTCGTGAGGGAGCTGCGAAGGCAACTCTCCATGAGGTGAATGTAAATTACACTCACCTCGTGGAGTCCATACAGCGTTTCTTGATTGCAAGCTTCTGAGCTGAGAAAATAACAAGTGAGTGTAACTCTTTGAAAGTGAGTGTTCCCATCCCTGCGGGTTAAGAACAACAGAATATCCTGAAGATTCAGGTTTCTGAAGTCAGTTTCACTTAATAAGTGTTTACCGAATACTCGGAAACGCAGTTGCGCAAAAACAGGACAGTTACATATCAAATGATACGAAGTTCCATAATCGGATTCACAGCTATCACATGCAAATGAATCAGCTTGCTGAATATTCGCCATGTGATAGCTGAGTCGGCAGTGGCCAGTCAATGCTTTGACCAGAATGCTGCAATTCTGCTTTGACAGATTTGTAAGATACTTCGCCACCCTTGGAGATGGCTCAGTACAATACAATTTGGTTTGACGACATGACTCCAAACTATTCCAGTATTGTCTGTGTTGAGTGGCAGCCCAGGTGTGAATCTGAAGCTTTACCCAACACTTCGATATCGGAATAGCTGGCTCAGGGCCAATCAATGAGGTCATGTGATGCTCCAGTGCGAGCTAACTCATCAGCCAATCCATTTCCAGCGATGGAAGAATGGCCAGGTACCCATACAAGGTGAACAGCGTTTGCTGAATTCAGCTCTTCGATTTGAGTTCGACAAGCGATAACTAGCTTCGACCTAGAGTTGGCCGATGCAAGTGCTTTAATAGCAGCCTGGCTATCTGAACAGAAGTATATTACTTTGCCCATTACGTGCTGCTGAAGTGCTGATTGCACTCCGCACATAAGAGCAAAGATTTCGGCCTGAAAAACGGTGCAGTGTCTACCAAGTGAATAAGACTGATACAGCCTTAGCTCACGAGAATAAACACCAGCACCTGCTCGACCTTCGAGAAGGGAGCCATCAGTGTAACATACGATGCCGTCTGAAATACTTCTTTCCAGATAACCAGATGTCCACTCTTCCCGAGAAGGGAATTTCGTGGAAAATGTCCTATACGGAAAATTACAAGCAATTGTAAGATCACTTGGAGCAAGGAGGTGTGTGTTGATGTACGGTTCACAGGAGTTTCCTCCAGTAGACCGAGTACCCGTAACCCGTAAGTGCAAGAAAATGCTTCTTGTTGAGATGAATGTGTAGTGGGGCAACGTCAAAAAAAACTTCGAGCGCTGCCGTGGGAGTTGAAGAGAACGCTCCAGACATAGCCATTAAGCACATCCTTTGGAGATGGTCTAACTTTGATTGGACCGTTCTCACTTCGCCTTTTTGCCACCACACAAGACATCCATAAGCCAATATTGGCCGAACCACAGTTGTGTAAATCTATTTGATATACTTGGGTTTTAGACCCCAAGTTGTACCAAAGGTTCGCCGGCATTGCCCGAAGGCCATACAAGCTTTCTTGATTCTGAACTCAATGTGAGGTGTCCAGGAAAGCTTGGAATCAAGAATGACTCCAACGTACATTACCTGTTCAGTCACATCAATTTCAGAATCGAAGAGACGCAAAGGTCGAACGCCATTATGGTTTCGCCTTTCCGTGAAAAGAACAATAGATGTTTTACTCGGATTAACGGAAAGGCCATATTGGCGACACCAACCCTCAACTACCTTAAGGGCGCTTTGCATCAGGTCGAAAAGGGTGCTGATGCACATACAGGGGATAGACAAAATGATCGGGACAGGCAAAATTTTCATTTCTCAAAAAATGTTCAATTAGCTGCAACTTTTCGAAAAGTGCATCAAATATTTTCAAATTTTTACTGTAAGTTCCTCAACTAGTTGTGTATCAGTGGACAAAATTTGGAAAAGATCGGACAATTCTTCACGAAGTTATAACGATTTTTGAAAAAGGTAAAATTATTCGATAGCCAACTTTGAGCTGTTATATCTCCGGATTCAATGAACCGAATACAATGAAATCTCGGATACTTTTTCAAAACGACGTATCAACATAGGATTTGCGTGTATTATACGTCGTTTTGAAAAAGTATCCGAGAAATTTTGTCCATTTATGGCTTATATAATGAGCTATGAAAAACCATTGACTTAACTTAATATTCTTAACACGGAAGAAAGTTATAACGATTAGATTATTTTTCTAAAAAAACACCAAATTATCCAAAACATCAACATCGTTTCAAAATTCAAGATGCAAATTATAGTTCATTTAGTTTCCCTCTAATTGACTTATATATAAATGCGTTTTGAAGGAAAGTAACAACATAGCCGCCAATAAATTGAAAAAGTAATGGGATGCATATTAAAAATAGACCAATTTACTAAAAATTCGTGAAAAAAATAAAATCGCTATAACTTTTTCGCTTGTAAAAAATTTCAAGTTAAGTTAAATGTTTTCCAGAGTTCATTATATAAGTCATGAATGGTCAAAATTTCATTGCAATCGGTTCATTGAATCCGGAGATATAACAGCTCAAAGTTGACTATCGGATAATTTTATCTTTTTCAAAAATCTTTATAACTTCGTGAAGAATTGTCCGATCTTTTCCAAATTTTGTCCACTGATACACAACTAGTTGAAGAACTTACAGTAAAAATTTGAGAATATTTGATGCACTTTTCGAAAAGTTACAGCTAGTTGAACATTTTTTGGAAAGTGAAAATTTTGCCTGTCCCGATCATTTTGTCTATCCCCTGTACATACCAACTAACAATGTTAGGTAGTCGTCGGCAAAACCATAAGTAGGAAAACCGCTATTATTGAGTTGCCTCAATAGCGTATCTGCTACGAGATTCCACAAAAGCGGTGATAAGACTCCCCTTTGGGGGCATCCACAACCACTCAATTTCCTAATCCCTGCTAGACGCAATGTCGAGAAGAGATATCGGTTTTTGAGCATTTGGTGAATCCAATTGGAAATCATTGGAGATATACCATGACTCCGTGCGGCTTCCAATATGGCATCGAAAGGCACATTGTCAAAGGCACCCTCGATAAGAAAACTCCCAGACAAGATTGCTTTTGAGCGAATGCTTTCTCGATATCGTAAACAACCTTGTGTAAAAGCGTCACAGTGGACTTACCAGATTGGTTGGCATGTTGGTTCACATGAAGAGGCACGTTGGCCAGATGAACATCACGGATGTGATGATCCACAATGCGTTCAAAGCATTTCAGAAGAAAAGAGGTCAAACTGATAGGTCTGAAGCTCTTTGCTTCTTCATACGACGCACGACCCACTTTCGGAATAAACTTTACAGTAATATCCCGCCAGGATTTGGGAATATACCCTGTAGCAAAACTGCAAACAAGTAGTTTTTTCAAAACATGTTTGAAATAATCAAATCCCTTCTGAAACAAAATAGAATAAATCCCATCTGCCCCAGGAGATTTGAAAGGAGCAAAGCTATTTAGAGCCCACTCAATCGATTCTATAGTTACAATGCTCCGAGCCAAAGCTAAAGAATCATAACTACAAGAAAAGACATCAGGTTCATCCGAAGATGTAATATCCACACATCCAGGGAAGTGTGTGCTGAATAAGCATTCCAAAACTTCCTCATCAGAGGAAGTCAGATCGCCATTTGGCAAACGAAGTTCGTTCACTTGAAAATCCTTAGGTTTTGCAAGGATTTTGTTCAATCGACTGGCTTCACTCAGACTGGAAACATGTGTACAAAGGTTTTCCCAGCCAGATCATTCAGCAGACCGGTAGGCCTTGCGAGCCGACCTGAAAGCCTCCGAACCAGCCGAACGTCGTCTGTTCCAACTCTTTCTACATTGTTTGCTGAGTTTCGCCAGATCAGAGTTCCACCAAGGGGTTCCTCTTGTGATCTTCACAGACCGTAGAGGGCATGCTTCTTCAAAAGCTTCCATGATGAAGGCCGTTGTAGTATCAACGGCATCATCTAAATCACTTGGAGTGTCAATTGATGGTGAGTATCCATGAAATTTGGCTGCAACCAAATCGGTAAAGAGATCCCAGTTTATTGACCGAGGATTCCTGAAACGCAATGTTTGCGAAGTAACATTTAAATGTTCAAAAAAGATATAGCGATGGTCAGATAAAGCTTCTTCATCTGACACATGCCAATTGGTCAGCTCGTGACTAATTCTGCTAGAGCAAAGCGTTATATCTAACACTTCCTCTCTAGCAGATACCATGAAGGTTGGGCGGTTGCCTATGTTAAGTAATGCAAGATCTGTACTACTTAAGTACTCCATCAAACTGGAGCCTCTCAAGTTAATGTCTGAGCTGCCCCAGATGATATGGTGAGCATTAGCATCACTGCCAACAATAAGCGGAGGCCTTTTGAAATACAGTATGCGATGACTTGTTTGAAAGCATCCGTAGGGGATGGTTCATCATGCGGTAAATAAACCGAACAATAGACGTATTTACTGTTGAGATTTCCAACAGATTCATCAATTGTGATAGCACATACATCTCTGATGGTTAGTTCAGAGATGAGTGTAGCAACTATTGCGTTGTTGACAAGCACACATGCTCGAGGCATGACACGCGAGGTTGCCGTTTCATGTTTACTGAAAGTAGCAAAAACCGGGTTCAAAAGGTTTCCTAGATAGAAATTGCCCTAACGAAAGTAAGGTTCTTGTACCAAGGCCACTTGGGCTGTACCATTTTGCATAAGTCTGCAAAGATTGATCGTTGCTGTTCTTTTATGCTGAAGATTGATCTGAGCTATCTTAACCGTAGCCACTCCCACACTCGTTCACTCGCTTAAATTCACTTACTGGCTCACTCACCACATCACTCGCTAGCTCAGTCGCTCACTCACTAAACCACTGATTGACTCCTTATAGCTTATTAGTTAGTGAGTCTGTTTACTAAGTAAGTCTACTTAGTGTGTCACTATTTCTCGAAATCACTGTTTCACTACCTCACTCACTACCTCACTCACTACCTCACTCACTGACTCACTCATCAACTTACCTTCTCACTTATTAATTCACTAGACTGACCCAAATACACAAATGTCGGAGAGTTCTACGGGGCACACCCTAGGCATCCCACAATTGTATCGCCGGAAAAGGTATCGAAACCCACGGGTACTTCCTAGAATTGTAACTCCAGGTGAGTAGAACAACCAGTGAGAGATTCAGCTCAATCAGTTACCTAAAAATTGAGCAGGCGCAAATGAGTTGAAGTTTGTATAGGGTTTTCAGCCTAAATATATCCCTTTCGTGACGAACCAGCACAATTGTGCTGTTGAGCGGTACCAGTTTTGCATATTTTTTTCATCTGTTTAGACTTTGTTTTATGTGATGCAAACTGTTTCAATGATTCAGCCATTACTTATACTTGTTTGTGTGTAAACAAACTTTTGTTTACGTTGCCTGTGCAATTTACCACAATAAGGTGAACAAAAAGTGGACAAAAACAGTAAAACATGAAAAAGTTTTGTCTGTCGCATAATTTTAATTTCCGATTTATCTAGGTAGTCAAAGCTAGAAATCGAAAGATAAAGAGTAGTTCTTTCAAATGAGGTAAAATAATTGTTGTTTTGTTGGGAAATCTAAGAGTTCTGGAAAGCCAAAGTTGAGCCATTTGTATGGAGATTTCCATTTTTTGCGCTCCGTCACGAAAGGGATATTGGAGATTTGATGACCTCGAGTTCTTCGTTCAGTACGTTGGTTTGTCGTGCATTATTTGGCTCAAAATGAGTGGAATGATATTGGACTGATATGGGGGAAGTGGTCAGTGGATTGTGATACTTTCTTTTCTCGCGATACAGATGTGCCGGCCTCTTCATGCACTTACAAACTCACTCACTTTTTTTGCACGCATTCGCTCTCCACTCACTAACTCATTTAGCAAATGACTCACATACTCACTAACACACCAACTCCCTAATTCACTAACTCATGAAGTCATTCACTCACAATCTTTATTGTTTACCTCGCTAACTTACTCATTTACTCGCTGGCACAATTTTCTCAAATGAAGGAGAACGTGCCTCTGTATTAGGTTGTCCCAAAATTGCACATGGTCGAAAAACTTGGGGGCTCACCCTGCAAATGATAGCTAAGGGTGTTAGAAACAAACTTTTGTATGACGGCAATTTTCAGAAATGACGTTTAGAGGTCGCCCCGGCAAGATTTTTCAAAAATGGCCATTTTTCGTAATAAATTTCATACAAATATTTTTTACCGTACAAAAATTGGCAATACTCACTATTTTTATATTTTTTACAGCTAGATATGGATCCAAACTACCTGGGAAAAATAATTAATGACATGTTTTGCAGGTAACTTTTTGATACTGAATTTTTGAATTAACTAAAATTTGTCATTTTTTTATATACTGTGCAATTTACCTATCATAAAAAGTATCTGAACATAATGCTAATTTAAAACAATTTCCATAAAAAGATAGGAAATTTAATGAGGAAAAACTTTGCCGAAGACAGCATTGCGTTTTTTCTATCCGTTTTAGAGTTATTCACGGTTTACTATTTAGTGAAATTTTGATTTTTAGGTACTTTTCTAAAAAAATCACAAAGGAACTGCCCAAAAACACATACAAAGTAAAAAACAACGTATACTAAACAAGTTTTTGTCTTCATTGTGTTATGGAATTATGGTGGCATCATTTATTGAATTTTTGTTTCCGTTGACAAATCCATTTTCTTTGATATAGAAAGGCACCTACTAGCGAGAAACTTTATCATTAGGTAGCATTTTGAGATGCCTCAGTAGGCCATGGCATTTTTAACGGTTATGTACTGACAATGGTTTATGCGAGCATAATACACAATCAAACGCACGGCACATTTTCTATATCATTTAGAAGATGATACATTTCGCAAAACATGCCGTTTTGGTTTTCAATGATGTTGTTCAAATCGTTCAAAGACATGAATATAACGTTCTAGTAGTCCCTATCATTTTGATCAACATATAGGACGATAAAAATGACGTCACTTGTTTACGTCCAAAACTGCTGTTAACCAATAATAGCCTACCTTGTATTATTGTTTGCCGTGTATGTGTTATGGTAATCAAATTGTTCTAACCTTGGATAATATTACATTAACTCACTGGTTCATCTTATCCCACCCGTTTCAATTTGCCTCGGTGTATCTTATTTTCGGTGTTGATAAGATAGTTAAAGTCAGTAAATGTAAGAAAAAATACATGCTCTGCTTTTGGGAATGTCTTGAATTGGAACTTAGTATCTAAAAATTTTTATTCTTACGTAAGATGTTCGTAATCGCGATTTGAATTTGGTATGGATCAACGAATTCGCCTTTATTCACTTTGCCACTGTTTCCTGGGCTGTTTCACTGGTCCAGGACTCATACGTCTTCGTGTAGAAAAATAATTGAGAATATCGAGAGGAAAGTAAGATAAACGCGAAAATATGGCTCAACATTTTGTGGAGAATATCTTTAAAAAATCAATAGGCAGTACGAAGCTTGTCAAGAGAGCTAGTTTTTAAAGAAATCTTTGCTAGTTGATTTCTATATGAAGGGATTGAACAACAAAAAAAAATCAATTATTGATGTCACCATAATTCCATAACATAATCAAGACAAAAACTTGTTGAGCATACGTGATTTTTTACTTTGTATGTGTTTTTGGGAAGTTCCTCTGTGACATTTTTAGAAAAATACTCAAAATTTCAAATTTCACCAAATAGTAAATTGTGAATAACTCAAAAACGGATAGAAAAAACGCCATGCTGTCTTCGGCAAAGTTGTTCCTCATAAAATTTCCTATCTTTTTATGGAAATTGTTTTAAATTAGCATTATGTTCAGATACTTTTTATGATGGGTAAAATGCACAGTATATCAAAAAATGACAAATTTTAGTTAATTCAAAAATTCAGTATCAAAAAGTTACCTGCAAAACATGTCGTTAATTATTTTTCCCAGGTAGTTTGGATCTATATCTAGCTGTAAAAAATATAAAAATAGTGGGTATTGCCAATTTTTGTACGGTAAAAAATATTTGTATGAAATTTATTACGAAAAATGGCCAGTTTTCAAAAATTTCGCTGGGGCGACCTCTAAACGTCATTTCTGAAAGTTGCCGTCATACAAAAGTTTGTTTCTAACACCCTTAGCTATCATTTGCAGGGTGAGCCCCCAATATTTTTGACCATGTGCAATTTTGGGACAACCTACTCTGTATCCGACTTACTGATGCCTGATACTCGCTAACATACTAAGTAGCTCACTCACTATAATATTTACTAACTCACCAAATTATTAACTCGTCAAATTATCCACTCATAAACTCACACTCGATCATACTTACTCACTCACATGCAGAAGATCTGGCAAAGTGTCCAATTCTCTAGCTCCCTATCTCACTTACTCACTAGCTACCACACAATAATTTGCTCACTAACTAATACAGTCATTCACCAATACAATAATTATTTCACTTGCTAACTTACTCACATTCATGAGGAAGCTTTCATTCACTTACACCAACTAACACTCACAGCTTATTCGAACGTAACCAATTTTCAAAAACGTTTCAAAGTTGTCTCGCGGCTTTTTGGTTCAAAATGCCTTAAGTATAAAACTTTGAGTGACTTCGCATAATACAATATAAATACAATTCAAAACGGTTTTTGAACTGTTGAACTTTTTTCTACAAGGCTTTTTCTTTGAAAAAATCTTAGAAACTATTACATAATGCTTTCAAACATGCCCCACTAGAGGTGAATATGTAATACCAAGCTCGTCATTAAATTATGACAATCAAGATGAAATCTGCAAAATTTATTTCACATCGTGGCCACATTATTGCATTGATTGATTGTTGTACAGAATTTCCAAAGTATCACCGAACATAAACAACGAAATCAATAATTCGTCGAATTCATCAGTTCGACAAGGCATGACCGGAGTCGCTGAAATTTATTAATTCAAATTGAATTTCACTCGTAATGGAAATTGCGACAACTGCAATTCATGCGCCTGCCACTGTCGGTGGGGATAATAATCTATAGAATATGGGCTGATACAGATGTGTCGAATCGATCGATATGTAGCTGTGCGAGAAATAATGAATTATAGCTTCCGATTCGATGATTGTAATGAGTACCACACTGATGACTGTGAAAACGAAACTGTTCATCTAATATTCCAATGGGCTGTGATACGGAAGTTATAAAAGTTATATCTAAAATGCGCCATACAAAACGATAACCATCGATGAATTCATCACCAACCCATAGGAACACATGCTTAAAAGGTACGTCGGGTTTCACCGCTCTAAACAGCAGAATACATTAAAGTTTCTCAAACAGCCCGCAAACTCTACCGGTCGGTAGGAAATGCCGCTATCGTACATCGCTTACAGCAAAACACATCATCAATTTGTTTACAACCCATCAACACAGAAATTGACGAAGGGTTTGATGGAATCGGCGGATGGTGCCGTATTGGGGGCTTCCCACCTGTGAAAGGTGAATCATTTACATTGGCGACTGGTGGCGATGATGACGACGACGACGACGACGGCCATCATCTCGGACGGTGCGAGATGATGGATACTGCGTTGCATAAGTTTGTGACCGCTTTATTGAGAAATTTGTTTACGAATCCACGTAAGAATTATTTGGGGGATTACAGGGCAGTTTATTTTTTTTTGAAAATATTCTCAGAATCTGTGGAGGAGTCTCTGAAAAACAAAAATGCTAAGGAATGCTTAAGAATTTTCAGAAGAATTCCTGGAGAAATTCCTAAGGAATTAATGGAATAATTCCTGGGGAATTGCTGCAGAAATTCTTGAGGAATTCCAGGAGAAATTCCTGCGGAATTCATGGAGAAATTCCTCAGGAATTGCTGGAGAAATTCCTCAGGAATTCCTGGAGAAATTCCTGAGGAATTCCTGGAGAAATTCTTGAGGAATTCTTGGAGAAATTCCTGAGGAATTCCTGTAGAAAATCCTGAGGAATTCCTTTAGATATTCTTGAGAAATTCCTGAAGAAATTTCTGAGAAATCCCTGAAGAAAATCCTGAGGAACTCCTGGAGAAATTCCTGAGGAATTCCTGGAGAAACTTCTGAAGAATTCCTGGAGAAATTGCTCAGGAATTGCTGGAGAAATTCCTCAGGAATTCCTGGAGTAATTTCTGAAGAATTCCTGGAAAAATTTCTGAGGAATTCCTGGAGAAATTCCTGAGGAATTCCTGGAGGAATTCCTGAGGAATTTCTGTAGGAAATCCTGAGGAATTCCTTGAGATATTCTTGAGGAATTCCTGGAGAAATTTCTGAGGAATCCCTGAAAAAAATCCTGAGGAATTCCTGGAGAAATTCCAGAGGAATTCCTGGAGAAATTCCAGAGGAATTCCCTGAGAAATTCCTGAGGAATTCCTTGGAAAATTGCTGAGGAATTCCTGGACAAATTCCTGAGGAACTCCTGGAGAAATCCCTGAGGAATTCCTGGAGAAACTCCTGAAGATATCCTGGAGAAATTCCTGAGGAAGTCCTGGACAAATTCCTGAGGAATTACTGGAGAAATTCCTGCGGAATTTCAAGAAAAAATCCTGCGAAATTTCTAGAGAAATTCCTGCGGTATTTCTGGAGAAATTCCTGCGGGATTTCTGGACAAATTCCTGCGGAATTTCTGGAGAAATTCTTACGGAATTTCTGGAGAAATTCTTACGGAATTTCTGGAGAAATTCCTACGGAATTCCTGGAGAAATTTCTACGGAATTCCTGGAGAAATTCCTGCGGAATTTCTGGAGAAATTCCCGTGGAATTCCTGGAAATATTCCCGTGGAACTCCTGGAGAAATTCCCGTGGAATTCCTGGAGAAATTCCTGTGGAATTTCCGGAGAAATTCCTGCGGGATTTCTGGAGAAAGTCCTGCGGGATTTCTGGAGATATTCCCGAGGAAACTCTGGAGAAATTCCTGAGGAATTTCTGGAGCAATTTCTGAGGAATTTTTGAAAAAATAACTGCGGAATTTCTGGAGAAATTTCTGAAGAATTTTTGGAGAAATTTCTGAGGAATTTTTGGAGAAATTCCTGAGAAATTTCTGGAGAAATTCCTGAGGAATTTGTGGAGAAATTCCTGAGAAATTTGTGGAAAAAATCCTGAGGAATTTGTGGAGAAATTCCTGAGGAATTTGTGAAGAAACTCCTGATGAATTCCTGTAGAAATTTCTGTGGAATTTTGGGAGAAATTTCTGAGAAATTTTTAGAGAAATTCCTCAGAAATTTTGGAGAAATTCCTGGGAAATTTCTGGAGAAATTCCTGAGAAATTTCTGGAGAAATTCCTGAGAAATTTGTGGAAAAGATCCTGAGAAATTTCTGGAGAAATTCCTGTGAAATTTGTGGAGAAATTTCTGAAGGAATTTGTGGAAAAAATCCTGAGAAATTTCTGGAGAAATTCCTGTGAAATTTGTGGAGAAATTTCTGAAGGAATTTGTGGAAAAATTCCTGAGGAATTTCTGGAGATATTCCTTTGGAATTTGTGGAGAAATTCCTGAGGAATTCCTGGAGAAATTCCTGAGAAATTCCTGGAGAAATTCCTGAGAAATTCCTGGAGATATTCCTGAGAAATTCCTGGAGAAATTCCTGAGGAATTCCTGGAGAAATTCCTGAGGAATTCCTGGAGAAATTCCTGAGGAATTCCTGGAAAAATTCCTGAGGAATTCCTGGAGGAGTTCCTGATGAATTCCTGGAGCAATTCCTGAGGAACTCCTGGATGAATTCTTGAGGAATTCCTGGAGGAATTCTTGAGGAATTACTGGAGAAATTCCTGAGGAATTCCTGGAGAAATTCCTGAGGAATTATTCCTGGAGAAATTGCTGAGGCATTCCTGGAGAAATTGCTAAGGAACTCCTGGAGAAATTGCTGAGGAATTCCTGGAGAAATTCCTGAAAAATTCCTAGGGAATTCCTGAGGAATTCCTAGAGAAATTCCTGGGGAATTCCTGGATAAATTCCTGAGGAAATCTTGAGGGATTCCTGGAGGAATTCCTGGAAGAATTCATGAGGAATTCCTTGAGGAATTCCTGAGGGTTTCCTTGAGGAATTCATGAGGGATTCCTAGAGGAATTTCTGAGGAGTTCCTGGAGTAATTCCTGAGGAATTTCGTGAGAATTTCCTCAGGAATTTCTTTGATAAATTCCTGAGGAATTCCTTGAGAAATTCCTGAGGAATTTCTTGAAAAATTCCTGAGGAATTCCTTGAGAAATTCCTGATGAATTCCTTGGGAAATTCCTCACGAATTCCTTGAGAAATTCCCGAGAAATTCCTTGAGAAATTCTTCAGGAATTTCTTGAGAAATTCCTGACGAATTCCTTGAGAAATTTCTGAGGAATTCCTTGGGAAATTTCTGAGGAAATCCTTGAGAAATTCTTGAGGAGTTCTTTGAGAAATACCTGAGGAATTCCTGAGAAATTCCTGAAGAATTCTATGAGAAATTTTTGAGGAATTCCTTGAGAACTTCCTGGGTAATTCCTTGAGAAATCCCTGAGGAATTCCTAGAGAAAGTTCTTAGGAATTTCTGTAGAAAATTTTGAGGAATTCCTGAGGAATTCCTTGAGAAATTCCTGAGGAATTCCTGGAGAAATTCCAGAGAAATTCTAGGAAAAATTTCCGAGGAGGAATTCCTTGAGAACTTCCTGGGTAATTCCTTGAGAAATCCCTGAGGAATTCCTAGAGAAAGTTCTTGAGAATTTCTGTAGAAAATTTTGAGGAATTCCTGAGGAATTCCTTGAGAAATTCCTGAGGAATTCCTGGAGAAATTCCTGAGAAATTCTAGGAAAAATTTCCGAGGAATTCCTGGAGAAATTCCTGAGGAATTTCTGAAGAAATTCCCGAGGAATTCCTGAAGAAATTCCTGAGAAATTCCTTGAGAAATTCTTGAGGAATTGCTGGCAAAATTTCCGAGGAATTCCAGGAAAAATTTCCGAGGAATTCCTGGAGAAATTTCTGAGGAATTCCTGGAGAAATTCCTGAGAAATTTCTGGAAAAATACCTGAGGAATTCCTGGAGAAATTCCTGAGAAATTCCAGGAAAAATTTCCGAGGAATTCCAGGAAAAATTTCCGAGGAATTCCAGGAAAACTTTCCGAGAAATTCCTTGAGAACTTCTTGAGGCATCGCTTGAGAAATTCCCAAGGAACTCCAGGATAATTTTCTGAGGAATTCCTGTAGAAATCTTTGGGAAATCCCTACAAAAATTCCTGAAGAATTTCTCAGACACTTCTGGGGAACTCCTGGGGAATTCCTGGGAAATTCTCAGAAGAATTCTCAGAGGAATCCCAGGATAAATTCCTGAAAATTTCTGGGAAAATTTCTGAGGAATTCCTGGAGAAATTCTTGAGAAATTTCTTGAGAAATTCGTAGAGGAATTCCTGGGGAATTCATGGAGGAATACTTGTAGAATTCCTAGAGGAATTCACGGGGAACTTGTGAAGGAGTTCCTGGAGAATTCCTGGAGAAATTCCTGGGGAATTCTAGGATAAATTCCTGGGGAATTCTAGGATAAATTCCTGTGAAATTCCTGGGGAATTCTTGGAGGAATTCCTGGGATTTCTTGGGGGATTTTTGGAGGAATTCTTTGGGAATTCCTGGTGAAATTCCTGGGAAATTCCTGGTGGTGTTCCTGGGGAGACCTTGAAGGAATTCCTCGCGAATTTCTAGGGAATTCCTAGAGAAAATTCTCGAGGATTTCCAGATGACGACGACAACGGCCGGCATCTCGGACAGTAGGGATTACTTTGGAGCTTCTGGAGAAATTTTTTGAGAATTTCCTGAATAAAAATTAGAGGAATACCTGGAGAAATTTCTGGGGAACTCCTTGGAAATTTCTGTTGATTTCTCAGAGGAATTCCTGGGGAAATTCCTAAGGTATTACTGGAGAAATTTGTGAGGAATTCCTGGAAAAAATCCTGAGAATTATAGGAGGAATTCTTGAAGAATTATCAGAGGAATTCCTCGATGAATTCCTGAGGAATTCTTAGAGGAATTGCTTGGAAGTTTGTAGAAGAATTCCTGAGGCATTCCTGGAAATGGAATGACCAAATCTTCAAATTCGGAAGGCGGTCCTATAATTCCGAGGCACGATGGCATAGAATCCAAGCCCTACCGCCCGGGTAATAACCTGGTTGTAGTTTATGAGCTTTAGCGCCACCGACCGCCGCCTCCATCTGCCACCTGCTTCCCACAACCGGAAACCATCTGCTTGAGGCCTGGGAAATTGAAACATTGACAGACGCATAGAGACGTGGGCGGAAACTACGTGGGCGGTTGGATCAGTGAATGCGAAAGGGGCGGGCATTCTCTCGTCGTCCTTCTAAAATGGATGGGAATGTACGGTACTACTAGGTATATGGTACAGTTTACAGCCGACCGCTCTGGCTGCGACGAAGAAGTCTGATAAATAAATTATTAAACTTGATTACAGTGAAAGAGTGAGCGTTTGTCGGCTCGGCCGCTCTGTCAGTCCCGTGAATGTTTGTAGGTTATGTGCGAGTTAGGCATGACGACGCGGCGTCGGTACGCAAATGGTAGATGGTGGTTTACACGACAAAGTCACAGAAAGTGAGGGATCGCCCGGTAGCAAAGTAATTGAGTGAGCTGTAGGTAGTGGGCGGATGTGTGCGAGCTTGCGATCAGATGGCTTACTGTCGCTTGTCATTCTCCGTCGTTACTCTGCTGTTGCAGCATGCGGTTGTTTTCGTTGTTGATGTTGTTGGTGATGACCAAGATGGTGATTCTGGTGTTTTTCGTTCCACACGTGTTGGTAAGAAAAGCGCTTTGCAGATTGGCACAAATGGGATTTGAATAGATCAGTCAAGCGTTTTGGTTTTCTGGCAAGTTGGGAAAAATCCTTTTTTTATATTTTTTGAAAAACCTGTTATATATTTTTGGCTTGCTGTTTCCTATTCCACGACTAGTGGAGCACACCTAGTGTGATGGTAAAAGCACCTGACTATCATGAACTCTAATCACATTTTCATTACATCATAAACTAATTAAAAGTTCGAAAAATAGTTCATTTTTCAATCATCAAACAATCTCATTACTGTCATCGAATTGCAGGAGAAAATTCATTACACCCCATATGAATCCGCTATTTCGTAGAATATGCAAACAAGCCGTGGAATCCAATGGCAATTGGAAAGTATATTGTACACCATTGGCAGTTATACACACATGTATTGTACATATCTAGCCACAGCCCACGTACCGTAGATTATTTTTCCCAAAGGCAGATGAAATGCAGTCGAGAATGGGGACGTGAAATTTATATTACGGGTATAATTCAATTTGAAATAATAAATTTCAGCGGCTGTCATGCCAGGCCGTCGTCGCTAATAATTGATTTTGTGAATTATGTTTGGGTTATATGGTGTATCAGCATCATGGTAATTATTCACGCGGAACTAATGAAATGAAATAAAATCCAAAGGTTTTGCCTGAAACAAGGAGTTGTAGAACTCTTTGAATTCAAAATTTTATACTTATTTGTTGAAATAGGATTGAAAATCTTTGTTAATCCATATAGCGGTGGTGGTGCCTTTCTCGTGTCATCAACATATCGTTTCAGAAAATTCAGGTGACACTTTGATGAACATAGTACTTTTATCTAAAGCCAGCGCACACGATTGTGGCTTTGCTGCTGCCGAACTATCACACTACTCTCTGATGCGACACGTACCTTGAACAGAATTGGCCACATACACTTACTCTTCCACTTTGCTCAGCTTAGTGTTCTTTGAATACTAGGGTAGATACTTCAGTTTTGGCCAGTCCGGAGTTTTGTCCATAGTGCGGTCTTCAGTCTGCTGCGATCTGACACGGCATCAATTTATCTTTAATAGTATTAGATCCTAATATTATATGATGATTACAGCTGTGAAAACCATATATTTTGATTAAAATTGGAAGAAAAAAGAAATTTAAAAAAAAAATCAGCAATTATGTGTCAATTTTGGCCAGAGTACTTATAATTTGGCCACTCCCATTAGAAGTACACGTGATTGGCCAAAATAGAAACCAAAGTTGAGAATATGGCCAAAACTGCGGCAATACTTTCTTCCAGGAATTCCCATGGAATTCTTCCAGGAATTCCCCTGGAATTCTTCCAGGAATTCCCCTGGAATTCTTCCAGGAATTCCCCTGGAATTCTTCCAGGAATTTCCCTGGAATTCTTCCAGGAATTTCCCTGGAATTCTTCCAGGAATTCCCCTGGAATTGTTCCAAGAATTCCCCTGGAATTGTTCCAAGAATTCCCCTGGAATTGTTCCAAGAATTCCCCTGGAATTCTTCCAGGAATTCCCCTGGAATTCTTCCAGGAATTCCCCTGGAATTCTTCCAGGAATTCCCCTGGAATTCTTCCAGGAATTCCCCTGGAATTCTTCAAGGAATTCCCCTGGAATTGTTCCAAGAATTCCCCTGGAATTGTTCCAAGAATTCCCCTGGAATTGTTCCAAGAATTCCCCTGGAATTGTTCCAAGAATTCCCCTGGAATTGTTCCAAGAATTCCCCTGGAATTGTTCCAAGAATTCCCCTGGAATTGTTCCAAGAATTCCCCTGGAATTGTTCCAAGAATTCCCCTGGAATTGTTCCAAGAATTCCCCTGGAATTGTTCCAAGAATTCCCCTGGAATTCTTCCAGGAATTCCCCTGGAATTCTTCCAGGAATTCCCCTGGAATTCTTCCAGGAATTCCCCTGGAATTCTTCCAGGAATTCCCCTGGAATTGTTCCAAGAATTCCCCTGGAATTGTTCCAAGAATTCCCCTGGAATTGTTCCAAGAATTCCCCTGGAATTGTTCCAAGAATTCCCCTGGAATTGTTCCAAGAATTCCCCTGGAATTGTTCCAAGAATTCCCCTGGAATTGTTCCAAGAATTCCCCTGGAATTGTTCCAAGAATTCCCCTGGAATTGTTCCAAGAATTCCCCTGGAATTGTTCCAAGAATTCCCCTGGAATTGTTCCAAGAATTCCCCTGGAATTGTTCCAAGAATTCCCCTGGAATTGTCCCAAGAATTCCCCTGGAATTGTTCCAAGAATTCCCCTGGAATTGTTCCAAGAATTCCCCTGGAATTGTTCCAAGAATTCCCCTGGAATTGTTCCAAGAATTCCCCTGGAATTGTTCCAAGAATTCCCCTGGAATTGTTCCAAGAATTCCCCTGGAATTGTTCCAAGAATTCCCCTGGAATTGTTCCAAGAATTCCCCTGGAATTGTTCCAAGAATTCCCCTGGAATTGTTCCAAGAATTCCCCTGGAATTGTTCCAAGAATTCCCCTGGAATTGTTCCAAGTATTCCCCTGGAATTGTTCCAAGTATTCCCCTGGAATTGTTCCAAGAATTCCCCTGGAATTGTTCCAAGAATTCCCCTGGAATTGTTCCAAGAATTCCCCTGGAATTGTTCCAAGAATTCCCCTGGAATTGTTCCAAGAATTCCCCTGGAATTGTTCCAAGAATTCCCCTGGAATTGTTCCAAGAATTCCCCTGGAATTGTTCCAAGAATTCCCCTGGAATTGTTCCAAGAATTCCCCTGGAATTGTTCCAAGAATTCCCCTGGAATTGTTCCAAGAATTCCCCTGGAATTGTTCCAAGAATTCCCCTGGAATTGTTCCAAGAATTCCCCTGGAAATGTTCAAAGAAATCCCCTGGAATTGTTCCAAGAATTGCCCTGGAATTGTTCCAAGAATTCCCCTGGAATTCTTCTAAGAATTCCCCTGGAACTCTTCCAAGAATTCCCCTGGAATTCTTCCAAGAATTCCCCTGGAATTCTTCCAATAATTCCCCTGAAATTCTTTCAAGAATTCTCCTGAAATTTTTTCAAGAATTCCCATGGGATTCTTTCAAGTATTCTCCTGGAATTCTTCCAAGAAGTCCTCTTTAATTCTTCCAAGAATTCCTTTAAGATTCTTCCAAAAATTTCTCTGGAATTCCTCCGAGAATTCCCCTGGAATTTTTCCAAGAATTGCCCTGGAATTCTTCCAAGAATTCCCCTGGAAATCTTCCATGATTTTTCCTGGATTTTTTTCGGAAAATATCCCTGAAATTCTTCCAAAAATTTCCCTGAAATTCTTCTAAGAATTCCTCTGGAATTTTATCAAGAATTCCTCTGGATTGTCTGAAGGAATATCTTAAAGAGCTGCTGATGATATCTTTGGAGATTCCCAGAAAAAAATCTTAACATTTTTTGAGGAGATTTGTGGACAAAATTAGATGAATGTCTAACCTAGAATATACGAAAAACTCCTAGAAAAAAAGTAAAAAAATGGAGAATTTTCCGGAAGGATTCTTGCAGAAATCTTTAATAGGATTCTTAAAGAAACTCTAAAAAAATATGTCTGCAGAAATTGCAGGCAAAAGTACTAATAGAGTCCTTGAAGAAGAAATCTCTCAAAAAATTTCTTAGTGATCCTTGGAGCAATTTCTGAAGGAATCCTTGGAAGAACTCCCTGGATATATCTCTGAAGGAATTCATAGCCGAATTTCTTATACAATTTCTGAGGGGATTATTTCACATAATTGCTAAAGGAAATCCTACAGAGTTATTTTATAACGATGTTTTCGAAAAGATAAACAGGTTTTGTGCCTTTTTGAGAAAGATTTCAAAATTGCAGAAATCACTTAATGGAATTTTGCCCTCTTTCAACATTTTTAGTTGAAAAAAAAATAATAATGATAATAAGAAATCCTACAGAACCATAAAAAACCTGGGGGATTTAGTAGTTTCTTCAAAGCCATGGCTTCGAAAAAAATCATGGAAGAAATGGAGAATCCTCCGCAGTCATTTATGGACAAAAAATCTTGGAAAATGATATGGAATAGAGTAACTTTTGTTGGAATCCCAGAGAGACTCTTTGGAGAAGTTAATGAAGAATCTCTTTATATTTGTATAAAAGCGTTTTTTAATAAATGCTTGAAGGAATCCCTGAGTATATGGAGTAATATCCGAAGGAAGCTCTAGAGAAATCCCAGCATCAACTGAAGAAGAGCTTCTAAGAAAATGTATAAATTAATGAAAGGAAAACCCTAGACGAATTTTTGAAAGAAGCTACTGATTTTACAATGACAGCGCTGCTTCTTATGAAGAACCACTGGATAAATTCTTAAATTTATTTATTTTTGAATTCTTTAAAGTATTTTTCAGAAAAAAAGTTTGTAGGAATAATTTCTGAAATTTCTACAATTTAATCAATAGTTTCACACTTGAGGTCTGTGTTCAAGGTTCAAGGAGAAAAGTTTTTTTTGAGAAGTAAGGTTAGAAATGGTTGAGGAGCTCTGTCAGATTTTCGGTATGGTTTTTTGCAAATATTTGAAAAAAAATCCATTTTGTTCTTCTTCTTCTTCTTCTTCTTCTTTATGGCTCGACGTCCCCACTGGGACTTGGCCTGCCTCGCTTCAACTTAGTGTTCTTTGAGCATTTCCACAGTTATTAATTGAAGGGCTTTCTTTGCCTGCCATTGCATGAATTTGTATATTGTGAGGCAAGTACAATAATACACTATGCCCAGGGAGTCGAGAAAATTTTCCCGACCGGAACGGGAATCGAACCCACCGTCTCCGGATTGGCGATCCATAGCCTTAACCACTAGGCTAACTGGAGACCCCCCATTTTGTTGCAATGTTTTAATGCTTTAAATTAATTTACACAATAGAAACACGTGATTGATGAACAAATGGAGATTTTAATTGCGAAAAGAAATCCATGTGCTCCGGTGGGAATCAAACCCATGACTCCCAATTCACTAGACGAGCACATCTTTCGCTTCTATATTTTACGTCTACTCGTGGTGTAGTGATGGCTCACCTGTCTGGAGAGTGAGTTCCAATCCTACCGATTGGATGAGTATTTATTTTGGATGGATTGCGAATATTTGAGGGTTCCCTAAAAACTTTTTCGAGCATAACAACTTTTTTGAGCATAACTTGAATGAAATTCAAGTTTGCACATCCTATGTACTGTCAATGGTAAGTTAAATGTTTGTTCAGGAATCACCAAGAGCTCCATTGAGTATAGGTCATAGAATCTTCAAAGGTTATCAACCTATTTAGAACATCCTGAAGTCTTTCTGATACCGCCTGAACCGTTTGAGAAACGCTTATAAACGCCTCTGAAATCTCACATGAGCGAAGTGTTCCAAAATGCATTTTCAAAAACCTCTTTAAGCCCCAATACACATAAAACGCGACGCGAGACAGGACATAACACTTATAGTTCTTGTTGTAAGAACTATAAGTGTTGTGTCCTGTCTCGCGTCGCGTTTTGTGTGTATTGTCGAGGTTCTTACGTTGGCACAAACCTCAAGAAATTGAAGACTTTAAACCACCTCAAGATCTCCTGTAACATATCTGAGACCCTCCAGAATTCTCAATACTCAATACTAAAACTTTTTGAAATGCCTCCGGAAATCCTTTCCCGGGTAGAGGTAAAATACTGACGATCAAAACATGATATTGGTTTGATTGATATAAGAGATAAAAGATCTGAAAATAATATCTGAAAAATGCTCCTGGAACATCTGAAGAATATCAAAATTTGATATTTCAAGATCATACGAATAGCTCACTGCTATTGGTTAGATCTTACAAAATCTTAATATGATTTGATGATGATGTTCCAGGAGTAAATTTTTGATTTTATTTTTAGATCTTTTATCTCTTATGTCAATCAAACCCATATCACTTTTTGATCTCCATATCAAAATATGCTATTATTGATCTCTTTTCCTCTACTCGGGTTGAAACCCCATCGGACCTCCTATAACGCACCTGAGACCATCCGAAACCTCAGAAAACGCCCCTGAAACATCTCCGCATCCCCATTGAAATCCTTTGAAACTCCCTTGACAGCCCCCTGAATCCCCACGTGACCCCCTAAAAATTTTCTAGCCACTCGTCATTTTTAAGTTTTTTTTGCACAGTTGAAATTATTATTATAAGCTTTATTAGGGAGATTTTCAGCCCGAGGCTGATGTATCTCAATTCATTTAGGAAAATATTCTATTTAAGCTGCCTCAACTCATGATACTTAATTAGAGGTTTGGGTGTAGACTGTTGGACTGTAGGTGCTGCGAAGTTGTTGTTTTCAGATGTGCAGCCTTAATATACAGGGTGTTAGGTTCCTGAGTGCAAACTTTTTAAAGGGTGATAGAGGACCATAAATGGTGAGAAAAATTGTTCTACGCATATGGTCAAATCTCAACCGTTACGTAGTTATTGAGCTCCACATGTTTTTGACTCTTATTACCTTAACTGGCTATAACTTTAAAATGGTCAAACTTATCTCAGTTTTTTTACTCTTATTCGAAAGATTATTGAATTTTCTATCAAATAGCGTCTTTGAATCGATTGGTTTAGATAAATAAATGAGTTTTCTAGAACAAAATAGCTAAAAATAGTGTGTTTTAATTTGTTTATGTCAATTATCTTTGAAACATGCATAATGAATTAAAATTCTTTCTTTGGCAAAGTTGTGGCCCCTGTTCCACTCTACAATTCGTTCTTTGACGCCAAACTTCTAACACTTATCGTTTTCTTGCAATTTTGATTTAAATGTGAGGCACAGTGCGCAAAAAAGTGCTAACCATGAAGATTGCAAATTTAACAATTTTTTTCTCCATTTATGGTCCTCTATCACCCTTTAAAAAGTTTGCACTCAGGAATTTAACACCCTGTATAGTATTGATTCTAGGTAACATTCGTACTTTTCGGTCTTTGAATCGGACCATATTCAGAACTCAATTTTAATCAACTCTATTTAATATCTGCGAAGATAAGCTGGAATCTTCGCTATTTACTAAAACTGAATAGCTGAAAAACAAAATTTCATATTTGAAATTAGACTTCTAGAATACGGCAAATGAGACAAACTCTTGCCGGATGATCGAGAATATCCTTGCGAGATCACCCATGAACGTTTGAGGAAACTAGAAAAATGTCGACAAAACAAACGTAAATGAAAGCCAAGCTACGTTTGAATAAAACTGCGCTACGTCTTTCTAGGTATCAGCACCGCAAAATACTTTAAGCCTGAAAACAATTCAAATCACGTACACGGGACTATACATCTGGAAACCAGAAAAATACCAATCCTGATATTCATTAGCCCCGGAGTTGCAACATGTATTATCTACGAACACAACTCCGGCAGCATACCAATAGCGACAACCGGTCTCTCCCCGGTTGCAATTTATTCTTTTGATTATGAAATTTTTAAAATTACCTCCATTGCCTCACTCATTCCTCCCATTTCGACCCACATCCCGGGGATTTATCATTATAATCATCATCGGCATCATTGTCGTCCGTTGTCGCGCAGCTCCCTTGTGCTGGCATTTCGGTCTGTTCATCATCCACCCACCATTTCAGCACAGCCACAGCATACAGCGCACAGCATTCAGCCTAGAGGATATGTAGGAGGCTGCCGAAGCTTGTGCTCTGTGTCACACAAAAGGGAAATCGGTATCCAAAACCACCCACTGAAGGGTATGAGTCCGCCGCCTCCGCCGCCACCCCTGCTGGCATATGTGAAGTTTTGGAGCTTTCAGGCCCAATGTATGCCGGGCGGGCTGAGTGGTACTGACACACCGCACGCTACCGCTTTATATGCAGCAACAGACGTTCGGAAGCAGCAAAGCAGCAATAGCACAGCAGCATATTTTGCGCGCGCGAGATGTGAAGCTTGTTTTTCCGGAAAAGTGAATCCACTGAATGCGGAAACGGAATTTCAGAAGCGACCCAATTTTATCGTTGTTTTTTTTTTGTTGCTTCTTTAGTTCTTTCGATACGGACCGAATGGTATGCAAATTGGGTGGAATGTTGTTTTGATTGCCTCTTTGGTTTCATATATCTCGGCTTGGGTGGCTCTCATTGCCAAAGTGTAGCGAGAAATATACTTTTGAGAGCCGTGCATGAATATATATTCTCTAATGTCCTTTACGGCTAGCTTTTATGAAGGCCATTCTAATATTTTGGTGCGCTTTCATTACAAGGCATATGAAAAAAAGAAAAAGTATTGACTATAGGCCAGTGTTGTGAACAGACAGAACAGACAAAACAGACAGAACAGACAGAACAGACAGAACAGACAGAACAGACAGAACAAACAGAACAGACAGAACAGACAGAACAGACAGAACAGACAGAACAGACAGAACAGACAGAACAGACAGAACAGACAGAACAGACAGAACAGACAGAACAGACAGAACAGACAGAACAGACAGAACAGACAGAACAGACAGAACAGACAGAACAGACAGAACAGACAGAACAGACAGAACAGACAGAACAGACAGAACAGACAGAACAGACAGAACAGACAGAACAGACAGAACAGACAGAACAGACAGAACAGACAGAACAGACAGAACAGACAGAACAGACAGAACAGACAGAACAGACAGAACAGACAGAACAGACAGAACAGACAGAACAGACAGAACAGACAGAACAGACAGAACAGACAGAACAGACAGAACAGACAGAACAGACAGAACAGACAGAACAGACAGAACAGACAGAACAGACAGAACAGACAGAACAGACAGAACAGACAGAACAGACAGAACAGACAGAACAGACAGAACAGACAGAACAGACAGAACAGACAGAACAGACAGAACAGACAGAACAGACAGAACAGACAGAACAGACAGAACAGACAGAACAGACAGAACAGACAGAACAGACAGAACAGACAGAACAGACAGAACAGACAGAACAGACAGAACAGACAGAACAGACAGAACAGACAGAACAGACAGAACAGACAGAACAGACAGAACAGACAGAACAGACAGAACAGACAGAACAGACAGAACAGACAGAACAGACAGAACAGACAGAACAGACAGAACAGACAGAACAGACAGAACAGACAGAACAGACAGAACAGACAGAACAGACAGAACAGACAGAACAGACAGAACAGACAGAACAGACAGAACAGACAGAACAGACAGAACAGACAGAACAGACAGAACAGACAGAACAGACAGAACAGACAGAACAGACAGAACAGACAGAACAGACAGAACAGACAGAACAGACAGAACAGACAGAACAGACAGAACAGACAGAACAGACAGAACAGACAGAACAGACAGAACAGACAGAACAGACAGAACCGACAGAACAGACAGAACAGACAGAACAGACAGAACAGACGCAATAGACAGAACAGACAGAACAGACAGAAGAGACAGAACAGACAGAACAGACAGAACAGACAGAACATACAGAACAGACAGAACAGACAGAACAGACAGAACAGACAGAACAGACAGAACAGACAGAACAGACAGAACAGACAG
Source organism: Aedes albopictus (assembly GCF_035046485.1). Lineage (NCBI taxonomy): Eukaryota > Metazoa > Arthropoda > Insecta > Diptera > Culicidae > Aedes > Aedes albopictus. Next base: position 314,945,741 of record NC_085136.1, on the reverse strand, counting down.
AACAGACAGAACAGACAGGAAACAGACAGGAAACAGACAGGAAACAGACAGGAAACAGACAGGAAACAGACAGGAAACAGACAGGAAACAGACAGGAAACAGACAGGAAACAGACAGGAAACAGACAGGAAACAGACAGGAAACAGACAGGAAACAGACAGGAAACAGACAGGAAACAGACAGGAAACAGACAGGAAACAGACAGGAAACAGACAGGAAACAGACAGGAAACAGAGGAAACAGACAGGAAACAGACAGGAAACAGACAGGAAACAGACAGGAAACAGACAGGAAACAGACAAGAAACAGACAGGAAACAGACAGGAAACAGACAGGAAACAGACAGGAAACAGACAGGAAACAGACAGGAAACAGACAGGAAACATACAGGAAACAGACAGAAAACAGACAGGAAACAGACAGGAAACAGACAGGAAACAGACAGGAAACAGACAGAAAACAGACAGGAAACAGACAGGAAACAGACAGGAAACAGACAGGAAACAGACAGGAAACAGACAGGAAACAGGCAGGAAACAGACAGGAAACAGACAGGAAACATACAGGAAACAGACAGGAAACAGACAGGAAACAGACAGGAAACAGACAGGAAACAGACAGGAAACAGACAGGAAACAGACAGGAAACAGACAGGAAACAGACAGGAAACAGACAGGAAACAGACAGGAAACAGACAGGAAACAGACAGGAAACAGACAGGAAACAGACAGGAAACAGACAGGAAACAGACAGGAAACAGACAGGAAACAGACAGGAAACAGACAGGAAACAGACAGGAAACAGATAGGAAACAGACAGGAAACAGACAGAAAACAGTCAGGAAACAGACAGGAAACAGAGAGAGAACAGCCAGGGAACAGACTGGGAATAGCCTGGGAACAGACAGAGGAAAAATAGGGAACAGACGGAGGGAGAACAGACAGACAATAGACAGAGAACAGATATAACAGACAGAACAAGCAGAGCAGGCAGAATAGACAGAGCAGACAGAACAAAAAGAACAGAGAGATTTCTAGGAGTTCTTGTCTAGAAATCCATGCATGCATGGCAATTTTGTTTTTTTGCCCATACATTGTTTCCAATTAAATAAAAATCCAATATTCGGATCGATTCAACCACACTGCAAGTGAGTTGCCTTACCGGCACAGCCAAATCGAGTGTTTGCCCCAAATTTACCGGCTGATCGAACCGGATGAAGCTCTTTCCGCCGAAAAACACAAACCACCGCGCCCGTGCGCCAAAATTAGCTGACGGGCGAATCTGCTGGCTTGCCGGGTGGTCCGACAGAACGTTTTTTTTTTTGCCAGTCACGATGTGCCACTTGAAGCTCACGATGAGCGAGTACGCCAGCCAGATCTCCATCTAGTTCGATCCAGCAGAAGAGGCCTGAAGTAGCGAGATTTAGATTTGGAGTTCATTTCCCTCTGCTCTCGGCCTTATCGTACCTATCCGTATGGCTCTAATGCGGAGGTAGCATTCGGTAAACATTCATCATGACTGCGGATACATATAGGAACTAGTGGTAAAACGGAATTCAGGTACAGGTATGCGTTAGGAAGGGGGCGTTCGGGAAATTCCCGGCTGGCAGTTTCATTTCCTACCGAGTTTCCTCTCTTGGGGGTTGACGTTGATGGCCAGGGCGTTGCGTTGGGTTGTTGTTCTAGAGAGGCACGATAGTGATTGTGTGTACCTTTGCTTCATTGAAGAGACAAGACTTTTCGTACCGTGTAGGTTGAAGCGCATTGTGAGATTGAAACGAATATTGAATGGCAGAATCGTAATCGACACCTTAATGCATGATTTTGAAGTCTAAAACAAACATTGAATAGCCGCATCTTGAATCTGGAGTCGCCATCTTGGCTTTAAGATTGCTATCTTGCTATCTACCATTTTAAATTTTGGGCCGACATCGTGGAGTTTCAGGTCTCCAGTGTTGATTTCTGCACAAAATTCGTCAACCATGCTAAAGGTAACAAAAATCGTCACAGTTTGATATGCCGCATGATGGGGCTTGGTTCAGTATTGTGTACGGCCAATTATACCGGTGCTGGTCTGGATCACTGAAATAGTCATAACTCCGGAACGCCTTGCTCGATCGGGACCATTTTGAATAGCAAACTATGTGGTAAAATTCCGGTTCGATTTGAGCTATAATCCGAAAAATCGGCTGATGTGAAATGTCTTAAAAGTGGGTGAACTTTTTTAGCGCACAGACATACATACATACACACACACACATACAGACATCATCTCAATTTGTAAAACTAAGTTGATTGGTATATGCGACTTGATCCCTACGAGCCTTCTATCGAAAATTCGTTTTTTGAGTGAACAAGCTATATGAGTACACTTCGGTGTACGAGAAAGGCAAAAAATAATCTGGAAACCCTGCTGATGGAATGTTTCTCTGGGAATTCTTGCAACAAGAATTTTACTAGGATTTCCTGCATGATGTGAAACTCTAGGAATGTTGCAGTAAATTACTCTAGGAATCTTATGCTGGTTTCGACTGTGATTGGAGATCAGAGATAGTTGTTTTATTGGAACAAACTATTAAATTTGGTCCGACGTTTCGACACCACGTTCGGTGTCTTCTTCAGGGAAAATTACTTGTCGGACAAAATTACATAGTTTGTTCCAATAAAACAAGACTGCAAAGCTGAAACTATCTCTGAATACTCAAGGAATTTCATTGGGAATTCTCTCAGGAGTTCCTTCGAAAATACAACCGGGAGTTACACCGGAAACACCGGGAACCTTTCTTCTTCGAGTTATCATCTGGTTTCACATGGAACTCCTCAAGACGATTAAACCAAGAGTTTTGATGGGAATAACTCTCTGAGATTTACTGAAAACTCCCACAGTTATTTTGCCGCGAATTTCTCCAGAAGTTCCACGTGATTTTCAAAGGAGTTTCTGTAGGATTAGTAGCTGGAATTTCGCAGAAAATTTAACAAGAAGTTTTATCGGGAATTTCTCTAGGAATGCGGAGATTTTTTACGATTTCCATTCTAGAAGCCTTTAAGAGTTCACCTGGAATTCTGCTGAGAGCTTCACGGGGGTTTGAGAGCTCCTACGCAAACATCTATCTTCTAGATGTTACAGCAGTTATTTCTCTAGTATTTTCTCTTGAAAATCATCTATGAATTCCTCCAGTTCTAAGATTTCCGCCGGGATTCCGGAAATTCTACAAGAAGATCAGGAATTCTTCCCAAAGCTTCTTTGGCAAGTCTTCAGAGTTTCCTCCAGGATCTCCACCACATTTTTTAGGAATTGTACCATGAAGTTTTTTTTTTTGAAAATTTAGCTAGGGGTTCCTTCGAGAATTTTCCGAGATTTCCTCACAAAATTAAGCTAGGAATTGCTTGGGGGATTCCAGGAGTTTGTCCTTGATGCTTTCCATCAGGTCATACCATAATTTTTCCAGATGTATAATCTCGTGCATCTTTTGAAATTATCCTAGCAACTTCTCTCAAAATTGTACAAAATTGTAGTTTTTCCAGGAATTTTTCAAAAGATACTTCCGAAATTTCTTTTAAAAGTACCTAAGGATTTTTTTTTCGGAAATTTTCCTCAGGTATTCTTCCAGAAGTTTCTCTGATAATTCCAAAGTTCCTCCAAGAATTTTACCAGAAGTTCCTCCGTGAACTATTATTAGAGAACCGTTTAAAATTCTTTCAAAGATTCTCTTATGAGTTTCGGGAATTCTTCTAGAAACTTATCTGAATAACAGTTTCTTAAGCTATAGTTTGCTTAACAGTGGCTTGTTCCACTATTGTACAGTAAAAATGTTTGTTGGATATTCTGGTCGGAACTATGAAAAACTTCCTTACACCGAAATTCTTGGTAGAATTTCCATCGAAACGTTCCTTCTTGTAAGTACTCTCGTCGAAACCCCAGGTAGGTTTCCATACAGAACTCTTGGTGAAATTCCCTAAGCAACTGTAAGGATCAATTGCTGAAGCAATTCCTGGGGAAACTTTTAGAACAACTCTTGGAATAGTTTCGACATAAGCTCCCAGAGAAGAATTCCCGAAGGTTTTGCAGGGAGATTGCCCAGAGAAACTTCTGGAAGAATTTCTTAAACAACTACTCGAAGAATGCTTGGAAAAATTTTTGAAAAAAATCCAGTGGAAGTTTTTGAAAAAGTTCTAGGTGGATTTTCTGAAAAAAAAAATCTGGAAGAACTACAAAAAAATCTCCGGAGGAACTTCCGGAAAAATCTCTGAGCATCTTCCATAGTAACAATAAATGCTGGACAGTGAGATTATTAGCTGAACAATAGCTGGTTAATGGTGTCAATGGCTGAACACAATGACAGCTGAATATTGGTCTGAAGTGTGGCTTGTTCAACCTCTTTAATCAGCAATACATAAATGGCTGAATATCAAGTTGAATAGAATATTATTCATCTGGGTAACCAGCTTTAAAACATAATCATCTGTTGTTCAACTTTTAATCAAATAATTTTTGACAGCTGACCCAAGCATTGTTTTCGTGAAGCCCACATCGCTTCTTCAGTCTCAATACAGACTTAGTTCATCTTATATTCTTGACTATTCAGACACAACAAGTAATTTTCGAGGATATATATACAATTGTGTGTGATGTAGGTGCCAAGGTGAACTATAAATCAGGAGGTTCAAGTTCAATTTCCAGTTTTCCCACAGATTAATTTATTGATAACTGATTAAACGCATATTAAGCCTTAAATCAGCCTTTCAATGAACCTCAAATCAGCTAAAGTTTGAATAAAATCACCAAAATTAGATGTTTATTAGCTGAATAAAAGATTGTACCTCTTGTGCTCAGCTTTTGTTCAAATGAAGGCTGATTTAAAATAGTTGGAGAAACGTTTGTGCAGCATCAAATTGTTACCTGGGAACTCTTATCGAACTCCTTATAAATTGCAGGAAAAAAATCTTCGGGTATTTTCCAGATCAACAACTGGAGGAACTTTGGACTGCGATGGAGTTCTTGAACGAATTCTGGGAAAACTCCTAAAACAATACTCTGAGAAACTCCCGGTGGGACCGCTTATTTCCAGAGCAACTCCTGAAAGAATTTCTTAAGGATTTGTGGGTGAATTCGTGAAGGAACTATTACACTCGCAGAATAGAATCACAATTTGCACAAATAATTCTCAAAGGGAGTCCTGCAAGAATTCTCAAGGAACACCTGAACTAGTTTTCAAGGCAATTTCTGGAGGAATAGAAAGATATTCGTATTTTTTATTATCTCCTAACTACAAGGAAATAATTTTTAGAACTTTTAAAGGTAAATCTTACAGGAGCCCTCGGTTGAGTACATGGAGGAATTTCAAGTGTAGCTTTATTTTTCGAAATTAGCAGAGGAATTCCTGGAGATGTTCTTGGAGAAGCTTCTTAGTCTGGTCTCGAAACGACGATACGAATGGCCAAAGGCATAACAAAATAAATTCTCTGCTGAAACTATCAAGGAAATTGAAAGTGAATTACTCATGAGATTTCTAAAAAACGCATAGCAAATTCCGAAAGAAATTTCCGAAAGGGTTTCAAAAAATATATCGACCAAAGTTTAAGAGAAAATTCCGAAATAGTTTTAACAAACGAACATGGGAAGCGAAAAAATGGGAAATTAAAAAAAAATGCACGCAGATATCTCATAGAATCAACTTATAGTATTTCTTAAGAAACTTCAAAAGAACTACTATTGAAATCCTCAAAAAAGGGTCGAAAGACTTTTATAAATAATTACTGCAGAAAATCCCATGGAAAATGCTGAAGGAATTGCCAAAACGCTTTCCTACGAAATTGTGAAGGAATTAACGAATGATTTTCCATAGGAATTTCCATACATAACCAAAATGATTCCCTAAGGAATTTGAAAAAAAATAAATGCTAAAATTATTATTATATAAGCTTCCAAAGAAATATCCGAAAGAAATATATAGGATTTGCCAAAAATAAAAAAAAAATACTACAGAATCTGTCGAAGGAATTTTCAAACAAATTACAAAACATATTTTCATACGAATTGCCGAAAATATTTCCAAATAAGTTACTGAAGAATTTGCCGAAGAAAATCATGGATATTTATATTTATAAAGATCCCGTTTACCACCTTTTACCTTTCTTTGAATTTCGATTGTTGATGATTATGTTGGAAGGTATGGCGTTCAGTCTTTGGAGGAATAACTCAAAAACGGATGATTTATTCCTCCAAAGACTGAACGCCATACCTGCCAAAATGATCCTGTTTATTGCTGCACGATCTCATCACCCTCAACTTGGTGAGATTGATGATACACCTCGTCCTTTTTTTACGTCCATGCTTGGCTAAGCAACAAAAAATTCTACCGCCAAGACAATAAGCAATCTCAACATTTTTATATTTTTTATAACATCTCCGTGATTAGGAGAAGTGTACAAAAATATAAAAATGTCTATTTTGATTATTATTTTGGCAGTAGAATTTTATTTCGCTAAGCCAATAGTGGACGTAAAACAAGGTTTGGGTGTATTCATCAGAAGTATCAAAATAGGTGATCGTTTCCTTACAAAAAAAAAAAAGAAAATGATGGAAACAACTGATGGAAGACTGAAATTTGGGTAGGCTCACGGCAGTGTCAAAAAGGTAATGAGTTGTAAAAAGTTTATATATTCGTGAAGTTTTTAACGATCTCTAGTTTCTTGGCAAAAGCAATGTTACTTATTATCGTTTCATTTCACAAGCATCAAAACATTTTGGGTAATTTCGAAAGACAGTTTAAACGACGTCCGATTCAAAGGCGTTTCAAGGGGGTCTTCGGCAGGGATGGGAACACCCATTTGCTATTCACTCAGCTCAGAAGTTTGGTCACTAGAGCAAGGGTCGCACACGCATACCAAATTGTAACACAGCTATGGAAGCGACTCTCCACAAAGTAAGTGTAATTTATATTCACCTCGTTGAGAGTTGCCTTCATAGCTCTCTCACAACTTTGTTATGCGTTGGCGGCCCTTGCTCTGTTCGACAATTTTTTGGAAAAAGTTACAAGTTAAAAGATGGAGGACTGTTTTTCGATAACATGCTTCTGAGCTGAGAAAAAAGCAAGTAAGTGTAACTCCTTGCAAGTGAGTGTTCCCATTCCCGATCTTGGGGTCGTCTCTGGAGAGATCAGAGATTTCAAGGGTCAATAGGGACACCCAGGGGCGTCTTAAGGAGTTTCTAGGTTCTTAGGGGTGTTCCAGAGATCTCAGGAGGCTCCAGGGGAGTTTCAGATGGTCTCGGGGCATTTCGAAGGATCTTAGGGAGCATTAGGGGTACCAGAGGGCCTCAGGGAATTTAATTTAGTCGCATTGGATACCGAGAGGCCTCAGAGGTGCTAAAGGGTCGTTTCAGGAGGACTTCAAAGCATTTTTAAGGGAGTGCCACGGGGTTTTAGGGGTACCAGAAGGTCTTTAAGGCATTTCAGGGAGTCTCATGATCGTCTCTGGAGAGTTCAGAGGTTCCAAGGGTCAACAAGGAGAACCAGGGGCGTTTTTAGGAGTTTCTAGATTCTCAGGGGTGTTCCAGGGGGCTGCATGGGGCACTACAAGAGATCTCAGGAGGCTTCAGAGGAGTTTCAGATGGTCTCAGGGCATTTCGGAGGATCTTAGGTTGCATGAGGGGTACCAGAGGGCCTCAGGGAATTTAATTTCGTCGCATTGGATACCTGGAGGACTCAGAGGTGCTAAAGGGTCGTTTCAGGAGGACTTCAAAGCGTTTCAAAGGGAGTTTCAGGGGTAACAGAAGGACTCAAAGGCGTTTCAGGGAGTCTCATGACCATCTCTGGAGAGTTCAGGGGTTCCAGGGGTGCTTCAAGACGTCTTAGGGGTTGTTGGAGATAGCCACAATCTTTTCAGCAAAGTGGCCAACCAACCCTGTAAATACTCATATCTATATAAATTAAATGAGCGAGAGAATGGGTGTTCGAATAGGTAGCCGACGGTCAGTCGGCAACACTGTAGATATCCCAAAATTAGTAAATATTAGATAGTAGAAAATTATACGTTGAACTCGTTTGAAGCGTCTCATGGGGTTCCAGGAGTATCAAGAGCGCTTCAGGGGGTCTCAGTGACGTTCTAGGATCTAGGGGGTCCCTGAAGAATTTCAGAAGACTTTTAAGAGGTTTCAGGGGGGTTCCGTGGGGTCTTACGGGGTTTCAAGGGAGTTCAGGGGGGTCTCTGGGGTGCTTCATACTGTTGAAACGCTTCTGAAATCCATTTGCAATACCCCTGAACGCCCTTATCAGGCTCTTAAGACTACTGAAATCCCCTTAAACTTCCATGAAGCCCCTTGAAACTCCCGATTTTTGGACTCTCTAGAAACTTCCTGGAAACCCCCTCGGTCCCATCTGAAATGCCCAGATGCATGACCTGGTCTCGTGAACTTAGTTTCCACATTGAAGCTCTGACATGATTTATGCTCGAAATTCCCCTTTCAAATTGATGCACCCCCAGTCAATTGTACAGAAAGAGGTTCTAGGGTATCGTTTAAAATGTCTCTTGGACTTCTTACTAAACATTTTTCGAGCTTTTTATATTATATTTAAAAATAATTGTTCTTTGAAATTCATGGTACTTCGTAAAATCCATAGTACTTAAGAGTACCATGAGTACTCCTTGGTATTCCATAGTACACTAAAACCTCAATTTATGCAAGTTTTTATGCACTTTTCATTTATACACCTTTTTTATGCCCTGCTTAAAAAGAGGGAGAGCTACTCAGAACGAATATTGTGCATATTTATTAATGACGGTCACTATTGCAACGGCGACCAAGGGGTGTTTATAGGGAACTAGGAGGAAACTAAGCTCGCAGGTGAGTTTCAGGGGGTCCCAAGGGGTTTCCGCGGGGTTCCAGGAGACCTCAGGGGAGTTTTCGGGGGTCTGAAGGGGAAGGGTTTTCGAAAGCATTGCAGAGAGTTTCAAAGGATTTTCGACGCTAACCATCGGCGGCCAGGGGCGTTTATAGGAGAGAAGAGGGAGGTTACAGGGGCGCTTCAGGGGATCAAAAGGGATTTCAGGGGGGGGGGGGGTACCAGGAGATCTCAGGGGCGTTTCAAGGGTTTCAGGGGGATACCTGGCAATCTCAGAAGTATTTCAGAGGGTTATGGAGGCGTTACAGGTACATTTTCGAGGGTTTTCGAGCGTCTCACATGGGATCCGAGTGGGGTTTAGAGGGATTCGGAGGCGTTTTTGGGGGTTAAGATGCATTACATTGGGTCCGAGAGGATTTCAGGGGGATTTTCGAGGCATTCCAGGAAGTTTCAGAGAATTTTCGGTGGGATTCGGAGGCGTTACGCAAGCGTTACGGAGGAATTTTCAAGGGTTTCTGAGCGTCTCAGGTGCGCTACATGGAGTTTAAGGGGGTTTTAGCAGGACTTTGGAGGCAGTTCAAGAAGTTTTAGAGCATTTTCGGCAGGATCCGAAGGCGTCACGGAAGCGTTACAGAGAAGTTTTCGAAGGTTTCTGATCGTCTCAGGTGCGTTACATGGGGTCCAAGGGTGTTTTAGGGGGATTTTGTAGGCATTTCAGCAAGTTTCAGAGCATATTCGGTGAGATTCGGAGGCGTTACGGAAGCTCTACGAAGGAGTTTTTGAGGGTTTCCCAGTATTTTAGGAGCGTTAACCCCCTGAAACGCACCTGAAAACTGCTTGAAACGCCACTACAATGCTTTCAAACGCCCTTAAAAGACACCTCAAATCACCTGAAATATCCCCCTGAAACGCCCCTAAAGCCTCTTGGAACCCCCATTTTTAGGCTATCTGGGAACTTTCTGGAAACCCCTTCAGCCCCACCTTGAATACCCAGAAGCAAGACCTGTTCTCGCGATCTGGATTTCCTCATTAAAGCCCAAACTTAATTTATGCACAAATTTCCCTCTTTTTATGCATATTTTAAATTATGCACATTTTTAATTTATGCAACCCCAGCCATGTGCATAAATTGAGGTTCCAGTGTACCACAGGATAATGATTGGTGATGGTGCTATTCCTTGGTGCTACTTGGTGCTTAATGGTAATTCGTAATGTCCATTGCCATCTATTGCTCTTTAGTTTATGAAACTCCATGCTTCGCCTTGGTACTTTCTGATACATCATGATACTCAATGTTATTTTGTGGTGCTCCATGGTACTCCGTAGCACTTCATGGTACTCTATGATACTCTATGATTTTGTAGTACGCCGTGGTACCCGATGATACTTGGGATAGTCCATAGTACTCTATGGTACTCCATGGCACTTCATGGTCTTGCATGACACACCGTAGTGCTTTATGGTACTTCATTATACTTTGTGGTATTGCAGACTATTCTGTGGTACTCCATGGTTTTCAATGGTACTCTATGGTTCTTTATGGTAATCCATAATACTCCGCGATATTGCATAGTATTCCGTAGTACTCCGTGGCCGTAGCACGTCATGGTCCTCCATGACACTCCTTGATACTTCATGATTGGTCATGGTCCTGCGTACTACGAAGTGCTTCCTGGCACTCCGTGATACTTCGTGGTACTCCGTGGTGATGTTCAATGATCCTCTGTGGGCCTTTGTGGACTGCCGTAGTATGTACTCTAAGAGATTGCAGATCTCCATCACGGATGGTTGGACTGACGCAATCTTTTCTACCCATATTAGATTGAAGTTTTTCCCCAACTCCTTACCAGTGCAGTGGGCAGATTTTAACCCAATAAAGTCCCACTATCCAACAGCTTCCAAAAACTGCTCTTTCGTTTGGATCAGTATGTCATCCTTTTCGGATGCCATTTACATCCCATCACAGGGCTCACAGCTAGGTATACTGCCAAGCTTTGCCCAGAGAAACTTAACTGCATCTATCCAACGTAGTTATTTCTGGAAGCCATAGAGACACAAACGAACGGAGCGACCCTTCCGAGAGATCTCCGAATGCCCATAAAGTGCACCGCACCTGCTCGAGGATAAAAGACAATTCATCTTCTGTTGGTTCCTCCCAAATAGCAGCTTCGTATGAGTGATATATGAGTCTGAGGCGGCGATGGTGGGCGGAACTGCTAAAGGGCAAATGAAGTGTGGCTGGTGGTGGCTTCCTGTGTGCCGTGCCTCCTTCCGGCTGCTACCATTCGAGATGACACACGTGTGTTGGGAAATTAAAGTTTGCTCTCGGGTGGGCTGTTGGTGAACCCAAATGGACTGAATCCCCCTAACGCAAACGATGACGACAGGAATCCTTGTGTCAAAATTGGGTGCTCAGCTCAGCAGAAAATGGGATAACCGGTTTGTAGAGTGGAACTTTCGCAAACCTACAGGGAGAAAGTGATGTTTCTCTTCTCCTGACTTGGGCTACATATGGAGTTCTTCACCGACCTGATATGACCATTAATGGTCGGAAGAGGTCGTGTTGGCCGTTGGAGCTTGTTTGCGTTAGAGATCTACTCCCACCGGATTTCGAGAAGCGTTTGTGATGTGTGGATCATTAGAGTAGTCTGCTGAAAATTGTCTGAATATCAGAACAAAGAACAAAGAAAGGCGATGAGAAAAAGTAGAACAAAAATTGAATCAAAACCGATGAAATCCTCAGTCTAATGAACCTCCAAAAATGCTCTGCCAAAACATTTCCCCTAGAAATCTGTTTCCTTGAAAAATCCTCAGAATTCCGTTCCATTTCGCTTAACTCTGAGCGTTGGTAATTAGCAACTGTTTAGCACAAAGGAACACATTGTTCCAAGTACCTACCGACGCGACGTACGTCGTTTCAATTAAGACATTCTTAAATGTTGGAAAACCGTTTACGTGGTGCTTTGCGTGCTGTACGCTACTAACCCTAGAGACTTTTGGCTTTGGCTCCTCCTGACAACAGCAACAACCGCCATCCACAGCTAGTCAGCCAGCCATACACAAAAGAAAGTACCGGGAAAGGTTGTACAAAAGCCGGCGAAAAGGTAATTAATGAAGCTGAAAAGTTATGTAGATTGCTCTCGACGCCCGGGCCGCCGACAAAATAACAAAACTATGCTATGCGTGATCATTGCGCTCCCGACTACGGGTCGTTTGCTTCATACTTTAGGTACCTACTCGGCTATTTCTGGGTCCATCCACACGTTTGCTGCGCCAAACATCAACATCAAGCGACGGCGCGGCGCGATGACGGTGCCCAAAATAACGCCTCGCATTAGTTTTCGGATGGATTCATTTATTTTTCACGCTTCCATTATTATAACATTTTCCATTTATTTCAGATGGGGATCCCTGTGGGGAGGAGGAGGGCGTGAAAATTCAAATTATGCGCATCGCACCGAGGAGAATAGCTTGCCGGTGATGGCGGATTTGTTGTTTGTTGCGAGCATCCTTTACAATTGTTAACGTGTTTACGCTCTAGGGAACAGGCGCCTTTTATTGATGGTTCGTTATTTCGTTTATATGACACTCTTCGATCGATCAATTCCGCATTAATGGTTTTGTTATTAGTTATTCAAAAAATTACCAAAACCTAAGACTTAGTAATGAGTTGTGGAAAATCATCCAGAAATTCTGGAATTTTCAATAATGTCTCCGCCGTATTGCATTTATTCAAAAAAATTTTCAAACATTTTTTTGAGAAGTTCTCTCAAGATTGTTCCAAAATGTAACTCTGGGAATTTATTTAGAAGATTCTTCTAGAAATTATGTCGAGAGTTCATCCAGCAGATCCTCAGGGGATTCTTTCAGAACTCTTCAATCCAGAAACTCTTCCAAAAATATTTCTTCTCCCAAACATCCATTTAGGTAAAATCTTTTTAGGTCCCTCCATTAGGGTAACTGGGACTTGGTCTGCCTCGCTTCAACTTAGTGTTCTATGAGCACTTTCACAGTTATTAATTGAAGGGCTTTTCTTTGCCTGCCATGCATTGAATGAATTTCTTATTGTGAGGCAAGTATAATGATACACTATGGCCAGGGAGTCGAGAAAATTTTCTCAACCAGAATGGGAGCCGAACCCGCCGTCTCTGGATTGGCGATCCATAGCCTTAACCACTAGGCTAACTGGAGGGTAACGTTACCTAAATGGAATTTGATTATGTTCAGAACAGTTTGAGTACTTAAGATTAGTGATAAAGTTGGTTATGCGAAAGTAGAGTTTAGAGTATCCGAGAACTTCCTGGAGTTTCAGCCATCTGTTCTACTAGCATAATCAGCGATCTATTGGAGTATTATGACTGAAATTTATGCACGAATAGTCTCATGCAACTGTGTGCTGTCAAGTGAAGAACTCATCATCTGTTTGCGTAGCTCCAACAGCTCCCTTGAGTTCTTCGGATCTACCAACGTAATTTGTAGTCTCTAAGGGATTAACGACTAAGGTTCATACTCACATAGCCTCAGAACTATGTTTTGACTTTCTCGTACACCAAAGTGTACTAAAAGACTATATGTTCAGTCAAAACACGAATTTTCGATTGAATGCTCGGAGGGTCAAGTCACATATACCAATCAACTCAGTTCGATTAATTGAGATGATGTCTGTATGTGTGTATGTATGTATGTATGTCTGTGCGCAAAATAAGTTCGCTCACTTTTGAGGCACTTCCCATTGGTCGTTTTTTCGGAGTATAGCTCGAATCGAACCGGAATTTTACCGCATGGTTTGCTATTAAAAATGGTCATGATCGGTCAAGGCGTTCCGGAGTTATTGCAATTTCAGTGATCCGGACCAGCATCGGTAGAACTGAGCCAAGCCCCGTCATGGGATACATCAAACTGCGGAGGTTTTTGTAGGCTTCAGCATGGTTTACGAATTTTGTTTGGAAACCAACACTGGATACCAGAAATTCCACGATGTCGGCCCAAAATTCAAGATGGCAGCCTAATATTCAAGATGGCGGCTCCAAACTTAAAATGGTGGCTGTTTAATGGTGTTTTTGGCTCCAAAACCATGCAATATGAGTATATTTGGTGTGGGGAAGATGCCCGGAGTTCACAACTGTCAACCAAAATATCCAAATGGCGTCTCATAATTCAATATGGCTAAATTGGAGTTAAGGATCTAAAATCATGAAATGGGGTTTAGGATCTAAAATCATTAAATCTGGGTATATTTGATGTGAGGAAAAAAAGTTCAAAAATAGCGACCGGAATATCCAAAATGGCGGCTATATAATGGAGATTGAGGCACTTCTAGAACCTTTCAATATGGGTATATCTGGTATGGGGAAGAAGTTTGGAGTCCAAAGTTACAACCAGAATATCCATGATGGCGGAATTAAATCCAAAATGGCGCCTGAATATTAAAGATTGTGGCTTTTTTAAGAGTTTAAGGTTCGACCATCCATCAAAAGCCAGACAAACGATATGATTTCTGGTGTCATGATTTTCGTTAAATGTAAGAAAGTGCAATATTCATCAACATGCTACTTGAGTTTTCGAAGGCACGAGAAAGGAGCCATCACCGCTAGGTGGATTAATTAGGGGGTTTTTAAAATGGTGAGTTCTATGATTTTTTAATGGTCCCCTAGAGCTTCCTTAATTGTGTAATGCTCATTGATTTTACGAGAGCTACTAGTTGTATCTAAGAACATTACGAATGAGGTTCATACTCGCACAGCCACAGGTTCTATCTTAAGGGGGCATCCATTTAGTACGTCTCGCTAAAAATGGGAATTTTCAACCCCTCTCCCGCATGCCGGGGCCCGTAGCGTAGTGGCTACACGTTCACTTCATAAGTGGATGGTCATGGGTTCGATCCCAGCCATGGAACTTGCAATTTTTCGTCAGTTGCTCTTCCTCCAAGAGCGGCTGACACCTGACCATCTGATCTGCTAACGTTTTGAAACGCCTCTGAAACCACCATGAATCCATAAAAAAAATACCTGAAGCCCCCTAACAGCCCTTTTAAACCACCTGAAACACCCTGAAATGCCTTGAAACGCTTTAAAACGCTTTGAAACGACTCTCAAAACACCCATGAAACCTCCGTGAAGTTCACCTGAGAGCCCCTTGACATCGTGGAATTTTTGGTATCCAGTGTTGGTTTCCACACAAGATTCGTAAACCATGCTGAAGCCTACAAAAATCTCGCAGTTTGATGTGTCCCATGATGGGGCTTGGCTCAGTTTTACCGATGCTGGTCCGGATCACTGAAATGGCCATAACTCCGGAACGCCTTGACCGATCATGACCATTTTAATAGCAAACCATGCAGTAAAATTCCGGTTCGATTCGAGCTATACTCCGAAAAATCGACCAATGCGAAGTGCCTCAAAAGTGAGCGAACTTATTTTGCGCACAGACATACATACATACATACACACATACAGACATCATTTCAATTCGTCGAACTGAGTTGATTGGTATATGTGGCTTGATCCATCGAGCCTTCTATCGAAAATTCGTGTTTTGACTGAACATATAGCCTTTTAGTACACTTTGGTGTACGAGTATGTCAAAACATAATTCTGAGGCTGTGTGAGTATGAAGCTTAGTCGTTAAGCCCTTAGAAACTACAAATTACGTTGGTAGATCCGAAGAACTCAAGGGAGCTCTTAGGGCTCCTCAAACAGATGATGAGTTCTCCACTTGACAGCACACAGTTGCATGAGACTATTCGTGCATAAATTTCATCCATAATACACTGGAACCTCTTTTCATGCACATGACTAGGAGTGCATAAATTAAAAATGTGCATAAATTAAAAGAGGCATAAAAAGAGGGAAATTTGTGCATAAATTAAGCTTTAGCTCTGAACTTTTGAAACCTCCTGAATCGCTCTTAAGTGCATTGAAACGCCTCTGAAAGTTCCCAGAAACCTCCATGAAACTCACTCGAGAGAGTCAAAGGCCCCCCAAAACGCTTCAGAAACGCCCTGAAACACATTGAAACTTCTTGAAATGCTTTGAAACGCCCCTAAAATTCACCATGAAACCTCCGTGAAATTCAGCCAAGAGCCTCTGTAGGCCGCTAAAACCTCTCTGAAACCTCTTGAAATGAACTGAACCACCTTGAAACGCATCTGAAACCTCTATGAAATCTATGTGAAACTCACCTGCGATCCTCTGCATCCCCCAAAAATCCCTTTGAAACCTCCTGAAACGATTTGAAACGCCTATGAAACACCCATGAAACCTGTGTGAAACTAGTCTGAGAACGTCCCGAAACGTCCTGAAACGCTATAAAACGTCTCTGAAGTTACTCCAGGAATTCACATAGACGTTTCTCTGGAAGATTTCCTCGACTTTCCCAAGAATTCTTTCAGGAAGTATTTTATAGTTCAAGACAAAATCATCCAAAAATATTACCAGGAATATCTGGTGAAGTTTATCCAGATTTTTTTGTGGAAGAATTCCTAGAGTTATTCCTAGTGGAGTCCTTGGAAGAACTCTTGGAGGATTTCTTGGTAGGAAGTCCTGGAGGAAATATTTTGATATCTTATAAAGGGGCCAGTGTAATTATGATTTCAGGGATCATATGAAGGGAGCTTGAAAAAGTCAAAGAGAAGTTAATGAAAAAATCCAAAAAAAATAAGAAAGAAGAAATCTGGACGAATAATTGAAATAATTTCTAAAGAAATCGCTTTCCCAGTTACACATTACATCAGAAAAACAAATGTCTCAGGAAGTAAACATTTATCGTGAATGTGATGTGCATTTTGTTCTTGCTCACTTGTAACAAGCTTAACCCATATCCACCTAGTGTCCTATTTATTACACAGTGCACAGTACTTTCGAGGGGAATTATCTTAAATCTTAATGATTTTTTCAGGACTTTTTCTTGATTTTAACTTGTAAATCCCTTAGAGATGTCTTCATTGATACCTCACTGGATTTCGTCATTAAATTTTCCCTGGTTCTTTTAAGACATTACCCCCACAATTCAATTAGAGATTCTTTCAGAGATTTTTTCGAGGATTTTCAGAGATTCATTGAAGGATTTCTTCTGGGACTCCTTTCGGTATGCTTTCAGGTATTCTTCCCGGCATGAATAAAGGAATACTTCGTGTTTATTTTCAGTGATATTCCTTAGGAGATTTTTTTTTCGGGATTCCTTAATTGATTCCGTTGGGGGTTTTCTCCGGGATTTTCTTACAAATTCCTTCTAATTTTCCGTCAAGGATTTCTCCAAGGATTTCACCCTGGATTTTTTCGGTGATTTTTTCCAGAAATTCATACATTGATTTCTCCCGTGATTTGTTTATGGACTTCTTCATATTTTCAGCATTGTTCAATTGATCCTTTCAAGTTTTTTTGGGAATTTCTTTTAAGATTCTTTCGGCTTCTTCTGTCAAGATTCTGTCAAGGGTTACTCCAGGATTTTTTTTCCAGAATTCTGTTTGCAATTTCTCCCGATTTTCCTCCATTGATTTTTGCCAGGATTCCTGCAAGGAATTCATCCTGGATTCTTTCAGCCATCTTCCCCGACATTCCATCAGGGATTTATTATTATATTCTTTCATCGGTTCCTCCCGGATTCATTAATTTATTTACATTGACTCATTGATTTCACGGATTTTTCCAGAGATAGCATCAGGGATTCGTCCAGAATTCTTCCGGGATTTTCTTCTGGGATTCAGTTGGGAGTTTTGCCCGGGCTTTTTTTTCAAGGATATCTCTCAGCAATCGTTCTTGATTTTCTGTCGAGGTGTTTTGATTGATTTCTCAAAGTTTTCTTATTATGAGTCACAAAATTCATTCAGAGATATTCTCAAACGATTCTGATGGGTTTGTTTTAGAGATTTCTCCTCAGAATCACAACTGGCATACTTTTAGCTGTTCCTTCTCAAATTGATTTAGAAACTCCTATTAGGATTCTCCCTCGATCATTTCAAGGATTGTTTTAGAAATATATTCCTTGATTTTTTCATTATTTATCCCGGGCATTCTTTTGGAATTTATCTTAGTATTCCCTCGAGATTCTTCCCCAGTTTCTTTTAATTATTCTATCAGTGATCTTTTCAAAGATCCTTTTGGAGATTCCCTCAGAGATGTCTCTTGTGATTTCTTTAGAGACTCTTTCCCGGATTTTTTTTGGGATTATTTCCAGAATTCCTCCAGGGATTCCTCTCTGGATGCCTACATTGCTTTTTTTTCTGGGGATTCCTCCAGAAATTGCTTTAATGATTCCTTCAGGAATTTCTTCTGGGATTCATTCAGAGGTTTCTCCGTGATTCTTAAAAAGATCTTTACCGGAATTCTTTCATGGATTTCTCTGATTGTGCTAGCGGGGGTTTTTCGGCTTCCAGTCTCTATGTAATCATAAACGGATATTGGTTCAACACCTGACGTTTCGGTCACATATATTGTGCCTTTTTCAAAGGATAGATACAATCCCTCCGTTTACTCGTGAGGTTATGTATGTTTTAAACATAGTCGCACGTCTTCACTTCAGTGGTTGAGTTCGTTGGTTGGCGCACTTTTTCAAATCTTCAAAGGCACAATATATGTGACCGAAACGTCAGGTGTTGAACCAATATCCGTTTATGATTACATAGAGACTGGAAGCCGAAAGCCCCCGCTAGCATAATACCAATCACAGTCGATCCCCTAACATTTCTCTGATTGTTTAGGGAATTCTACAAGGATTTATTTGGGGATTTCATTTTTCATTTAGACATTTCTCCTGGAATTTTCTTAAGGATTTTTTTCGGCATTCTTCTTGGTATTCCTCCGGATATATATTTGAGGATTTCTTGAGCGATTTCCTTTACTGGTTTTGTCCTGATTTTCTTTTTAATTTCTCTAGGAATCCTTTCGGTGGGTTGCGTCAGGAATATTTGATGATTAGATTCTCATTTGAGCTTCTCCAGGAGTTCCCCCAGGGACTTCTTCCAGATTGCGCTTGGATTTCTCCTGGGAAATTCCCAGTTGCTGGATTCCTTCGGATGGTATTCCCGATATTCGTTCGAGGATTTCTATGGAGTAAGAAGGTTCTTGAATTTTATAACGGTCCATCAAGTATTGCAACATATCCTACAAGGGGCGGGAAAATGTCAAAGTTGATAGAAAAAATCATCATCGTTTATGGATTGAAAATTGGAAAGACCCAGAACCACCGGAGAATATAGAACTCAGACACTCTCTGCATGTTATTTCTTAATAAAAAATATTGAATTACAGTGGCCGGCATAAAAAAAGATCTACCATATAGAAGTTTCAATTTCTAATGGAAACTACATGCAAAAATGATAAAATATATCTTTCAATGAATGCACTGGTAAGATTTGGAAAATTGTTTAAAAATGGGGTATGACAGATAGAATAAAATATCCACTTAGCAATTAATTCTGAAACTTGAAAATTTCGCCAAATTTTCGCACGTTTTGCTTCTTGGTTTGTGCTGTTGTGGTGTTTTTGACATGTGAAATTTAGCAAAATTTCCTAAAGCAAAACCTGTGAAAATTTGGCGAAATTTTCAAGTTTCAGAATTAATTCGACAATGATTTTTCATAAGAGCCTAACTTACTTGATCGATTTCTCTTCGTCCACTCTCTCTTTCGCTAATCAATAGTTTACAATATAAAACAAAAGTCGTGAACTTCTGTCAACGACCAGAATTTTTGAAGCACAAGTTTGCACTGATTTCGAAACCGTGCTTCAAAAAATTTTAAGTAGAGCAGTTTTTTAGTTTTAGCTCAATATCGAGTTTTACAACTTTTAAAAATATGGAATTTACTGAAATTCAAATATCTTGCGTTTTGTTCAACCAATTTCAAATATTTTTCCATAAATTAAAAGCTGAATACAATACCATTCGATCATCTGAATGCAGGTTTTGCGTCAAATTGATGAAATTCAAGATATTGGCGAATTTTAGAGACGATCTCCTTAAATTTTAGCCAAATTTCCAAAAATATATGTAGAAATGTATTTTTTTCAATAAGAAAAAACCAATCTAAAAATTCTTTTTAAACGTTTATTTGACATATCATATGTAGGCGAGTTACAGTAATAAAATTAGCTCAATCGGAGCATTGATTACGGAGAATGAGATGTGTGAAGTGAGCGACGTTGCTTAAAAATAGAACAAAAATTGATTTCAAATCATCACCATTGTATGGAAAGTCGAAAAAATTTCCGCTCTACTGTAATTTTTTTCCTTCACGTTTTCGAACTCAGGGCATGAATCTACACCAAAAATGATCATCAGCTTAACGAGTTCAAAAATGCTGTAAACTAGTGTAACTTGATCAGAACAAACAAAATCATTATTCTTTTTGTTTCTATAGCAACATGTAGACGTCTTCTTCGCATTTCAACCAAAAAATCTTTGGAAAACTCAATACACATTCAGTGATAACACAAAGAGAGGATCGATGAAGAGAACTCGAAAATGTCAGTTAGGCCCAAATGAAAAATCAGTGTCGAATTGCTAAGTGGATCTTTTATTCTGTCATACCCAATTTTTAAACAATTTTCCAAATCTTATCAGAAATCATTTGATTCCTCGATTTACTTCCCTTCCGAAAGAAGAACTCACATTTTAAGAGTCATTTCAGGAGTAGGATTCGATCCCAGGTCCTCGGCGTGATAGTCACGTGTTTCTACCATCACACCAGGTGCGCTCCGCCTAAATTCATACTGAATAGTTTCATAAAATCCTAAATTTGCTACATAGTCAGTCAGGATTTTTTAATAGAATTATCCAAGGAAAACTGCTCAAGAAATTTTTTGAGAAAAACATTAGATTTCGCACAGAATTTTTTGAAGTGTTTGTTGTTATAAAGTTTTTAATTATGAAAATCTGAGATTACTTTTAATTATTGAAGGAATAACCAAAAACATATCGTGATTTCTTAGAAAATTATCTAAATGATAATTCAGATTATTCTTCTACAAAAAATAAAATAAAATAAAAAAAAAAATCACAGATGAATCCATGCATTAATACTTAGCAGAAGTTTTAGTAGCACTCATAGTACAGTATCCGTAGAAAACTTCCAAAGGATGAAATCTATTTAAAGAAATGGTAGAAACCCTTGGAGAAACCCGGACCCCGGTTTCTCCATTTTTAAATAAAATTACATCCATCTCAAATTACTTATGAAATTTTAATTCCTTCCGGCATTTACACAAATAATAAATATATTTCCACAACCGACAGCTTACACATTGAACATCAAAGTAATATTTTCAAAATCGGTTTCCATTTCCATTCACAGTTGGAGTAAAGATGTCCATTAGACATGTTCACATTTTAGAAAATGTCTCGAATCCCACTGGCCAGAATATTTCATCTCAGAGAATTTCATCAATCCATGCTTCCCAAGCCATTTTGACTACAAGGTTAACAGATTTTTCGGTACCACTTAGAACAAAACTCAATTTATTACTGACAAAACTTGCAAGAATTGTACAGGTACACTCCCGTTCAAAAGTTTAGGGTCACCCCCTCAAAAACATGTCATTTTTTTAGGCCCATATCTCCGCCAATTTGCATCCGATTTCAAAACCCTAGGTTTCATTCAAAAGATAATAAGTCAAAGAAACTTTGAACATGATTTAAAAGAAACTTTTTCAAAAAATTTTGTATGTAAACTTAACCCAAAGTTGCCAAATTTTTTAAAAAATAAATATAAACTTACGGCAGTGTCGCTGGAAGTTGGGTCGACCAAATTTTAAGATGAGAGCGGTAATATGACCCATTTTCTATTAGCTTTCAACTGCTTTTTACAGAACTTAGCTAAAAAATCTAGAAAAAAAGTTATTAAGTGAATTAATCCTTGATGTCATCGACCAAAAGTTTGGGGTCACCCCTCAATATGATGTATCGGCCAAAAGTTTGGGGTCACTTTCGTAAAACATGGAAAAGTGATTTGGTGATATCTTCGTCATCTATAGTTCAATTTTAATTATTTTTGGCTCATTTCAAAGATAATTAACTAAATTTACATTTGATGTCTTCAACTTAACGTATTTAACGATTTTTGTATATAAAAATGTAATGTAAAGTTAGCACATTTTACTACGCTTCAAAAAATGAGGCAACTTTACGTTTAGTTTTAGTATGTAAATTTCAACAAATATGTGTGGTTCAATGTCTATGCAGTAAGCATCATTCATTTTGTTTCAAATAAGCCAAGAAGAATTAAAATTGAATGAAAGATGACAAAGATATCAACAAATCACTTTTCCATGTTTTACGAAAGTGACCCCAAACTTTTGGCCGATGACATCAAGGATTAATTTACTTAATAACTTTTTTTCTAGATTTTTTAGCTAAGTCCTGTAAAAAGCAGTTGAAAGCTAATAGAAAATGGGTCATATTACCGCTCTCATCTTAAAATTTGGGCGACCCAATTTCCAGCGACACTGCCGTAAGTTTATATTTATTTTTTAAAAAATTTGGCAACTTTGGGTTAAGTTTACATACAAAATTTTTTGAAAAAGTTTCTTTTAAATCATGTTCAAAGTTTCTTTGACTTATTATCTTTTGAATGAAACCTAGGGTTTTGAAATCGGACGCAAATTGGCGGAGATATGGGCCTAAAAAAATGACATGTTTTTTAGGGGGTGACCCCAAACTTTTGAACGGGAGTGTATGTATGGACGACTTTTGTGGAATATGATAAGCTTTGATTTCGAGCTATAATCCTTACTGTATGTCTATCCGTTCAATAGTTATGATTTTTAAAAGAGTAGAAAAGCCTGAAATTACCAAATCGACTTGAAGCACATCGAAATCTTTATCAATCAAGCTGAAAATTTTACCAGAAGTTCATTTCGGCATGAGAATTATGATACTTACTTGACTGGTGGGATTCAAGACATTTTCTAAAATGTGAACATGTCTAATCTCCATGTATTTCCTGTTTCTTTTTCTGGTGGAAAATTATTATTAGATTTCCAGAAACCAGTTTTTTTCGAGATTTTGGTTAATCATGTTTTATGTAAACTGATAAACATTTTACACAAGGAAAATAAATCAAAAAATACCTTGATTTTTTCTCCAATTGTCTATAGAAATCGGTTTTGTTATTGCAAAAAAAAAAAATCATAGATGAGGAAATGCATCCAGTTTCAGATTTTGGACAATTCTTCTTCCATTTGAATATTCATCCAAATTACATTGAAATTGGTAATAGTTGATTGCATGCGGTGTGTATATTTGGCGTGGACTGACCTGCTTTGTTTTTCTTTCCAGGTACGTGTAAACCGGCTGCTTTTTAATGAATCCAACCCTCATCAACCAATATGAAACTCCAGGTAATAATAAAGTATCTTGCAATCGTTTTTGATTAGATGTTTGAAAAATTAATGAACCAAACTAGGGATGCGCTTTGCTTTGGAAACTATAACAGTTCTT
Organism: Aedes albopictus; assembly: GCF_035046485.1. NCBI lineage: Eukaryota > Metazoa > Arthropoda > Insecta > Diptera > Culicidae > Aedes > Aedes albopictus. The sequence goes on along the minus strand of NC_085136.1, from coordinate 314,922,466 downwards.
CACAATTTCAGCCCCCAACAATAAATTTTCAAAATGTTGTCATTTTTTAATGCTCATCAAATGCAGAGCTTTCAAAATAGTACCTCTGGTAAACAAAATATTTATCATTTTTAAGAATTTCGACATTCATTGTTTCTACTGTGTATATTACTAACTGAATTACGATGACAGATTTTGTCATCGTGAGTTTCCGCGGTTTTCATTTTACTTTGTATCGAACTATATACTCTCACTTGCTTTTCTACACACAACTCATGCGTATTCATATAATCAAAACCAAAGCTAGAAAAAGAACACATACTGAAGAGCGGGTAATGCTGTCGCATTACACCCTACAAAACGAGGAACGGTAGAAACAGAGGCCGCTGCAGCAGATTGGTGGGTTGGGAGAAAATATCTGCCCGGATGAATCGAGTAAGTTCGAGGAAATGGAACTGCTGTGCTGTTCCTGAAGGAATTTCTGGAAGAGATTTTGGAGGAATTCCTGAGGAAATTCTAAGACATCTTAAGCAACTTCTGGAAGAATTCCTAAAGTAATTTCTGAAATTATTCCTAAAAGAAAAAAATCCTTATGGAATTTCTGACAGAATTTCTGTAGAAATTTCTGAAGGAATTTTTGAAAGATTTCATGGATTTTTTTCAAATCTCCAAAAAAAAATCTTTGAAGATTTCTTGAAGAACTGCTTTGGATTCCTTGAGGAATTTCTGAAGAAATTCTGGGAAAAATGTTAATAAAGGGGAATTTCTGAAGGAATTCCAGTAACAGTTTCCGAAATAATTCCTTCTGGAATTTCTAAAGGATTTCCCAGAGGAATTTCAGAAATAACTCCCAAAGAAATTTTTGAAAGGTTTCCTGAAAGAATTTCTGGTAGTATCGCATAAGGAATTCCTGATGGAGAATGCGTTTGAAATATTGACCTTTGTTTTATTCTTTTTTAAATTCCAAAATTGCATTAAAAAGAACTACAGTAGCGCTTACATCGACTCTGCGAATGTGAGCAGCGCAGTCTGCATGATTCATCATTCATAAACCAAATATTTTAATTGAAATTTAAAAGCTACAAACCACTAGGCTACCGGTAGAGTTGGAATGTGGTTCAAGGGGAAATTAAGCCAGCAGGTCCATGTGGTTGGATATATACTCACTCATTATTTTTGGTCAACCACTGCGCTGCAATTGGTGTGTTCATTTTGCACCAGATTGTGTTTTAAATCCACATTTTGGTGAAAATCGGAGCTATGCAAAATTAATTATGCACTCCCAACGATTATTTCCTCTCTTCTTCGTAGTGTTGGGAACTACATTAATTTTATTCAAATAAAAAAACTCAAAATAAAATTGTTCTTCTTTCGGGAAAGAAGCCAACAGACAAAAAAATCACGAGGAAACAAATGAAAAAAAAAAAAAAATATGTATGGTCAATTTCCTTACACGTCGTTCTTTCTTACAACTTTGACAGGCTCTTCGACAGCTCCAACAACCTTCACTACAAAACGTAGGAACCAGAACTACTACAGCTCAAACATTTCCGCTTCTCGTTAAGACTCACCATTTGCGACCTAGAAAAGCTCACCCATTTCCGCCCATTGCAGTCATATTTCAGTCAAAGCGAGTCCATACCATAACTGTTCGCTCGGTCCCAGCCCCCAAAGTGAAAATCGATAATGCGAAGAAACATGCAAGCAATGCGCTGGAAAAAACTGCCAGAAAGTCTGAAAGGGTAAAACTGCGGCAGAATCGTGTGCCGTGTGCTGGCCTATTATCAATGCATACCTATCTACACTCTACAGGGTACGCTACATCAATTTCATCACCCATCGCCCCATCATCAACGTTACCATTTGAAGGCAGCTCGACATCATGCGAGCGCGATTTAACTACCCGCCACCTGCCTTGTCGGGGCGCATTCCCTTTCCCAATTTAGAGAGGTTTGAGGGATATGCGTTACATGAGTTGGTGGATAGCTTTTCTTGTAGGAACTCCTGGGGGAATTCCTAAAAAAAATCTATTAGGAAACCATGGATCATGGTTTCTAGAATTCCTAGAAGAATTCCTGGTGAAACTCCGGGAGAAATTCATGGAGCTATTTCTAGAGAAGTTCTTATTGAATTTCCTGAACGAATGCATTCATAGAGGAATTTCCGGATAAATTTCTGGATTAATTCCTAGAAGAATTCGTAGGGTTTTTAAGGAAATCCCAGAAGAATTTGTGGAAAAAACCGCTGGAGGAATGTCCAGAAGAATTTCTAGAAAAATTACTAGAGTAATTCAGAAAGGATTTCACAGAAGAATTTCTGGAGTAATTTCCAGAGGAATTTCTGGAGAAATTCTCAGAGGAATACCTGGTGAAACTCCTGGAAGAACTCCTAGAGGAATTCCTAGAGAAACTCCTAGAGGAATTCCTGGAGGAACTCCTGGAGGAATTCCTGGAGGAATTCCTGGAGGAATTACTGGAGGAATTACTGGAGGAATTACTGGAGGAATTCCTGGAGGAATTATTGGAGGAATTCCTGGAGGAATTCCTGGAGGAATTCTTGGAGACTGGAGGAATTCCTGGAGAAATTACTGGAGGAATTCCTGGAGGAATTACTGGAGGAATTACTGGAGGAATTCCTGGAGAAATAACTGGAGGAATTCCTGGAGGAATTCCTGGAGGAATTTCTGGAGGAATTCCTGGAGGAATTCCTGGAGGAATTCCTGGAGGAATTCCTGGAGGAATTCCTGGAGGAATTCCTGGAGGAACTCCTGGAGGAATTCCTGGAGGAATTCCTGGAGGAATTCCTGGAGGAATTCCTGGAGGAATTCCTGGAGGAATCACTGGAGAAATTCCTGGAAGAATTACTGGAGGAATTTCTGGAGAAATTCCTGTAAGAATTCATGGAGAAATTTCTGGATTTCGTGGATTCCTGGAGCATTTCCTGGAGGAATTCCTTCAGGAATTCTTACAGAACATCCTACAGGAATTCTTACAGAAATTCCTCCAAGAATTACTGGAGGTATTCTGGAAGAATTCCTGAAAAAATTCCTGAAAGGATTCCTGGAGAAATTCCTGGAAGAATTGCTGGAGGAATTTCTGGAAGAATTCCTGGAGGAATTTCTGGAAGAATTCCTGGAGGAATTCCTGGAAGAATTCCTGGAGGAATTCCTGAAGGAATTCTTGGAAGAGTTCGTGGATGAATTCCTCAAAGAATTCCTGGAGGAATTTCTGGAAGAATTCCTGGAGGAATTCCTGGAAGAACTGCTGGAATAATTCTTGGAGGATATTCTGTAAGAATTCCTGAAGGATTTCCTGTAAGAATTTCTGGAGGAACTCCTGGAAGGATTACTTGAGGAGTTCCTGGAATAATTCCTGGAGGAATTCCTGGAAGAACTCCTGCAATAATTCTTGGAGGAATTTCTGTAAGAATTCCTGCAGGATTTCCTGTAAGAATTCCTGGAGGAATTCCTGGAAGTATTTCTTGAGGAATTTTTTATTTATTTATTTCGACGTCTTCAACCCAACAGATTGTACAGACTGTTTTACTACATCTAGATCCTTATACAAATAAACAGATATATACACGAACTAATCAACATTGTTTTGAAATTAAAAACAGCATCATTCACATAACAAAAAGAGCAAAAACTTTATAAAACATCAAATATAATGAGAAGGAATAACTAACGGCTTGACACATCATTATTACATTATGGCTTATAAACATTACTAGAGCGACGACAAAATTCTCGGAACTTAATTCCATCGGGCCAGGTAGACGAACATAGAGCGATTTCCTTCCATCTCCATTTCAGTATAACTTTGAAGGATATGTAATCTAAAAGATTGCAATCCACTCGGCTCGAAACTAATTTTACTACGCTCAAACATTCCCCAGCAGGTGCGCCTAAACATCGATGTACCATCAATTCAATATCGTTCTCCGAAGCGGTGTTTACGATGTTCGTGAGTAACAACGAAAAGTAGCGATGTTCAATCGGTTCGTTTTCTTGCAGATCAGTGCGTTCACGTTCTACAGCTTCCCCGTGGGTATCACTCACTTTATTACTCGCTTCGTTTGATGAGATGGGTGTAGAGTGGTGCAACGTATCAACGCTATTGTTGAACGGAATCATTCGTTGTAGTGTATCGGCGATCGAAGAAACTTGCGCCTTCAAATCGGACAATTCTACGCGAAGAAAACTAGAATCTTCCGATGTTGACGATGTTCTCATTGAGCTTTTCCATTCCGTAAAAGCAGGCGTACAGTCACAGCACATCCAAAGCATTCCCCGCGAAACAGCTCGGAGGTCTTCTCTACACATACCAGCGCATGCGGCGTGGAATGTGTTTCCACATGGGCCAGCACACACAACAAACAGTCTCAGCTCCGTATAAACACATATCGCGCATTTTTTACATTTCACCATGTCCAATGATTTTGTTGAAACTTTTTCGTTCATCTTACGGGTCGGAAATCACAAAATTGAATACTATTTCACCGTAAAACGTTGCTGTGCGGTATTATTGCTTAACGACTTTCGGTACCAGCGATTCCGTCACGGAATTATCTCAAAAACAGCGGAAATTGACGGAGGGAAAAATAGACGACAACACAACGGTACAACGGTACATTGAAAATTCTGGAGTAATTTCCAGAGGAATTTCTGGAGAAATTCTCAGAGGAATACCTGGTGAAACTCCTGGAAGAACTCCTAGAGGAATTCCTAGAGAAACTCCTAGAGGAATTCCTGGAGGAACTCCTGGAGGAATTCCTGGAGGAATTCCTGGAGGAATTACTGGAGGAATTACTGGAGGAATTACTGGAGGAATTCCTGGAGGAATTATTGGAGGAATTCCTGGAGGAATTCCTGGAGGAATTCCTGGAGGAATTCTTGGAGACTGGAGGAATTCCTGGAGAAATTACTGGAGGAATTCCTGGAGGAATTACTGGAGGAATTACTGGAGGAATTCCTGGAGAAATAACTGGAGGAATTCCTGGAGGAATTCCTGGAGGAATTTCTGGAGGAATTCCTGGAGGAATTCCTGGAGGAATTCCTGGAGGAATTCCTGGAGGAATTCCTGGAGGAATTCCTGGAGGAACTCCTGGAGGAATTCCTGGAGGAATTCCTGGAGGAATTCCTGGAGGAATTCCTGGAGGAATTCCTGGAGGAATCACTGGAGAAATTCCTGGAAGAATTACTGGAGGAATTTCTGGAGAAATTCCTGTAAGAATTCATGGAGAAATTTCTGGATTTCGTGGATTCCTGGAGCATTTCCTGGAGGAATTCCTTCAGGAATTCTTACAGAACATCCTACAGGAATTCTTACAGAAATTCCTCCAAGAATTACTGGAGGTATTCTGGAAGAATTCCTGAAAAAATTCCTGAAAGGATTCCTGGAGAAATTCCTGGAAGAATTGCTGGAGGAATTTCTGGAAGAATTCCTGGAGGAATTTCTGGAAGAATTCCTGGAGGAATTCCTGGAAGAATTCCTGGAGGAATTCCTGAAGGAATTCTTGGAAGAGTTCGTGGATGAATTCCTCAAAGAATTCCTGGAGGAATTTCTGGAAGAATTCCTGGAGGAATTCCTGGAAGAACTGCTGGAATAATTCTTGGAGGATATTCTGTAAGAATTCCTGAAGGATTTCCTGTAAGAATTTCTGGAGGAACTCCTGGAAGGATTACTTGAGGAGTTCCTGGAATAATTCCTGGAGGAATTCCTGGAAGAACTCCTGCAATAATTCTTGGAGGAATTTCTGTAAGAATTCCTGCAGGATTTCCTGTAAGAATTCCTGGAGGAATTCCTGGAAGTATTTCTTGAGGAATTCCTGGAAAAATTCCTGGAGGAATTCCTGGAAGAATTCCTGGAGGAATTCCTGGAAGAATTCCTGGAGGAATTCCTGGAAGAATTCCTGGAGGAATTCCTGGAAGAATTCCTGGAGGAATTCCTGGAAGAATTCCTGGAGGAATTCCTGGAAGAATTCCTGGAGGAATTCCTGGAAGAATTCCTGGAGGAATTCCTGGAAGAATTCCTGGAGGAATTCCTGGAAGAATTCCTGGAGGAATTCCTGGAAGAATTCCTGGAGGAATTCCTGGAAGAATTCCTGGAGGAATTCCTGGAAGAATTCCTGGAGGAATTCCTGGAAGAATTCCTGGAGGAATTCCTGGAAGAATTCCTGGAGGAATTCCTGGAAGAATTCCTGGAGGAATTCCTGGAAGAATTCCTGGAGGAATTCCTGGAAGAATTCCTGGAGGAATTCCTGGTGGAATACAATGTGGAATTTCTGGAGGAATTCCCTGAGGGAGTCCTGGAGGAATTCCCAGAGGAGTTCAAGGAAGAATTCCCTGAGGAATTCCTACAGGAATTTTCTGGAGGAATTCCCGGAGGAATTCCAGGTGGAATTCTCTAAGGATTTCTTGAGAAATGCTCTGAAGAATCCTTGAGGAATTCCTGGAAGAATTACTGGAGGAATTTCTGGAAGAATTCCTGGAAGAATTCCTGGAGGAATTTTTGGAGGCATTCCTGGAGAAATTCATGGAGGAATTCCTGGAAGAATTACTGGAGGAATTCCTGGAGGAATTCATGGAGGGATTCCAGAAGGAATTCCTGGAGGAATTCCTGGAGGATTTCCTGGAGGAATTCATGGAGGGATTCCTGGAGGAATTCCTGTAAGAACTCCTGTAGTATTTCCTGTAAGAATTCCTGGAGGAATTCCTGAAAGAATTCCAGGAAGAATTCCCAGAGAAATTCCTGAAGGAATTCCCAGAGAAATTCCTGGGGGAGCTCCCAGAGAAATTCTTGGAGGAATTCCCTGAGCAAATTCAGGAGAAACTCAACAAACTTTAGCTTAAGAAACTGTTATTCAGCTTGTTCTGGTTCTTGAGAATTCCCTTAGAAATTCATGAAGTAATTCCCCCGAATATCTTGGAGGAACCGAATTAAGCAAAGTAAAATCACATATCGTATGCCCTTAGTCCCGATCTGGGTAGTTATACCGTCATCACCCGCTCGCACCATGCCATAACGCATGCATGGATTGTGCGGAACGGAACAAAAAAAAAAAAACGCGCACGGACAGACAGCTTGTCTACCCCATAACAACAGCGACTGGCGCTGACTGCAATTCCGCAGCGCTGCTGCTTCTGCTGCACATGTGCTCATTGCTCATACAAACAACCAACCATTGGATTGCATTCGTTCGTCGCACATCTAGCGTGCTCCGAGAATTATATGCAAACATCAAGTTACCCCACCTCACAGCAGCAGCAGCACCAGCGTTGCCATCTCTTCTGCTGGCTTGGCTGCTGGCTGGTTCTATTGAATTGCATGAGCGACTGTAATAAAACTCGCTGAAATCGGCTTCCGGCGGACGACGAAGTCTCTGCCGGCTGGCTATAACTCCGTTGCAGCAAGGGCAATCCAACGCGCGCCGCTGGTGGTGCTGGACGAGACCGAAGGGGGGGAGGTCAATTCGTTTGTTACCGTCGACGCGCTAGCACTACGGCACAACTACACTTCAGCATTGCAACGCCACGCCACGCGCGCATAATCCGTCAGTCTTGATTAGATGCTGTAGCTTGTTCGGTGGACTACTGGCAGGCAGAGTAGAGAAATGCAGAAAAGCAGTTAGTAATTCCATCCGATTTGCACGTCACGTTTACTGTTACGTCACTTGGAAAAGAGATGGGATAAGAGTGGTGGAAGTTAAATTTAAGCTAATGACTAACTGACTGGATATGTTCTTCTTCTGTTGGCATAACGTCCCAACTAGACCGTGCCGGCTTTTCAGCTAGTGTTCGATGAGGTCTTTCAGAGTTGTTAACTGATGGCATTATCTGCCAATTGATCATTTTGCATTCATATGTCGTCATTTTTTTAAGGAGGAACAGTCCTCGGGTAATGTGGGTTTGGATACACTGTTTCTCTCTCTTACTTACACTCGTGGTTCGCCCGTCAGGGATGACTTCGAGAAGGAGGGACCGCACATGAGTACAATCTAATGATGAGCGTTCCACCAGCTACCGCCTTAACTTGTTCTCTCTCCGCCGGAGGATTGGATACTGGCTAGTACTTAGACTACCCGTTGAACTCAAGCTCTTGGATGAGGAAGGGGGGAAGGGGAGGGGGCAACTCAACTAGCTGTTGTTCGGTTCGTCATTTTCTCTGTAGTTCAATTATGATTGAAGAAACCATGAAAGTAACGGAATCACACTTGTCCTCGTCTTCCACCACCACAAGTACTGTTGACATCATATATACCGCATCCAGAAGTTGGTGGCTACTACCTATGAGGGCTTCGTGGTCACCAAAGTAAACGGGGTCTTCTTCTGCGTCATTACTGGTTTGGTGCCTTTCGGCATCCTTATCAGTGCTTCGAAATGCGCGGCACAAGAGGCATACGCAGGCCTGCCAGAATGGCCTCTATGGTCAAATGGCAGCGCACGTGGGACAGTTCCACCAAAGGAAGGTGGTCCCATAGGTTGATTCCGAGGGTAGATAGTTGGATTAATAGGCGCCATGGGGAAGTTACATTCCACCTGATACAGGTCCTTACAGGTCATGGTTGCTTCCGACAGTGTCTACACAGACAAACAGACGTAACTCTTAGAGGAAGTTCATCAAAAACTTTTGCCCAGTGTCATTTTCATGAGCACACTGCCACCTGTTGTTAGAACCGCGCGCGACACTGTCGGCCATGATGGATTTGTATTTGACGTTTTGCTGACACGCACACCACTACACAAATTGTCTGTAATTTTCGTTTGCATCATTCAGCAACGTGTACACTAAACCTGTTCACTTTGAAACTTTTTTTCTCCGATTCTCCGTGACACATCAAATTATCAATTCACATGCAAAAACAAGTCTTCAGTCCAAAATTGAGCCAAATTGATAAAGATTTAAAGGTGTATTAAATCGATTTTGTGTTTTTTTAACCGTTCTCACATAAATTTACTCATAAATCCAGAAAATTGCTCCGAAAGGGTGCCGAAAATACCGTTAGGATATAGTTAGAACAATACTCTACAACTTTGTCGAAGATACTACGGTGTTTAAATTGCTTATTTCGAAGTTATTCAATAATTTTAGTTGAAAAATCACGAACAAAACACGATATTTTTACGATTTTACATGTAAAAGTCATGTAATTTTACATTATTGTAAGTGACTAAATTAATTAACTATTTCTCCTTTGTGTAACGAAAATTTCGTCCATACATCGTTTTTGTGTAGGTATTCGTTTTCAATGTATGTCACGTTGATACTAAAATTGCGTAGAGTTGCCAGCACGAATTAAAACAAAGTTATCCATGATTAAGACGTCATGCCATCGTATTCTAATGTCTTTTGATTTAAGTATCAGAAATGGTGCAGATGATAAGGCTCGAGCCTGCGGATCAGAAGGTCCCAGGTTCAAGCTCAAATACATAATAAACTTTTTTTTTCTTTCTTTGTAGCAGTTAGGATGATAAATCTGCCATGACTTACACGAAATCTCCCAAATAATGATCGGGACCTGTCAATTAACCCATTCCAGGACTAGCTAGATATTTAGTTTACTTGTTGACAAGAAATCGTGTCGACGAGATCAGCTGGACGGAATATTGAACATCTGTTTAATACCGATTAATTTAGCTAAAACAATTCAATACGATGATGGAACTGCTTCTGGATGCAAAATTTATCATACAAATGTGGAGATTACTTGCATCTATCTAGCCACAAGCAACACAACTACACGATAAAGGGAAACTTCATTCTTACTATGCACTCTACGGTTTCGAAACAAGGCTATGATGCCAAATTGCAATGAGATGCAGAGCGTAGTCTCATTAACTTACAAGCTATAGCTGGATCGAGATGCAAAAAATCCTATTCCAATGCTCGAACCTTGAATCTTCGAATCGGCAGTCTCATGCTCAACCATCTACACCAAATTGAAACTTATGCAGATGCGACAAAGAAATGTAATGACGTTTTAATAATGGGTAACTTTGTTTAATTTTGTGCTGGCAACTCTATGCGATTTTTAGTATCAACATGACATACTTTTGATAATTAGTCAATGAAAACGAATTCCTACACTAAAATTATGTATGAACGAAATGTTCTTAACACATAGGAGCAATAGCCAATTAAATTAGTCACGTAAAACAATGTAAATTTACATGACTTTTACGTGAAAAACCGTAAAAATATTGTATTTGTTGGCGATTTTTTAACGAAAATTGTTGAATAACTTTGAAATAAGCAATTTAAACACCGTAGCGTCTTCGGCAAAGTTGTAGAGTATTGTTTGTAATAGTAATTGTAAATGCTCAGTGCACACCCAGGCCGACAACTGTCAGCCCATCTGCTTGTAGGCAGATGTGGACCTACTAAGCCTCCCCCGTTGACATGTCCTAGGGGCTGTCCATAAACCACGTGGTCATTTTTTGGGACTTTTCAAACCCACCCCCCCCCCCCCCCGCGTGGTCATTAGTCCATTCAAAAAATTTTATTTGTCCATACAAAATGGTCATTGGCCGAAACCCCCCCCCCTCCTCATGACCACGTGGTTTATGGACAGCCCCCTACACCGAATTAGCACACCGGGATCTTCCACAGGCAGGCGCTGGCGTTACCAGTCCCAACAAGTGTCAGATACATTAAATAGATGGGGTAGAGGATATAAGAAGATGTGGGAATAGGATGGGAAGAGGCAGAAAATGAAGAGTTAGTAGAGAGGTTTCGATTTTGTTGCTGAAACGAGAAAAAGAAAGAATGATAAAGAACATTAGCGATATGTTCATAGATTTTCATTTGGTCGATAATTTCTCATCTATTTTGTTTCCATATCGTTGCATCGGTGACCATTTTCATCGCCTTTCTAGTTTTTGTTAGGGCCATCTCGCGTTTTTTTTCATCATGTCCTCTTTGCTGGTTGGCGACGTTCGGGATGTAGGTAGAAAAGCATGCATTTAATATGATTAGCCCTTCAGCGCGCGCGCTGTTGTAAAAAGTACAACAGCACCAAAAAACCTCGCTCGTTGTATACAACGTGTGCGCGGTGCAGTTCCGGTTGCGTGATGGCGCGCGTCCTGGAAGGTTAGTACGACATTAATTGTGATTACTCAGTGCTTCCAGCCCATTTGTCCACAGTACATATCAGGCATCCCGTTATAACAAGTCCTTAACAGAATTAGAAACCCGGATCTTCCACAGACAGTCCTAACTAGTGTCAGATAAGTTCAATTCATTAACAAATTTTGAAAACGACGTATAATCAATGGTGTAGCATTGATTATACGTCGTTTTCAAAATTTGTTACTGAATTGAGGATAGGAAGCGGCAAAATGAGAAGACAGTAGAGAAGGTTTGGTTCATTGGTAGCTGTGTTGTTTGTCTGACATTTAAAAACTATTTTCCGTAAGTGTTTAACTCTCCACCCCAAATTTAATACCGGAAAAATATCTGATCAGATGTATAGATTGGCAATTCTTTGTCCGCATTGAAATGCTTTTGTTAATACATCTTTTATCAAGAAGGAATAAAGTTGTTTACTATTATAAAATAATTCAGTTAAAGGACAGCTTATGTATTGTAATCCAGAATAAACCTACAGAAAATGTCTCAATAAAAAGTTAACTCTAGTTCAACTAACTATACAAACTAAAAAGTGTTATTATATTTTAGCAATGATTTCATCCTAATCTTGACCCTAACATAGTTATGCGCTTAGTGTAAGTAGACGCCGCTTATGATTTTGGTTGGACAATGACCAAAAATAGTGTTGTTTCGACAATAGTCACATACTATGCCCTACGACATTGACGATTCTATTGTCTATGGCTCACCTATTTCGTGCCACCCAGCAGGGACTTGGTCTGGTACCCAATTCAGTATATCCGCTCCACGTAATGTACCGCACCTCTTTTGATTTGTGATATATTACGCGGAACATTACTCTGTAACGGGACTGGGAAAAGCGGAAGATAAGGTTCGGAGAAAAACAACCTTCACTTAAGCGCCAGGTGGCTATCAACCACCGCGAAGGAGCGTGTCCACAACTCTATCGGAAAGTCCCGTACCCGGCCAGGAATCCTCAGGGCGAGTCCTTTCTTCAGTCCTTAACCCAACAATCGAAACTTCAGCGCAACCGAAACCGAACCGAAGGAATAGCTAAATTCAAAATATATACAACTTACAGGGTGGTCCGGTTACCAATAAGGAGTCCCTTTCCAGAGCCTATTCTAATCCAACGAGAAAAAAAACCGAACTGTGTTGAAACTTCTCAGACACTAAAACTGCAACAACTAAGAATTGCTTAAAACATGCGTTTGCAGAGTTCTTCGTTTATTTTCCTAATAACTTGTGGAACTAAAATGGCAGTTTACGATCTTTGTCTTAGCGCTTGCTTATAATATGTACATTGATAGGGGGGTTAGTATTTACAAAATTAGGTCGACCTCACTTGGTTTACAGCTACCAGGAACGATGGCGTGGTCCCACGGAGTCCAGCGGAGGATGGTAAGTGCACTTACTGGTCATCAACGTGGTCAAACTTACGCCTTTGACCGGTCACGTGGCGTATACGCGAGTGGTGTCGAGGCGTTCAATCTTCCATGCAATAAACCGCCGGGCTTGCATGCGACCGATTGGGTTGGATGGAGACGAGTCGCCCTCTATCGGTTGCCCGTGGAAACGCTTGCGGTTGGTGGCTTGGACAGACCGCATGGTGAGTTCAACTGACACACCAGCGAGTGACGTCACTGTTTATGCTGCACGACGTATGCTCCGTCACAGCCTTATCGGTCCAACAGAATGACGCAAACGATCAGTTCTGTGATGTCACGCCGTCCGGGCCCTAGGGGTGCACCCTCGTTTGAATGGGATCTTCAAACGATTTTTAAGTTACTTAATTTGTCAAAACCGAAATTACTTTTTTGCAATTCGGCACCAACATTTCAAAAGGGTGTAACTGCTTTTGCAACCAATGCCTTCTCACAGAGCTGTGGGTCGTATTTCATTCATCTCACGCAATTCACATCCATTTATCGAAAGAGGAGGATTTTATCTTTCTATTTGTGCTAGTGGATTGCTCGAGAGGGATGGAATACGCTCCACAGCTTTGTGAGAAGGCATTGGTTGTAAATGCAGTTACGCTCTTTTGAAATGTTGGTGCCGAATTAAGTTGCAAAATAGCTAACTTTTCACACGCGAGAATAACACTAAAATGGTCGATTTTTCGATACTAAAAGAAGTATGCCGAAAAGTGCTACTTTTCGGCACACATAAAAGTGCCGAAAAGTACCACTTTTCGGCACTTTTGTTCTTATACACTTTTGTCAAGCTTCCGTGAAATTCTCGGGATTTCTAAGGGAACATTAGACCGGGCCAGATTCTACTGCTACTTCTACGTTTATTGAGCAGCGGAAGAAACTGCTATCGTTGACCTACTTCCGGAAAATCAAAATTCTTTCACGAAGATTTGTCGCACTGATTTTCAACGGCTGCCTGAAAACTTCTGACACCCAACTGAAGCACAGCCTACCTGATTGAAAAACGTGCTTCAGCGCGGCATGAATGCTCACACGTGGTATCTCTTGCAACATGGTTGTGCAGCTAGAAATGATGCAACTCAATGAGATTTTTTTTTAATTTGCAAAAAATGTTGTATGCAACTCGTTGCAAAACTCGATTTTTTCAGCACTCGTCATATTTATCCAACTCGGCAAGCCTCGTTGGATAAATGTATGACTCGTGCTGAAAAAAATCATCATTTTGCAACTTGTTGCATAAATAACTATTTTACAATTACCTGTACGATTTTGATCAGTTTGTTCAAAAATACGTTTGCTGTACAGATTCTCGCTTGCACACGAGGGTTACCGCGATACTGGCCTCTGCCTGAATGTTAAAAGATTCACTCCGTAAAAAGAACAATACATTCTATTATTTTACAAACCTTACTAGTCACACGTGTTTTTATAATCTTACTTTCTGTCATAGAAACTTTTGGCCTAAAGAAAACCTGTAATTTTTTACTTTCAAAATGGTTTGATTTTCTTCTCACACTTGATAATTTTTCTACTATCACGGTTTGCCACTAGACTTCTTTAACTGTAGACAGTCCGAATGAAAGAGAAACCTCAACTCAGATTTTAGTTTTATCAAACCTACGCGCGACCCGATTCTATTCATTCGGCTATTTTCGGGGCCTAATTTGAAAGTGAGCTAATTTTTAAAGACCGAACTCATTTATCGGATTCTCTAGGTACGTTCGTTAAGTCAGAGACACGGAACGCCAACTTCGCTTCTGACAGTAAAGGCTCTTTTTCAAATACTTATTTTAAGTCAAATATTTTTGCCTTTCTCGTACACCAAGTGTACTGGAAAGGCTATATGTTCACTCCAAAAATGACTTTTTGATAGGATTGATTGATTGATTTGTCTTTATTAGAGAGACTTTCAGCCCTTGGCTGGTTCGTCTCTACTTTTTGATAGGAGGCTCGGAGGGTCGAGTCACATATACCAATCAACTCAGCTCGACGAATTGAGGTGATGTCTGTGTGTGTGTATGTGTGTGTGTGTATGTGTGTATGTGTGTATGTGTACAAAAAAACTCACATTACTTTTTGGCAGTAAACCTCAACCGATTTTAATGACCGACGGTGCATTCGACGCGGAATCTGGTCCCATTGTTTCCTATTGAAAATGGTTCGGATTGGTCCAGCCGTTCCGGAGTTATGGCCATTTAGGTGTTGCGGACCGGTACCCCAGGAAGAGACCAGATATGAAAACGCTACAAACTTATCCATGCGACACATCAAATTACGGCATTTTCGATAACTTGATGAACGGTAAGCAGAAAAATAGTCTTGGCCATATCTGAACCGGTAGTGCCCCGGAACCGGTTCCAGGTGTCCAGCAGGAAATGGCCAAACATAAAAGTGGACTAAACCCATGCATGCGACATATCAAACTGCTGCAATTTCGATAACCTGATGAACAGTAAGAAGGAAAACATTCTCATTCCATATTGGAACCGGTAGTGTTCCGGAACCGGTTTCGGGTACCCCGCCGGAAGTGGCCAAGTATAAAAGTTAACCAAACCCATGCATGCGACATATCAAATAGCGACTTTCTCGATATCCTGATGAACAGTAAGCAGGAAAATATTTTCAGACCATATCTGAACCGGTTCCGGGTGTCCGCCGAAAGTGGCCAAATATAAAATTGAACCAAAACCATGCATGCGACATATCAAATAGTAGCTTTTTTGATATTTTGATGAACAGTAAGCAGGAAAATATTCTCTGAACATATCTGAACCGGTAGTGTCTGGAACCGGTTCTGGGTGTCCCGCCAGAAATGGCCAAATATAAAAGTGAACCAAACCCATGCATGCAACACATCAAATCACAGTTTTTTAGGTATCTCGATAGGTAAAAAAAAAGTTTCAGACCATATTTGGGACAACCGATAGTGTTCGGCAACTGATTGCGGGTGCCCCATCGGAAGTGATTAGATGTAAAGGAGAACGAAACCTATAATTGTGACACATTAAATGACGTTTTAGGTAACCTGATGAACGGTTAACAAGAAAAAAAATCATAGACCATACTTTGGAATACCAATAGCGTGCCGAAACCGGTTCCAGGTGCCCCGACGAAAGTGGTCAAGTGAGAACAGAACCAAAAACATACATGCAGCATATTAAATAACGGCTACTTCGATAGCGCGAAGAACGGTCAGCAAAAAAATAGTCTCAGGCCACATTTAAGACTAACGGTAGTGTTCCGGAACCAGTTTCGAGTGTCTCGCCGGAACCGGCGAAATGCACAAATGAACCACACCCACAAGCAGTACATCAATTTGCGACTTTTTAGGAAAACTGATTAACAATTTGTATGAAACTAGTTTAAGACCACATCAGGGACAATCGGTAATGTGAAGTTGAACCAAACCCAGGCGTGTGGTACCATAAAACCAATAATTGTTGTGAAATTACCTGGGTAAACTTTTTATTCGATAAACTAACTATATTTTAGTTTTTAACCGTTATGTGGCCGGCAAACTTTTTGCTTTTTTCTACATCGTGTATTTTAAATGGGTGCTGGGTACCCGGGTACCCTGCCGGCCACATAAGGGTTAATTAGTTTGTAGGATTTGTTTTTAGACACAAATACTACAGATATTGTGGTGGTACGAATTGATAGCTTGTTCATTGTTGGCTTTCGAAGTTCACTGTGGTTGATCACAAAAAGGATCAGGTGTCGGAAAGCATCAAATTTGAACTTCCGGAAGTAGCAGCTGTACAAGGAGCCGCTGCGGGTGTGAGTAACGGCACAATATCGGATCATTTGTATTTACAGTGTATTACACTGTGACATTGTCGAATTAAAAAATATCGTATTAAAGAGAATGAATACGCAGGGTTTGACAGTACATGAAATGGCAGCTTTTTTGATAAGACAATGATCGATTTGTACGAGCATAGCCTCAGATCATTTTTTAAACAACCGATAGTGTCCCGAAACCAGTTCCGGGTGTCTCACTGGAAGTGTTCAAATGTAAAAGTGATCTATACCCAAGTATAAGATAAAACTAATCGTGTTTTTTGGTAACCTAATGCACGTTAGCAATGAAATAGTCTCAGACTATATTTGGGAGACCCGGTAGTGCTCCGAAAACCGCATCGAAAGTAACCAAATGTACCATGCGATTTTACATCACGGCTTTTTAATAACCTGAGGTACGGTTAACTAAAAAATTGGCTCATACCACATTAGAGACTGCCAGTAGGGTTGCACAACCAGCGTTTGGTACTTCGCCGGAACTACGAAAGTAAATAAAATCAATGCAAGCGATTAAACCCACATACAAACAGACGTCTCACTATATTTACTGCCTAACGTTCTTATTTTCAACGGTCAATAAAATATAGCCTAAAATCATGGGGGTGAATCTTCATCACGAAAAAAACCGCTCGTTTGATTGCAGGACACTAGCGAACCTGGTGGTGAAAAGCAAGCTTTTTTGTACAGCAAGCATAGGGCGGGAGCGAGGCACGCTATGATGATTTTTTATTTCTCCAAGGAAATTCATTCCAATCTAGTTCTCCAAGTGAAAATTTTACGACTTCCAGCTCGATACTTCAAATTTGTTCGAAGATACACATCTGTTCTGTGCTGAAATAGTAAAATGTGCTATATTTATAATAATATTGCTAATTTAGAGAAAAATTTCCGTTTTACGGAAGATTGAGAAAGTTACCGCAGCTGTCAAACTACTGATTTTCACCGAGTTATCATCAATCGGGTCAAAGATGCCTTGGATACGACGTCGATGATCATTGTTTGTTGTTGCTTTCCAGAGCAATTCACATTGCAAGCATACTGTGATTAGGCCATCTGTTTCAATGATATATAGATTTTCATGGCTGCGGTAGGACTTTGACAGCTGCGGTAGAACTCGGCGGCTACCGCAGAGTGGAAATTTTTTAAAAAATCCGCAATATAATGTGAGAACATTTTCGTCGAGAAAGGCACTGTCACCACTAGGTGGATTAATTTGGGTTTTTTACTTTTATTTCAATTTTTGTTATTTGTATTTGTTTTTATTTTTCGGGTGATGAGATTGCAAAGTAAAATTTAAGATTAAGTTTTTTTATGAATTACTGTAACCTTGTTACAACTCTCTTCATTCGGATAGCGGCTATGTAACCCATTGGATTAAAAGCCTCCATCAAACATGAAGCGATTAATCGGAGACTGAAGACTCTATACCAAATTTGGCTCAGAGACAGGTAATCAGTGAGGTCAGTTTTTCTCGTTTGTCAGAGACGATTGATACGTACTAAGACAAACTTTCCACTGCATCTGCCAGCAATAATCGGTGATTGATCAACATTCCGAGTACCCCAATTTACACAAGAATGCCAAGGATCACCGCTCATGCTTTACAATACAGCTGGAAAAACTAGAACAACACCTGGCCACAATGATGCATAAAGCACTAAAGTGGACCGGAAGTGTTGGTGAGCCAGCCCCCACCTTCGGCAAAGTTGTAGAGTATTGTTCCAACTTTATTTTAATGGTGTTTTCGGTACCTTTTCGGTGCAATTTTCTGGATATTGGAGTACATTTTCGTGAAAATGCTCGAAAAAAACACAAAATCGATTTGATACACCTCTAAACATTTATCAATTTGACATATTTTTGGACTGAAGACTTGTTTTGCATGTGGATTGATAATTTGATGTGACACGGGTAGGTCAAAAAAAAAAGTGAACAGGTCTAGTGTACACTGACAAACGTCACAGCGATCGAACACTAGCGCATCTGGTGGAACGATCGCGCAAATCAAATGATATTTGAATTGATCGTTAAATGTATGTGCCAAGACGTTTTGAAGAGTGTTTCGTCTGTTTGTCTGTGGTATCTACACCGCTTAGGGCATGCGGATTCTCCCGAATTCCCAGTGTGCAATGGTTTAGAGGAAACAGCGGAACACGTTTCGTTCGTGTGCCCGAGTTTTCGCACAATGCGTGACCGCATGCTTGCCACATGCGGGAAGGACACAACTCCGGACAATTTGGTCAAGAGGATGTGTAGGGATGAGTTTGGCTGGAACGCCGTTTCAACGGCTATCACCATATCGTCTGGGAGCTACAGAGGAGGTGGCGCGTGGACTCGGAGAATGGCTAGTTCAGATGCAGTACAAGAGGTGGTCCAGGGGTTCGGAGTCGGCTTCGTAGGTCATACCGGTGCCATGCGGTCGAGATCGACCCTTATAGCGGTTAAGTGGCCGCGGAGAGGAAGTCCCGGTAGCGGTACTGTCGTGGCGTCGGTCTACTGAGTTCCGTGATCCGAGCCCGCGGTTGGAAAGGGGTCCCCGGCAAGGGTCAGGGCAGGTAAAGACGCTGCTGTCAGCAACCTTCTGGTGCAGCTGATAGGGCCTGGAGGGTAGTGATAGCCTTGCCTTCAGCAGGTCAGATCGGGTTGCACGCGGGCATCAGTTCTTGATGCCTGCCAAGCAGTTGGGCGCGGGCGGGGTTGACCCTGCCCGCCTTCCGAGGACAATGGGATTGGTGAGGACCACACACCAAGGATTCTTTCCAGCACACCTCCTGCAGGGCTACGATGCCGAACCCGCAGTCCTTCAGTAGATCGGCGAGTATGCGGGTGCTCCCAATGAAGTTTAGAGATAGGCAGTTCCACGTACCGAGTCGCCCTTTTGAGCGTTTCATGCAGGAGAAAGCCCTTCCCTGCAAGCATACGATCAAAGTTCCATTCGGGGTTCCGATCTTCTTTAAAGTTGCTTGCAACCCGACTGCTTGCAACGCACTATGGTCCGCGAACCAGATTTACGAGGAAAAATGCATGCAGCGCCTTCAAATGATTTTTTAGACAAATATAGTCTTCTTCAAAGTTGTTGCTAATAATATGGCCCTCTTTCCAATATACATGAACATTAGGGTGGTCCATATTTTCACAGAAATTGGAAACCAAACTTTTTATTTGCAAGAATAACCATACACATTCTTCGGCAAAGTTGGAGACCTATCAATTTTGAGCAAGTTTGCTGAAAACAATTTTATGTAGCTTTAAAATTGACCGATCTAGAGATATATTTCTGAATTAGCTTAGGGTGATTCAGGAAAAACAAGTTTTCTGACTAAAAGTGGTTCTTTGACGACTTTGATGAGAAAATTGAAACAAAAAAATTAGAGCGATAAAACGATTTGTTCTAGCGTCACCCTATGAAAACTATGGGAAAATGCTCAAAATTTGGGCAAAACAGTTTTTTCGTTTTATCTTTTTCATTTCAATTTTCTCATCAAAGTCGTCAAAGAACCACTTTTAGAGCTTCCAAAAACGCACATTTTCGTGCGCTGAGAATGTTGCTACGTCATTCCATTAAAAAGATATTGATGATTTTCTAGAAAATATAGGCACTTTTCAACTATTTTTTTTTCTTGAGTTACAAAAATAACACCTCTCTAATTTTTTGATATGTTTAATAACAATATTTCTTCTTTTGTATGCTGGAAAAAGATATTTTTATCTTTGTCCCAATTCGTAATATCCCTTTTTGAATAAACTATGATTTTTGAAGAAAAACGCGCATAACTTTTGAACCAAAAGAGATAACGATCGTCTCAGCGCACGAAACGGCGCGTTTTCAAGTGCTCTACAAGTGTTTCTTGTGCGACTTTGATGAGAAATTGAAACTGAAAAAGTTAAAGCCAGAAAACTTGTTTTTCCTGAATCACCCTAAGCTAATTCAGAAATATATCTCTAGATCGGTAAATTTTAAAGCTGCAAAAAAACTGTATCCAGCAAACTTGCTTAAAATTGATAGGTCTCCAACTTTGCAAATAAAAAAGTTTGGCTTCCAATTTCTGTGAAAATATGGACCACCCTAATTTTCATGTATATTGGAAAGAGGGCCATATTATTAGCAACAACTTTGTAGAAGACTATATTTGTCTAAAAAATCATTTGAAGGCGCTGCATGCATCTTTCCTCGTAAATCTGGTTCGTGGACCACTGTGCAACGGAAGGAGTAAACAAAAGTGAAATGATGTCAATCCTATTTTCATCTCCTGGGCGTACACACTCATCGATCACTCCTCGAACGACAGTTGCAGAAATTCTAATTCATCTGTTTCCAACTCCACACAAACCACCCCACTTCAGTGCAGTGGGGTCTGTTCCATGTGACACAGTTTCGCCGAAATTAAATTATGACTCGCGTCCGAATTTTTCCCCGCAAAGTAATCTCCCTCTCCAGAACAGGTGCACGCTTCTTGCTTCTTCGTTCCGCAGTGAGATGCACGTCACTGTCATACACGTCTCTATAAGTGTATGCACTTTCCAGTGGTAGCCCCTTTAGCCAGTCAGCAGTGGCCTCGTAAATCCAATCAGAAATTAATAAAATGTCATCGGGCTGTCCGCCCGGACTGCGTTCGTAGGCCATACCACCGTGTGCAATGTACATCCTGGGCCGGAATTAATTAGTATCTAATTATCCCGGTAGACCCGAACGTGTTGTGTTCTCTGGCAGGTTGGTTAACACATACACTCTCTCACGGGAGACAGAGTAACGCATGTTCCTGCCTCCGAAATTAATCACGGATGGTCTGGTGTGCTAATTTGCATGAAAACGCGCGCGTTGCATTTATTTAATTTTCGCACCATTAATCTAACCGCAAACTACACGGGCAGCTTCCTGTGTCGCCTGTGTTTTTCGGGGCCATCAGGCACGATGTCCAACGGTCGGTCGGACGGTGGTGGACAGCTAGCGAGATCGCGTAGTGTTATGAAGTGTGGCTAATGTTGCTTTTTCATTGGCTGGGGCGCAGCTTATGTGAATGACATTTTACTGCTTGCATTGCTTAGCCTCGAGGTGTTAGCTACAAATCATTCCGGTCACGGTTAGCCTGTCGTCGGAAATGTAGCTCCTCGATGGTTGGACGCGGAGGAAGACTATCTGTTTGTGATTGCATAGCTGAAGTAAGCGCCAGAATTGAAAACGCTTGATGGAAAGTTAGATAGGCTCCTTGTGGACTGGATTTTCGAATCTTTCAGCGTTTCATAGGGGACCCAGGGGGTTTAAGGGGGTACCTGGATATCTCATGAGCGTTCCATGGGAATCCCGGGGATTCAGGGATTACCGGGAGGTCTCAAGGTCGTTTGTGGGGATCCCAGGAGCATATCAGGTGCTTTCAGAGTTCTCGTGGGGGTCCCAGAAGCGCTTCAGGCGGTCCCAGAGGGATTCAGAGGAGTCCCTGGTGGTCTTAGGATCGTGTCAGCAGTCCAGGGGATCACTGGGGCGCTTGAGGCGCGTTTCAGAGATTCCAGGGAGCTTCAGGAGAAGCCAGGAGCTCCCAGAGGTGTCCTAGGGGTCTTGAAGGCGCTTTAGGGGTCTCAAGGTTGTTCTGGAGGCCCAGGGGGTTTCAAATGGGTTCCAGGGGTCCGAGAGGCGCTCCTGAAACCTTCATAATCCTTCTTGTATTGATTTTACGAAACCTTTCTAAATTCCGCATTATTGCGTGCATAATCAAAATTATCACATATCGTTTCTTTTTCTATCGGTTTGAAGCAACTCTTCATAACTCCTGATTTTCTCATTAACCTTACATACTTCCCATGTAATTAAAGAACAATTTTCCAATAGAAAATGGGATACAACTCCAAAGAGAACAAATAACAATCTAAAGTTTTGCTCGCGTTGTTGGTCAATTGTTTAGTTGCTCATTTTTATCCCCATCACGGTCCACCTGCTACAAAAGGTAGCTGAGTAGATCGATGAGTTGAAGAAAGCAAGGCCCCAAACAAACTTCGACCGGTAGTCGATTTAATTAAAACTGCTTCCATCGTTTGGCCGCGCTGGTCAAGCACTCAACTCAACACCACCAGTTGGCCGGGAAGAACTTCTCTCTGACAATCATCCGCAAGGAAGAAAAACGCCCCTCACCTGCTCAACCCCGTTTCCCATTGATTGAAAAATCTCTCTAAATCTACTTGTACCCTTCTGCTGTGGCGCTGGGATGACGTTCGATACGTCTTTTTAATTTACCGGAAAGTTTTGCTGACTGATTTTTTTTTCCGCGTGGTGAAAAAGAGCCTCCTTCGGAAGTTGCTCTCGATTTTTCCTCTTCATTCGCGCTAGAGTGTGAACAACAGTGAACAGTTTCCAAGTGATTATAAAAATTAATAATCGAGAATATAAAAACTTCCTCCTCCTCGGCGTTGTTGGTCCGCATTCTCTGTCTGTTCTGTCAGTTGACTGCTGCCACGTGGAACAGGGCTTCCCACCGGAGCACAGCGGATGCGAGGCCACCTTCCGGTGGTTGATTGAAAATAACTGAAAACTTGAAAGGACGCGGCTTGCATTTCACAACGAGCGAAGCGCTGCTGCTGTGCTGGAGTCTTGCTGTGGAAGTTGCACCTCTTCCCTTGAAGCAGCTCCGAGGAAGAGATTCTCTATTCTTTTGAGTGAGCTGAGCTCAGCTGGGAACTACGACGACTACGAATTGGCAAAAGATATGGGTTTCAGCAGCAATGTGATCGATGAAGTATTTAAACCGGGGGGAAGATATAAAACTGTGGAGTTTTGTTGTTTTCCTTTTCTACAAACAATGCCGCTCGTTGGTGCAGTGAGTTAAATGAAAAGATCTAAAGAGTTGAGAAATTTGTTAGATTCACAAATTGTGGATGTCGCATTTTTCTGATTTTTTTTTTTGTTCAAGTTGTTTTGATGAAAATGATAAAAAATCTCCTCTTCCAACAACCACTCAGTGTCAAACCGATATTCACAGTCATTAAACAACCCACAACCTGGAGATACCACTGAATCTGACCACCTCTCGACCAACCACACTCATCAAAGGTACTCGCCTCACCTGTCCGCAAACCCGTCCATCTGGGGAAGCACTCGAGTGCTTCTCCGAGCCCATAGTCCATCACAGTAAATCATTAGCCCGGTTAATTGGGCCATTATTTCAACCGCAAGCATCAACCACCCCTACTCAGGAACTTTATTGAGTCCTCTTATCGACGAACCGCAAAATCTCTCCTGCAACTGGCTGCTGCTGATGCCTTTCGACCGTACATCCATGTTTACGAGGGAGTTCTCCGGTATCAATTAGCGACCGAACTGCTGCGGTCGGTAATCGCTGTTTGGCGCGCAAATTATGGTTCCCCACCACGTCGGAAGATATCCACCAGGTGTGCTGCTATGGGTTCTGGCTGTCATTACCAGGTTGAGTTTATGGTGTCCGGGGATATCACCGCGTCAGTTAACACTATACAGGAAGCGAGATAAGGACTTTTATTGAGAGGTGAACCCTGACTGTGGACCACAAAGGAAATACTAAAGACATATAATAGAACAGACAGAGCAGACAGAACAGACAGAACAGACAGAACAGACAGAACAGACAGAACAGACAGAACAGACAGAACAGACAGAACAGACAGAACAGACAGAACAGACAGAACAGACAGAACAGACAGAACAGACAGAACAGACAGAACAGACAGAACAGACAGAACAGACAGAACAGACAGAACAGACAGAACAGACAGAACAGACAGAACAGACAGAACAGACAGAACAGACAGAACAGACAGAACAGACAGAACAGACAGAACAGACAGAACAGACAGAACAGACAGAACAGACAGAACAGACAGAACAGACAGAACAGACAGAACAGACAGAACAGACAGAACAGACAGAACAGACAGAACAGACAGAACAGACAGAACAGACTGAACAGACAGAACAGACAGAACAGACAGAACAGACAGAACAGACAGATAACAGACAGAGCAGATAGAGAACAGACAGAGAACAGACAGAGAACAGACAGAGAACAGACAGAGAACAGACAGAGAACAGACAGAGAACAGACAGATAACAGACAGAGCAGATAGAGAACAGACAGAGAACAGACAGAACAGACAGAACAGACAGAACAGACAGAACAGACAGAACAGACAGAACCGACAGAACAGACAGAACAGACAGAACAGACAGATAACAGACAGAGCAGATAGAGAACAGACAGAGAACAGACAGAGAACAGACAGAGAACAGACAGAGAACAGACAGAGAACAGACAGATAACAGACAGAGCAGATAGAGAACAGACAGAGAACAGACAGAGAACAGACAGAGAACAGACAGAGAACAGACAGAGAACAGACAGAGAACAGACAGAGAACAGACAGAGAACAGACAGATAACAGACAGAGAATAGACAGAGAACTGACAGAGAGCAAACAGAGAACAGACAGAGAACAGACAGAGAACAGCTAGACAAAATACAGAAAACAGACAGAAAATAGACAGGGAACAGTCAGAGAATACACAGAGAACAGACAGAAAACAAACACAAAGCAGAGAAAATGAAGACAGAGAACAGACAGAGTGCCGCCAAAGGTCAGACGTAGAACATCCAGAGACAGAGGATGGAAAAACTGTCAGAGAACAGACAGAGAACAGCCAGAGAACAGCTAGAGAACAGCCAGAAAACAGCCAGAGAACAACCAGAGACAGCCAGAGAACAGACAGAGAACATACAGAGAACCAGAGAACAGAGAGAGAGAACAGACAGAGAACAGACAGATAATTAGAAAACAGACAGAGAGCAGACAGAGAACAGACAAAGAACACACAGATAATTAGAAAACAGACAGAAAACAGTCAAAGAACAGACAGAGAACAGACAGTAAACAGACAGAGAACAGACACAGAACAAAGAGAGATCAGACACAGAACAAAGAGAGAACAGACAGAGAACAGACAGATAACAGACAGAGAACAGACAGAAAAATGACAAATAACAGACAGGAAACAAACAGAGAACAGACAGAGAACATACAGAAAAGAACAGACAGAGAACACACAGAGAACAGACAGAGAACAGACAGAGAACAGACAGGAAACAGACAGAGAACAGACAGAGAACAGAGAGAGAACAGACAGAGATTAGACATGAAACATACAGAGTACAGACAGAGAACAGACAGGGATCAGACAGAGAACAGAAAGAGAACAGAGAGAGAACAGACAGAGATCAGACAGAGAACAGACAGTAAGCAGACAGAGAACAGGCAGAGAACAGACACAGAACAAAGAGAGAACATACAGAGAACAGAAAAAAACAGACAGAGAACAGCCAGAGCACAAACAGAGAACAGGCAGAGAACAGGCAGAGAACAGGCAGAGAACAGACTGCGAACAGACAGAGAAGAGTCAAAGAATAGACAGAGAACAGACAAAGAACAGACAGAGAACGGACAGAGAACGGACAGAGAACAGACAGAGAACAGAAAGAGAACAGACAGAGAACAGACAGAGAACAGACAAAGAACAGACAGAGAACAGACAGAGAACAGACAGAAAAGACAGACAACAGTCAAAGAACAGACAGAGAACAGACAGAGCAGACAGAGCAGACAGAGCAGACAGAGCAGACAGAGAAGACAGAGAAGACAGAGAAGCAGAGAAGACAGAGAAGATAGAGAAGACAGAGAAGACAGAGAAGACAGAGAAGACAGAGAAGACAGAGAAGACAGAGAAGACAGAGAAGACAGAGAAGACAGAGAAGACAGAGAAGACAGAGAAGACAGAGAAGACAGAGAAGACAGAGAAGACAGAGAAGACAGAGAAGACAGAGAAGACAGAGAAGACAGAGAAGACAGAGAAGACAGAGAAGACAGAGAAGACAGAGAAGACAGAGAAGACAGAGAAGACAGAGAAGACAGAGAAGACAGAGAAGACAGAGAAGACAGAGAAGACAGAGAAGACAGAGAAGACAGAGAAGACAGAGAAGACAGAGAAGACAGAGAAGACAGAGAAGACAGAGAAGACAGAGAAGACAGAGAAGACAGGGAAGACAGAGAAGACAGAGAAGACAGAGAAGACAGAGAAGACAGAGAAGACAGAGAAGACAGAGAAGACAGAGAAGACAGAGAAGACAGAGAAGACAGAGAAGACAGAGAAGACAGAGAAGACAGAGAAGACAGAGAAGACAGAGAAGACAGGGAAGACAGAGAAGACAGAGAAGACAGAGAAGACAGAGAAGACAGAGAAGACAGAGAAGACAGAGAAGACAGAGAAGACAGAGAAGACAGAGAAGACAGAGAAGACAGAGAAGACAGAGAAGACAGAGAAGACAGAGAAGACAGAGAAGACAGAGAAGACAGAGAAGACAGAGAAGAC
Organism: Aedes albopictus; assembly: GCF_035046485.1. Lineage (NCBI taxonomy): Eukaryota > Metazoa > Arthropoda > Insecta > Diptera > Culicidae > Aedes > Aedes albopictus. Next base: position 314,895,761 of record NC_085136.1, on the reverse strand, counting down.
AGAGAAGACAGAGAAGACAGAGAAGACAGAGAAGACAGAGAAGACAGAGAAGACAGAGAAGACAGAGAAGACAGAGAATACAGAGAAGACAGAGAAGACAGAGAAGACAGAGAAGACAGAGACGACAGAGAAGACAGAGAAGACAGAGAAGACAGAGAAGACAGAGAAGACAGAGAAGACAGAGAAGACAGAGAAGACAGAGAAGACAGAGAAGACAGAGAAGACAGAGAAGACAGAGAAGACAGAGAATACAGAGAAGACAGAGAAGACAGAGAAGACAGAGAAGACAGAGACGACAGAGAAGACAGAGAAGACAGAGAAGACAGAGAAGACAGAGAAGACAGAGAAGACAGAGAAGACAGAGAAGACAGAGAAGACAGAGAAGACAGAGAAGACAGAGAAGACAGAGAAGACAGAGAAGACAGAGAAGACAGAGAAGACAGAGAAGACAGAGAAGACAGAGAAGACAGAGAAGACAGAGAAGACAGAGAAGACAGAGAAGACAGAGAAGACAGAGAAGACAGAGAAGACAGAGAAGACAGAGAAGACAGAGAAGACAGAGAAGACAGAGAAGACAGAGAAGACAGAGAAGACAGAGAAGACAGAGAAGACAGAGAAGACAGAGAAGACAGAGAAGACAGAGAAGACAGAGAAGACAGAGAAGACAGAGAAGACAGAGAAGACAGAGAAGACAGAGAAGACAGAGAAGACAGAGAAGACAGAGAAGACAGAGAAGACAGAGAAGACAGAGAAGACAGAGAAGACAGAGAAGACAGAGAAGACAGAGAAGACAGAGAAGACAGAGAAGACAGAGAAGACAGAGAAGACAGAGAAGACAGAGAAGACAGAGAAGACAGAGAAGACAGAGAAGACAGAGAAGACAGAGAAGACAGAGAAGACAGAGAAGACAGAGAAGACAGAGAAGACAGAGAAGACAGAGAAGACAGAGAAGACAGAGAAGACAGAGAAGACAGAGAAGACAGAGAAGACAGAGAAGACAGAGAAGACAGAGAAGACAGAGAAGACAGAGAAGACAGAGACGACAGAGAAGACAGAGAAGACAGAGAAGACAGAGAAGACAGAGAAGACAGAGAAGACAGAGAAGACAGAGAAGACAGAGAAGACAGAGAAGACAGAGAAGACAGAGAAGACAGAGAAGACAGAGAAGACAGAGAAGACAGAGAAGACAGAGAAGACAGAGAAGACAGAGAAGACAGAGAAGACAGAGAATACAGAGAAGACAGAGAAGACAGAGAAGACAGAGAAGACAGAGAAGACAGAATAGGCAGAAGATATAAGGCAGAAAACATAAGATACAGAACAGGCACAAGATAAAAGACAGAGCAGACATAGCAGACAGAGCAGACAGAGCAGACAGAGCAGACAGAGCAGACAGAGCAGACAGAGCAGACAGAGCAGACAGAGAAGACAGAGCAGACAGAGCAGACAGAGCAGACAGAGCAGACAGAGCAGACAGAGCAGACAGAGCAGACAGAGCAGACAGAGCAGACAGAGCAGACAGAGCAGACAGAGCAGACAGAGCAGACAGAGCAGACAGAGCAGACAGAGCAGACAGAGCAGACAGAGCAGACAGAGCAGACAGAGCAGACAGAGCAGACAGAGCAGACAGAGCAGACAGAGCAGACAGAGCAGACAGAGCAGACAGGGCAGACAGAGCAGACAGAGCAGACAGAGCAGACAGAGCAGACAGAGCAGACAGAGCAGACAGAGCAGACAGAGCAGACAGAGCAGACAGAGCAGACAGAGCAGACAGAGCAGACAGAGCAGACAGAGCAGACAGAGCAGACAGAGCAGACAGAGCAGACAGAGCAGACAGAGCAGACAGAGAAAACAGAGAAATCAGAGAAGACAGAAGACAAGAAGAACAACAACAATCATCGACAGAAATTTCACGATTCAAGACCATCATGGAAGTCGTTATCGGATATCAATCACCCATCGAATAAAGCTCCAATGCAGAGGTGCCATAAACCGCTTTTCAAGAAAATTGAAATAGTTTTACGCAATCTGAGCTCGCCCTGCCTTTCGCACAGGTAAGGAGGGGGGACCCACTGCTAAAAGTTTATTTTTATTACCCATGGCTTCGAGTTCTCGATTATGGTTTCATGTTAGGGCGCTGATATCGCCCGTTTTGCGACGACGACGACGAACAGTATGTATGCGGGCGGGTGTTCACATACAGATACTCAACTCATGCTCCATTCTCCAATAACTAAATCAATTTCCACCAACTTTCTCAACATCATGATCCCATTTTGAACTGTAGTTGGGTTGGAAACTTTTCCGAGCAACAGCAACAGCGCCAGCTACCATCAACAAAAGCAACCAACAGGCGCACCCGCCCGGCAGTAAGAAAAGCATCAATCAAAGGCGCAAAAGTTTCATTAAAACCCATTGAATCGGTGAACAGAGAGCTCTTCGTCTGCCGGCAGACTGAAGCGAACTACGAGATTGGAGGACTACCTTGGAGGCAAAGTGTGGGAAAGAATGAAGTTTTCAGCTACCACCAGCTCCTCAGCGCAGGAAGAAGCATTCCATGCGGGTGCCACTACTGCCGGCCGTTCGTCGTTGTGGGAATTCCGTTTGGCAGGGTTCCTGGGAGGCAGCAGGTTCAGAAGCAGTTAGTTTTCTTCAGAAATTTGGAATTTCATTTTCTGAAAGAAAAACTCGTCCACTGATGCGGGCTGCTGGCTGCTGCCGGTTCAGACAGCACCAGGACCAGGCAGAAGATATTTTCTTCGGTTCGTGTTTCTCGGAGCTTCTGCTGGTACCTACTCATATTTTTCAAACACGTCGAAGCACTGTGGACCAGGAATAGGTCATTGCAGTGTACTCAGTTTTTCACATTTGGCATTTTTTTCCACACTATTACATATTGACTAAAAATTAAAACTTCTGACACAAATGGTCTGTCACGTGAAGCGCTCGTCAAATCCATTGTGTTGTGCCAAATTCAAGCTAAAAATTTATAAAAAATGTGTTCGTTCAGTTTTCTCTACTTGATACAACGTGCTGGGAAAGCGCCGTTTAAGTTTTCCGGGACAAAAACTTCTCTCTTTTGCACCAGTCAGTCAGTATGTAGTGCGAGTTCAAGCAGTCACCAAGAGGACCTCCAGACGGAGTCAGTCTACCCTCTGGGCGCACACACACATACCGACCATAAGAAATTGAGGATGGTTGGGGGGGAATCCTACCCAGCAGGGAAGTTGGGTTAAAAATGGGTTACGATAAGTGGACGCAAAAAAAACTAGACAGGAGAAAAACTTATCCCATCATTCCTGCTGAATGCTCTTGGTGTTGTTTTTTCGGTTTTCGTTTTGCGGCTGAAAGCTCTCTTCAGACGACGACGACGACGCGGTTCGAGTTCGAGTGAATGTCAACAACAGTAGTGTGGTGGTAAAATTTATGCTAGTCGGTCATCCCTCCGGAACACGTGCGGTCAGCTGGTCTGGTATGACGACCTAATGGGTTCGGGTTGCAACGCCGGGAGAGGTTTGGCTGCATCAGGAGCAAGTGAAAATGTAAATGAAGCGTTTTTCTACACAAATTTGTTCAGCATTAATTATGGAATTGTAGGTTTTGCCATAGAATCTTTTTAAAATATTATAAAGTAACAGTTTTTGGTGTCAGTCGTATGCAGAAAAGCTCAGAAACGTGTTTCTATGTAATGCAAACAATTTGAAAGCTTCAAACTTTCCTGTCAAACTTTGACTTTCATCATGTTAGGTTCAAGCTATCGCCGTCTGGCTGGTCTATGCGATACGAGTAGGGACTCTCAATGCAAAGAATAAGGTTTCAAGTCTCGTTCGTTTAGGAAGTTTTTGTCGCGAAATTTTCTAATTTAATCAGCGCATGAGACGAAGCTCATGAGGCACATCTTGAGGAAAATGAGGCGCACAACTTTCAGTCTCAAAATGTACAGTTCACTTGAGAGCTCGTTTGCAATGTGGCTCCCGTACATGGGACTACAGCACGTGTACATCAACTCTGAGCACCTACAACCAAAGTCAGATCAATCCACGCATCAGGTGGCAGTAACAACGAATGAATCATCCTCAACGTATTCAGTGAGCCTTTTCAAAACACCATCCAACCCTCCCAAAAAGCTCAACATCTCAATGGAGATTTCCGACAGTGACAGTTGTGAATCGCAAGATAGTGGCTCGTTCCAAAAAGTCAAGCGTAAGGGACGCCCAAAGAAGCAAAAACTTAACTCTGTTGTATCCTAAATGATTCTTAACCGATCCCAATACTAATCAGTTAACCCCGAATAGACCGCGGTGTATGTCGGCCCCCCTAAGCTTACCAGTGAAATGACCAATCTACCTAGCAGTTTCAATATCGGAAGCTTAAACGTGTGTGCCATATCCAGTGTGAATAAAATCCAATCGATGTGCTCATTTTTTCTATTGATGGATTATGACATTGCATTGTTTTGCTACAAGAAGTTGAGAATAGAAATACACTAGAACTCTAATGGCGCTGTAGCTTGCGCAGTAGTCACCTTTCCTATTCAATTAAATGAAAAACTTTTATTACAATGACTGGTTGTTTATATGTGTCCAATGTCCATCTTATAGTGGATCTTATGTTTTGGTAAACAAAATTTATTTGACACTTCTAGAACCGCTACTGACGCTGTAAAGACGTCGCAAACTGTCACACGAACATTCGCGACATTGCACTTCTGAGGCTAGTTTAGCAAATATTCCAGGGTTTACTGTGATTACAAACGTCGATGATGCTTAAAGATATGCATAGAGTAAGGTGGGGCAAAAGTTCGACCCTAGTTGATAATTCAACGTATTTCAAAAAAATCGAAGCAGATAAAAATAAATAAATACCGTGTGGTGATTCTACAATCCAGGAGCTAAAATTTTGCTGTATAAAGTTATGCCAAATGTCTTCTCAATTTTGAGTTACAACACTATTTGTATGTGTGTGTTTTATTCGAACTTTTGCCCCACCACTGGGGCAAAAGTTCGAATCTAGTGTTTGTAGAATTTCGCTAACCGTAGCACACTATTTTGACACTTTGGTGATAGAAATAACTGAAACCACTTTATATTTGATGTTAGAACTGGAATACACTTTAAAATTCGATCTGGAATATACCCAAATCAGGGTTAAATTTAATACACCTAAAATTAGTAATTTTCCGCCAAATTCAGATAAAACAACATTTTTTTTCAACTTTAATCGAATTTTCTCACTAATTCCATCAATCTTAGAGATAATATGTACATTTTGCAGAATTTGAGGTTTATACCTAAAGTTGCCACATGACTCGAACTTTTGCCCCACAATTCGAACTTTTGCCCCACTATGTGTAAAATATGATTTCCAAATATTTTTTGCAAAAAGTGTACATGCTAAAGCATCTTCAAAATAAACCTAGTTACGCCCCAAAATAAAATATCGAATTCGATTTCATTACCAAAACCAACATTTTTTCATAACTTTTCGAAATATTGATCAATTTTCATAATTTTTGGAGTGAAAGACTCTTTTTCAAAAAGGGTTCGAACAACCTTGACACCCGAAAGAAATATGTTGAATTGAGCTCAAAAACTTCAAAAGAAACTCTTGCCCCACTCGAACTTTTGCCTCACTTTACTCTATTCCATTTTGTAATGTCCAACGTAGTCTTGATAGTCGTATTATATGTGTGAAAATTGGGAATAGTGTCACTATACGTAATGTGTATGCTTCTTCCGGTACTCAGAATGCCTCTTTGAGAGAAGAATTCTTCAGACAAAATGTCCCTTTTATCTCCAGAAGGCTTCTACTGATGTTGTTCTTGGAGGAGATTTTAATTGAATAGTGTCATTGAAAGGCTCAACTGGTTCCAGCAATCAAAGCAAATCTTTTAAAAACTTGAATCAAAAAAACTAGAATCAAACTGAGTTTAGCTTTGTTCGCCCAAATTGTGCTTCGCGTATCGACAGAATATATGTTTCCCCGTCTCTTTCCCCAGCTCTACGTACGTCTGAATATTTTGTCACATCCTTCTCTGATCACAAAGCTTATAAAATAAGGTGCTGCCTGTCGAATCTAGGGAGATCATATGGCTGGGGTTTTGATCCCTTCGTACTCGTGCTGACTGACGAGAATCTGGAAGAGTTTGAATTAAAGTGGAATCGTTGGATGAGAGAACGTCGACACTTTGATAGTTGGATGTTGTGGTGGGTGGATTTTGTAAAACCGAAGATTATTAGTTTCTTAAAATAAAAAAAAAAAAAACATAGCTTACCGAGAGTTTCATACAGCCAATGAACTCTTGTACTGAAGATTGCGTGAAGCATAAGATCACCTTTATGGCAATCCACAGGGAATAGTTGAAGTGAATAAAATAAAGAGTAAGATGTTGAACCAACAAAGTAGGCATCCAAAACCTTTGAAAGGATCAATGAAACATTAGTTGCAGGAGAAAAAGTATCCTCGTTTCAACTGGGTGATCGAGTACGAAAGAAAAACAGCAGCGCGATAAGATCAATCAAATATGAGAATAATCGACTCGATAACTCTGCTGAAATCTAGGGACATGTCTGTCAGTATTTTCAAACGCTCTATGAAAATGAGAACTTAGCTGCAAACACTAAATTTCCATGCAGCAGATCGATTCCTCCCAATTGTCCATCGAATCTTGAAGCAATGGATGAAATAACAACTCGAGAAATTTACTTGGTCATCTTATCTAGCGCGTCTCGCGAATTTCCTGGAAGTGAAGGATTTCCGAAGGAATTTTATATAAAAACGGCGTCATTGTCTTGTGTAGGGAAAAGTTGATGAAGTTATCAAACGTTTCGGACCAATTTCCTTGATTAATTTTGATTACAAAATACTTGCACGTATACTCAAGCAAAGAATGGAATAGATTATGACATCTAACAACATTCTTAATTCTAGCCAAAAGTGTTCAAATTCTAAAAGGAACATTTTTGAGACCGTTTGTGTTATAAAAGATCGAACTGCAGAGATAAAGTGTAAGAAAAAGACAGGAAGACTAATTTCTTTTGATCTTTACCATGCTTTTGACCGTGTGAATGTGAAATTTTTTGTTGAATGTGATGCGAAACTTGTGTTTTCACCCAGTTTTTGTGTCTATCGTTGAGAAAATTGTGTCCATGTCCAATTCTTGAATACTGATAAACGGAAATCTAAGTCTTGAAATTCCTATCCAAAGATCTGCCCGACAAGGTGATCACTTAAGGCGAAACTGGAAGCATTTTCTCATTTTTTCGGTTTTTAATTTTTTATTAAATGACGAAGCAATATTTTCAAAATCGGTTTTCGTGCACATGTAGAGCGTGGATCAAGGTATCTTCTGAATTTTTTTGAGGTGGAAAATGTTTTCCATTTTTGCAGAAACCATTTTTTTGTGAAATTCTGTTCAAAAATGGTTTCTGCAAAAACGAAAAACATTTTCCACTACAAAAAAATTCAGAAGATACCTTGATCTATACTCTACATGTGCACGAAAACCGATTTTGAAAATATTGCTTCGTTATTTAATAAAAAATCAAAAACCAAAAAGTGAGGAAATGCTTCCAGTTTCGCCTTAAGTATGCATCTGTTTGCCCTTTACCTCCATCCTCTCCTCGAAACGCCCACTTCCATCTGTAATAATGTACTAGAACTCGTTGTGGCTTATGCTGACGATATTTCCATAACTGTGATGGACGATGCGAATCGATACTCATCGGAGTGCAACGGAGAACACAAGCGGTGGAATGGCTCACAAACGAAGAAAGCGCGAAAGTCCTAGCAGTCGTCTACTTCAATTTCTTGAATTGATTTCAACTGGGCCGATGTTATTAGGAAAACGTCCCTGCTAATGTGGCTTTTCCAACAACAGAGTCTAAGAACCCATCAAAAAGTAATACTAGTGAACACGTATGTTACTTCTCGACTGTGGTTCATGGTTTCTGTGCTCAGCATCCTGAACTCTTCAGTAGCAAAAATCACCTCACGAATTGGAAACTTCATCTGGGCACGCTACCCTTGCCGGATACCCATTGAACAATTGGCTCTACCCGTTTCTAAAGGAGGCCTAAATCTTCACCTGCCGTCACAGAAATGGAAGGCACTGTTGCTCAACCGATTCCTACGGTGTATGGAGTACACCCCGTTCGCTTCATCCATTTTTGGATCAATTCCAAAATCCTCCAAATGTCAGTGGAATTCCAGCTTTAAATCCTTGCTTGAAGCTGATTGCAAGAGAATTACCGTACCTGCCAAAATACATAACCAGGAATCCACCGTCTGCAGCGGTACTGGATACATTCCGCAACACAAAGCTAACTCCAAAAGTTGTTGCAGAAAATCCTAAGGATTTGACCAAACGTTCGAAGCAGGACATTTCAATCAGCCGAGAAATCCTCCTACTATCTTATCGCCAACGGAAAAATCCCACACGCTGCTTTGTTTTTTCGACAAAACAGGGTAGACACTCCCATGTGCATCCATTGCACTAATGTAAAGGAGGATCTTGAACATAAGTTCTCAACGTGTGTCCGTGTACGTCATCTTTGGAGCTATCTTCGACCGAAACTGAAAGCAGTCTTGAACAGAAGTGTAAACTACTAAAGTACTACCAACATTATTAAGTCTATGGTACTACTTCCAGAGTTGAAGTATACTGATTCAAGAAACAAGGCTCTCAAAATGTTTATTGTACCTATATGAAACTTCGTTTTAGATGTCAAAAGTAGTTTTACAGTTGAAGCTCTTGACTTTGTTTTAAGTTGTTGTTGTCCTCAGACTAATAATGAACTAAATAAATGTGTTTATAAAAAATCACTATTAGGGAGAATATTGCCAAACGAACCAACAACTCAAATTGGTTAAAAGTGGAAAATTTGTCACAAATATTGAATTTGTTTTTTTTTATTTATTTTTTGCTTTTAAATGAATTGTTTTTTATGGCTTTATCACGTGTTGTATCCTGAAAAAGGCCTAATATGTATATAAACCGAAACGCCAGGAAAAGCAAAAGTAGGCATTTTGATTTACCCGTGTCTGAGAAAACTAGCATTCCGGAACTAAAACCTATCTTGATAATTATTTCGAATACTTTCCTTGACATACTCTACTCATTCATCCATGCGGTCACTTCTGGACCATCTCTCAAGGCAAAACAGGATATATTTCCTCACTTTTTGGTTAATGATTTTGTTTAAATAGCGGAGCTGTATTTTCAATATCGGTCTCCATACTTTTATATAGAGAAAGGAATAAATATGTCGTTATTTTTTTTCCTAGTGCAAAATGATGATTAGTTTTTGAATAGCATTTTTTCTGAATTTCTGTAAAACTGAGAAACATTTTCTACAAATAAAAAAATCAGGAGGTACCTTGGTCTTTCCTCTAAATAAGTAGGAATCCGATTTAAAATATTACTCCAGGCCAATTCAATTATTTTATTTATTTTGTGTCACACCTTCCCTCCCCCTCCAAAAATCCCAAAATATTGAAGGGGTGAAAAAAAAACATGGCGGCCAATGACTTCATTAATAAGAGAACAAATCTTCAAGCTACAATTTTTCAATAGTTGAAAAATATTTTTAGATAATATATTTTAATTTTTCAATACTTTTTTCGTCTCGGGCATAAAAGAGAAATAAAATTTGCATCGCCCATATTTGTTAAAAAAAATGCATACAGTTTCGCCTTAACCCCACTGGGTAGGAGCCTCCATCGAGCAATATCATATTTTTTCCACGACAAGAATAAGTTGACCTGTATTCCCTGAGCACTTTCGTGGTGTTACCGGTACATGGAATGTCTATGCTTCGTTGAACTAATGATAATTGGAATTGATGTGTTGAGTAGAATTTTAGGAGTGACATAATCTTCTTTTCCATGTTTGTCCACAGCGTGGAACATCGTTAAGGTTTACTCAAGTGTAAATTAGTACATCTGTGAGCAATCTCATGCTATTTGATGGGGACATTGAAAGATTTGAAGAAAATGTTGGTTTTATTTAAGTAGAAACAAGGACGGCTCGATGTTGCTCTGAATTGCAAAACATCATTTTAAACACTGCATGTTTCACGGTATAAAACTATTGTTTTGGATATGCCGAACAACTGTATCGAAGACTGATCGGACAGACACCTTCCAGGTAAAGGTAATTGGCAAACGAAATAATAACATATTGTATTGCCATAATTTATTTTGACATTCATTCGCACACCGCTTAGCACACAATTTGCGTACGGCTTGCTCTCACGTTGCCACGTTTTTTTTTTCGATTCTGACAAGCGCTCATATTGTGAAGCAATGGGCGATCTCGCTAGTACGTTATAGGTGTGTTTATGTATTTTTATTTCGATGTATTTTTTTTCTCTTCCGTATCATCAGTAATAAATTCTACAACTCTTATACTTTTCAATACCATTATTTTTTATATTATTCAATACCCAATCTCTTATCCTACACATATCTATCTATCTTAAAACACAGTAGGCAGGCAGTACGACGTTTTCCGGGACAGCCAGTAAAAAAATAAAAAAAGCTTGCAAGGATTTAGCTAGGTCTGTGGAAAAGAGTGGGTCTATGCGAATCATACACCAAAATACATTGAGAACCATTTGTATGCATGTCAGAGGACATCTTAAGAGCAACACTAAAATATACTCGTTATAAATATAGAAAAATAGTAGATGCTGTAGACCTTCGAGGTCTCATTGCCAGAACAGTTTGTATGACAAGTGAATGTTTCAAAGTTATCGTTATTGCATTCCAAGGTTCTAAGTTCAGCATGGTCCTCCAAGGGTTCGACGCATTACCTGTGTCAACACCGAAGCTCCATCAGTAGTGCAAGAGATAGAAACAGCCATCCGTAGCATGGAATCGAACAGGGCCCCAGGGGTCGATCGAATATCAGCTGAGATGTTCAAAGCTGACTCCACAAAGCTGACCGCACAACTACTGCATCAATTATTCTGCAACATATGGGAAACCGCGATATTTACGGCCATCTGGATGCAAGGCGTCGTAGTAAAGGTACCCAAAAAGGGTGACCTGACTGTATGCGATAATTGGCGAGGCATCATGTTACAGTGTATCGTTCTCAAAGTGATCCTTAACCGGATACAGGAGAAGATTGACGCAACTCTCCAACGGAAGCAAGCAGGATTCCGTGCCGGACAATCCTGTGTGGACCATATTGTTATGCTCCGTATCATCCTGGAGCAAATCAATGAATTCCAAGAGTATCTCTACATGGTGCTCATTGATTACGAATAAGCTTTCGACCGTCTCAATCACGGAAACATGTGGGAAGCCCTCAGGCGCAAGGGTCTCCCTGAGAAAATCATCGGCCTCATTGAAGCACAGCTCAGGGCATTTTCGTGCAGAGTACTGAACAACGGTGTTTTGTCCGATCCCATCCGGGTCGTTGCTGGAGTGAGGCAAGGATGTATACTATCACCGGTACTGTCTCTCATCGTAATCGACAAGATCCTGGTTGGTACGATTGACCGTGAACCAAATCGTGGATTGCTGTGGCAACCCATTACCATGGAGCACCTAAATGACTTCGAATTGGCTGAGGACGTTGCTCTCCTAGCTCAACGGCGCACTGATATGCAGAGCAAGCTCGATGATCTTGCCAATCGCTCCAAAGCGGCAGGACTTAGCATCAACGTCAACAAGACCAAATCGTCAACCCTTCCAACTTTACGATAGCTGGACAATCAGTGGAGAATATTGAAAACTTCCAATATTTTGGTAGCGAAATGGCGGCCGATGGCGGCACCAAGATCGACATAGGTGCACGGATCAAGAAGGCGAGGGCTGCTTTTGCGAGTTTAAGAAATGTATGGAAAAACAACCAGATCGGTCTACGCACCAAAATCCGAACTTTTAACTCGAACGTGAAACCTCTGCTGCTATACGCCTGTGACACCTGGTGTGTATCAGTGGAGAACACTCAACGGCTGCAAGCCGACAGAAATTTGATCTGGCCACAAATGTCCCAAATTGAGGATAACGTACCTCTGGAGCCGGCCTTCTGATACCTGATACCTGGCCACAGGACAAGGCGATGGCTGGCAATCGCCCAAGATGGAAATCTTTCAATTCAACCCTCTGCTTCACCGTGGGTGCACAGGACTAAAAGTAAGTAAGTAGATTGTGGAAACGACCGACGGATTGGTAGAGTTATCCCTCTATGGTTGGCTTTTCGGTCCGGATAAATTATAAGCGGGGTGATACTATTTCATCCGACGTTTCGACCCTTGGTTTGGGTCTTCTTCAGGGAGGTTATAGGGATACCGCTACGTTTGTATCGCCCTGAAGAAGACCCAAACCAAGGGTCGAAACGTCGGATGAAATAGTATCACCCCGCTTATAATTTATCCGGACCGAAAAGCCAACCATAGAGGGTAAGTAAGTAGTTATTCAACTGGAATAGAGATCCAGGATATTTCAAGATTGCTAATAAGCATAGACAAACTGGCTGATTAATTACACAGCTTCGTTCGGGAAAAAACGCTAGTTTTTTGAAGCACTGTTGATGACAAAACAGAAGTTAAAATGTTGCATATTTTTCAACTCTTGAATAAGCAATTATTGTGCAGTCAAAATCAAAACTGTTTATTGGTGGTTATTTAAGAGCAACGCAATGCTTACCAACTCGAAGTTATTCCTCAAAAATAGCAAGGCATGGCCTCAAAATGCGCGGCAAACAATCTTTATCATATTCTGTTCAAGTTGGGATAAACCTATGAAAGCTCTCTCAAGCTCTTATCCAGAAAAAACGTTATTTTGGATGCTATTATTGTTACGCGATGGTTGGAATTTGATTCAGTGATAAGAGGGTTTCCAGAGGCGTTTCAGAATATTACAGCGGACGTTTAAGAAGCGTTTAGAGCAGTGGTGCTCAGGCTAGAGGATACCGCGGGTCAAATTTGCAATTCGGGATCGACCTGCGGGCCGCATAAAACATCGAAGCACAAAAACAACAAAAACAACAATTCTAAAGCATATTTTTAAAAAATCTGAACTGTTCAGAACTTGTGTAAGGGTTAAACTTTATAACCTATTGCCCTTCATGGAGTTCAATTGAGATTCATAAGTTTGGTTGAGAAAAACGTTTGAGCTTCAAATTGAAATTCAAACAAACAATTCAGAAGTTGCCCCTAGAATGGCCTTGAAGCCACTTCAAGAACTTATCAAGCAGCTTTTACAAAAATTTCTTTTGAATCGCTCCAAAAAGGTTTGCTGGATTTTCTCCTGAAATTTCTTGAAGTTTCTTTTAATTTTTCTAGAATTCTCTTGGAACACCTCTAAGAACTCCTCTTAGATTTGCCTTTGAAACTGCCCTGAAGTTCCTTCAGGAATTCCTTATTGATTATTCAAGAATTTCTGCTAGAATAGCTTCCGGATTTTTCCGAAAATTTTCCCGGAGTTTCTTGAAGATGTTAGTAAATTCTTTTCATAAGTCTCTTCCGAAGTTGATGAAATACTTCATCATAAAATTTCTTCAAAAATTAAATTTTTAAAAATTGTTTTCGGAAGTTTCTTCAACATTATCTTCTAAAGTTGCTGCATAAGTTGCTTCAAATTTATTGTTCAAATTTTCCTCAGGCGTTCTAGGCATCTTTTGTGTCTTGATGCAGTTGGTCCTGGAATCTTGTTTGAAGTTACTCCTGAAAATTCTCTTTTTGTTGCTCGATGAATTTATTCTAAAGCTGTTGGTGTGGCACCAGAACATTTTTCTAGGAGATGCTCCTATAATTTCCATTCAGTATCACCACAACGTTCTCATTGAGCTTCTTCAGGTTTATTTTCTCTAGGGTGATTTCAATTTTTCCATATATTTCGCTTAGAGTTGCTTAAAAATTTTCTCCAATAATGTTTCCTGGAGTTTCTCCAAAAATGTATCCAAAAGTTTCTCCAAAAGGGCACAGGAGACGCTTTATGAATCTCGCCTAAGATTTTTTTTTCTTTAAGTTCGTTCAGGAGTTTCGCTTGGACAATTCAAATTGGACTTGTTTTGAAAAATGTGTAAGTCTTATAATAGAAATTTAAACAAACACTGAAAATTAAACAATATTGGATACCAATTTGAGATTTGTTGAGAGTTTTGTCAAAAACTTCGTGCTTTGTGTTTTTATGTTCTTCAGAAAGGCGAAATGTGAAATATTTGCTCAGCGTTGCATTGACTGCGCTTAAAAACTGCAATTAGTTTTTAAATGACACGAGATTACATTTTTAACAAACTATCATTTAAATCGTACCACTATAAATAACTATAAGCTGGCTTCGTGACTTAGCTGAAATGCCGAAATATTTCGGAGTTGCGATTTCGAATCTTACCAGAATGGATTGTTCTTTTTGTTTATTTATCATTTAATTTGTGTTTAACACTGTGAAAATTGATAAGTATTTTTTTTGTTTGATTTCTTAATAAATTAAACGAGTTACTTCAAATAATCGTTCAGAAATTTCGATTCGTCTTAAAGTACTCCGCGGGCCGCATCTTAAGACTTGGAGGGCCGCATGTGGCCCGCGGGCCGCAGGATGAGCACCACTGGTTTAGAGAGTTCCATGAGAGGTTTCAGGGTCACTTCATGGATATTTCAGGATGCTTCCCTATCCATCAGCAGCAGCAAGAACGTGTCCTGGAGATTTTGACCGCTGGAGAATTGCGTCAATCTTGTGTTAGAGTCCATTTTAATCAAGATTGATTCCAAATATTTGTTGTTTTATTACGGACGGGAAGGAGGTAACTTTCCCAACAGCGATTTAGGACTGTACCACCGACGAATTTGTGTGACTCGCTCAATGGTAATGCTAATGCAATGCTCAAAGAACATTTAAGCAGGTTTTGACCCAGTTGGGACGATACGCCAAGAAGAAGAGATGAATGATGTTCTAGTAGTGATTTTTTTTAATGGTATCGATACTTTTACCTCTTTTACCAATCAACCCATTACACCTTTTCATCTCTCTATTAAAATATGCTTTCATAGAGCTTTTTTCCGCAACTCGGGTTGTATAGGAACACAATTCAATAAATACACGGAAAAAAGTCAAGTACATTTTGCGAGGCTGACAAAAGTGATACCCGTTATACAAGTTATCTGGCTAAACTAGGCTTCTCTAATTAACCAACTCTAAATAAAATCCGCTAAATGAGGTTGTTCTCGAGTTCTACATTGTTCTCATTGAATCGTGCACAAGAAGCCACACTATACATTTTCTCAAATACATATTCGTTCAACTAAGATTCACCAATAAGCCATCGAACCCCGTCTGAATCATACGACCATCCCCACCCATCACTCAACTCTAATAACCACAATTATATCTTGCTTTTTCTTTTTCATTTTCTATCCAGGTAAGTCGCAACTCCAGCGAGAGTGGATTCCAACAAGCGGCCCTTCACCGTGATTGATTGCTATTTACCTAGCCGGCTGGTACCTGAGCCTGCCTGCGCCTACATTTGAGCCCCGACCTGCCTGCTTTCTTCCGGGAGACTGAACTCGACGACGATGATGATAACGAGCACTAGCGTGCGCAGGGTTCTTGCTTAGGGGGGGCACCATAATAATGGTGCAACATATATATGATCATGGTGCAAAATAGAATTATGGTGTTACACCCAATATGAATTCCCAAGTAGGGGTTTCAACATGTTGTGGTGCTAATATCGCCAAGTACTTCATATTGGGATTCTGGAGAAGACTTCGGATGGTGATGATTTCAAGGCATTACGAAACTATAATATGAAGTCATTATCTCGACTCTTATAAAATTTTATAAACGTATCAAATACAATGGAGAATATCGAAAAAATTATCAATTATAGAAAAAAAATATTGTCGCTGCGAAAGAATTTTGATCGTGGACAATTAGTGATGCTAGAATTGGAGAATGTCAGAATTCCTAGATAGAACATTTTGATCGGAATCCTTGTTGCAATCTACAGAGATTCCTCCAGGATTTCTCCAAAGATTCGTGCATGATTCCTCCAGGAATTCCCCCAAAAAATCTTCCAATAATTCCTTCAGAAATTCCTCCAGGAAGTCTCAAATATTTCTCCAGGAATTCCTCAAATAATTCCTCCAAGAATTCCTCCAGTAAATACTCTTCCAAAATTACCTCCAGGAATTCCTCCTGAAAATTTTTTCAGGAAAAATCCTCTAGGAATGTCTGCCAGAATTCCCCCCATATTTCCTCCAGGGATTCCTCTAGGAATTGCTCCACGGAATTCCCCAGAAAATTCTAAAGGAATTTCTGAAGAATATCTGTCTAGAATTCCTCGAGAAATTCCTCCAGGAGTTCCTTCAGAAAATTATCCAGGAAATTCTCAACGAATTTCTTTAGGAATTCCTGAATCCATGAATTATTTAAAAAAAATCCTTCTTAAATTCCTCAACAAATTCCTCTAGAAATTCCTTCAGAAATTTCTCGACAAATAACGCCAGAAATTCCTACAGGAATTCCTCCCAAAAAATCCTCCAAGAATTCCTCATGAAATTCCTCCAGGGATTTCTCCAGAAAATCCTCTAGGAATTTCTGCCAGAATTTCTCCAGAGAATCCTAAAAGAATGTCTCCCAGAACTCTTCCAAAAATTTTGCGATGAATCTATACAGGAAATCCTCCACAGATTCCTCCAGTAATTTCTCCAGGATTTTTTCCAGGATTTTTTTTTTCAGGAATTTCTCCAGGGATTCAATAATGAATTTCTTCAGAAATTCCTCCAGATATTCCTTTAGAAAATCCTCGAGGGGTTCCTTCAGACATTTCTTTAGAAATTCCTCCAATATGCAACTAGTGATTTCTTTCAGGAATTCCTCCACGGATTCCTGCAGATAATCCTAAAGGAATTTCTTCCAGAAATCTTCCAGAAATACCACCAGGGAATCTTTAGTATTTTTTCCAGAAATTTCTTCAGGAATTTCTCCAGGGATTCATTACTGAATTTCTTCAGAAATTCCTCAGGAACTTCTTCCAGAAATTCCTTCAGAAATTCCTCGACGAGTTCTTTCAGACATTTCTCCAGGAAGACTCATATATTTCTCCAGAAATTCCTCAAATAAATCCTCCAGGAATTCCTCCAGTAAATACTCCTAAAATTTCTCCAGAGATTCCTCCTGACATTTTTCTGGGAAAAATCCTGAAAGTCTGTCTGTCAGAATTCCCCCAATATTTCCTCCACGGATGCCTCCATAACATGCTAAAGGAATTTCTCACGGAATTCTTCCAGGTATTCCTCAAGAAATTTCTCCAAGAATTCTTCCATGGATTCCTCCAGGAAATTCTCAAACAATTTCATCAGGAATTCCTCCAGGGATCCATCCATGGATTTCTTCTGAAATTCCACATAATATCCTCCAGAAATTCCACCAGGAATTCTTTCAAAAAATTGTCGAGGAAGAACTCCTAAAATTCCTCCAGCAATTCCTCTAGGAATTTCTGCCTGAGTTCCCCAAGAATGTCTCCCGGAACCCTTCCAAGAATTTCTCGAGGAATTCCGCAAGAAATTTGTCCAGGAAATCCTCCACGGATTCCTTCAGGAATTTCTTCAGGATTTTTTCCAGTAATTTATCCAAGAATTCCTGCAGGAATTCATTCATAAATTTCTTCAGAAACTCCTCAAAAAATTCCTCCAGGTATTCCTTTACAATTTGCTCGAGTAGTTCCTTCAGACATTCCTCCAGAAATTCCTCCGAGATGCCTCCAGGGATTTCTCCCCGAAATTCATCCATGATCTCCACCAGAAAATCCTGAAGTAATTTCACCCGAAACTCTTCCAGGAATTCCTCCAGGAGCTCCTCAAATGATTCCGCGAGAAATTCCACCAGGGAATCCTCCACGGAATCCCCTAGGAATTTCTCCAGGATTTTTTCCTGAAATTTCTTCAGGAATTCCTCCAGGGATGTAATAATGAATGTCTTCAGAAATTCCTTCGGATATTCCTTCATAAATTCCTCGAGAAGTTCCTTCAGACATTCCTCCATTAATTTTCCAGGAAGCCTCATATATTTCACCAGAAATTCCTCAAATAATTTTTTCTGGTGAATACTACAATAGGGTAAATGCACTAGTCTTCGCCCCCTCCCTAATTTTCGCCCCCCTAATAAAACATTCGTAGTTTTTGTGAATAATTAAGTAGATTGTTGTTTGCTTTTTGATGTATCTGAGAGAGCAAATAAAAATCAATCTTGTGCACAAATGATATTCCACAAAACCAATAGCTTAATCTATCGAATTAGCGATTGTGAAATAGTCATGACAAAGATGTATGTTTTTTTCAACGCAATGCAAACAGTAGCGATAATCAGAACCTAGGAAGACATACAAAATCAACTCTTCCAACCCAAAATAATGAACATTGATAATCATACAAGTCTTAGGAATACACAGCAGGTTATTTATTCAGCTAAATTGATACAACTTATAAATTTTTAGCTATTTTTATAGGTGGCGAAAATTAGAGCACAAAATTTTAAGTTTCCAATTTTCGCCCCTGGCGAAATCCCTTGTCCCGTTCTTATTTGTATTGCGTGTTTCAGTTTTCGCCCCTCCCTTTCTCGTACTGAAATCGGGTGTGGAGATAACGGATGAGGTGAAGTTGATCTTTGTGAAGTAGAGGAAAGTGGGGCAAAATGTACCATTTATGCAAACGTGGTCATTCTAATCTATTTCTATTCTATTGTCTTCTGTGATTTTTTGGCCACTGAATTCGAAGGTCGATTCGACACCCAATTTTAAACGATCCTCGTCAAATTGAGTCTCCTTGCTAGTATACAAACTACTTCGTTTTTGATGCGACGTCTTGCTGTCATCGTTGCAAAACAAATCGAAGAGAATCGAAAATGAAAAGCGAAGAGATCGAAAATGAAATGCGAGCGAGCCAGCCAGAAAAGCACGTGCCAATCTGTCACTTTTGACACATTTGACTGTGAAGTCAGGGCGATATTCCGGACTGTTCGTGGCACGAACGTTCCAAACCGTCGTGTTCTATAAGAAAATGGCCGTACAATCTATTTTGGAGGATAGTTTACAATTTTGTATAAAAGACGTTAATTTTTGGTTCACGTGACGCAAATTTACCGAATTAAATAAACAATTGAGGAGTCTAGATGTAAGTGACCTTTTTGTCCAATATAAAACATCCAAAAGTCAAACTTTTTTTTAACTTGTTCAAAACTATGTTCACGTTGATGAGAAGAAATACAAAAAAGGGAGAGTAAATGAAACTGATTTTGAAAGACTTTGCATGGGGTGAACAATTGGTGATAAATCGAATCGAATCTGGGTACGGCTGTACACATTTTTTTATATATTAGTTTTGAAATCAAAACATTGTCAACAACGAATGGATGTGAAGTTACATTAAAATTGAAGAAGCATTGGATGTTATTTGTCAAATGATATGTAATTGATAACAAACTGATTGAACAGTAGTGCGAATTCAAGTGCCAATCAGTTTATATCACAGTGCAGATTTTTTACCGTGTAGTTATTCGGTCAATGTCAATCGCTTGAATTCCATGTAGGTACTTCAAATTAGAAAATTTTTTTGATGTAATTTATTTATAAGAATATTTCAGGCGTTTGATTTAAATAAGTCGTAAGTTTGCTGTGATTCTTATGCAGATTGGATTTATTCAAATAGAATGCCAGATTTGTTAGGCACACTCATTTTAGATTCACAAAATCCTTGCATTTTTTAAACTTTCGCCAAGATTCACACAGCCAAGCACTAAGTAAAAAACAATATTACCGACCCCTCAGCAACTTTGACAGTTTGTTAGACCGATTCAGCAATTGTTTTTTTTCCTGAGAATCAGCTTACAAACGTCACTTTTTACTATTATCTCAGTGAGTTTGCTGTACGGTCAGCAGCTGTGCGAGAACAGTCGAATTCGCAAATATTGTTATATGTGATGCGCCAACACTAGTGTATGATTGCAAAATAAGTAGCCCTAATAGATATTTATTGTGACGTAATTTATGAATGTTCCCCTTAAGTTATGTAATGCAAAAGAATGCATTTCAAAATCCTCCCTTCCATTCTATTTTTTGCATGGGACGTCGACAGACCACCCACTACACCCCACAAAGCGTGACGTAATTTGTGTACGTACCCCATTAATACGTAATTTTTAGTTGGCCATGTTTTCTACTTTACAATCTATCTATTTATCTATGTATGTATTGTTTCATTCTGTTAATTTAAACTCAAGGAGGCGAATAATATGCATACAGGAAAATCATTTTTCTTGATTTTCCAGACGGGAGCTTGCTTTGGATAACTCAAAAACGCAGAAGACAGTACTAAGCTTGTCGGGATAATTCGTATTCAATAAAATTTTAAGGATAGCCATGTTCGAATTGAGGAAAACTTATGGGAGACTGTAGGGGGCGAAAATTAGAGCGAAGGTGGGGCGAAGATTGAATTTTGGGGGGCGAAAAATAAATCACACATCAATATTGAAAATTGTTATTTTAATGTATTAAATCTTCATTTAATGGTATTTTTGAGCTGGTTTATCACTGATTGAAGGATAATTAGCAAGAATCACCAAAGAAACATAGATATTATCGGAAATATATGTTGCAACTCAATAATTTGAATAGTTCAATGCTTTAGGGGGGCGAAATCTAGTGCTTTTACCCTAATTGCTCCAGAGATTCCTCCTGAAATTTTCTTTTTGGAATGACTGTCAGAATTCCTACAATATTTCTTCTAGGGATTTCTCTAACAATTGATCCTCGCATTCCTCCAGATAATCCTATATGAATTTTCATCGGAACTCTTCCAGGAATTCCTCTTAGAATTCCTAGAAAAATTCTCCCATGGATTCCTCCAGGAAATTCTCGAGGCATTTTTTCAGGAATTCCTCCGAGGGTTCATCCATGAATTTCTCCAGAAATTCCGCAAAAAATCCTCCGGGAATTCTTTCAAAAATTTCTTAAGGAAGAGCGCCAGAAATTCTACCAGAAATTCTACCAGGAACTCCTCTAGGGATTCCTCTAAAAAATCCTCTGGGAAATTGCACCAAAACTACAGGGATTTCTCATTGCATTCCTCAAAGAATTCCTCCACAACTTTTTCTAAGAGTTTCTCAAGGAGTTCCTGCAGGGATTCGTCGAAAAGTTTCTTTAAAAAAATCCTGCAGAAATTCCTCCAGAAATTCCTTCAGAAATTCCTCGAGGAGTTCCTTCAGAAATTTCTACATGAAGCCTCATATATTTCTCCAGAATTTCCCCAAATAATTCCTCCAGAAATTCCTCCAATAAATACTCCAGAAATTTCTTCAGAATTACCTCTAGGAATTCCTCCAGAATTACCCCAGGAATTCCTTCAGAGATTCCTCATGAAATTTCTTCTAGAAAAAATCCTCTAGGAATGTCTGCCAGAATTTCTTCAATATTTCCTCCAGGGATTTTTCAAGGAATTGCTCTACAGATTCCTCCAGAAAATCGTAAAGGAATTTCCTCCGGAACTCTTCCAGGATTTCCTTTTGGAATTTCTCGGGCAATTCATCCATGGATTCCACCAGGAAATTCTACAGGAAATTCTCAAGGACTTCTTCAGGGATTCATTCCTTTAACGATTTATTCATGAATTTCTTCAAAAATTCATCCAGAAATACCTCCAGGAATTACTCCAGAAAATCCTCTAGGAATTTCTGTCAGAATTCCTCCAGACAATCTCAAAGGAATGTCTCCCGGAACCCTTCCAAGAATTCCTTCAGGGATACCTCCATGGATTCCTCCAGGAATTTCTCCAGGATTTTTTTCAGGAATTCCTTCAGAAATTCCTCCCTCCATGGATTCCACCAGAAATTTCTCAAGGCATTCATCCAGGGATTTTTCCAGGAAATCCTTCACGGAATCCTCCACATAATCCTCAATCAATTTCTCCCACAACTCTTCTAGGAATTCCTCCAGGGATACTTCCATTGAATCCTCATGAAATACCGCCAGGGAATTCTCTAAGAATTTCTGCCAGAATTCCTCCAATGTTGTCTCCAGGGATTCTTCCAGAAATTCCTCGACTAATTCCTCCAGAAAATCCTAAAAGAATTTTCCCGGATCTTTTCCGGAAATTTCTCTAGGAATTCACACAGAGATTTCTCCATGGATTCCTCCGAAATTTCTTAGGGAATTCATCCATGAGTTTCTTCAGAAATTGCTAAAAAAAATCCTTTATTGATTCCTCGAGGAGTTCCTCCAGACATTCCTCCAGGAAGCTTTAAATATTTGTCCAGAAATGCCTTAAAGAATTTATCCAGGAATTTCTCTAGTTATTCCTCTAAGAATTCATAAATGAATTCCTCCTAAAAATTCTGGAGGAATTTATCCAGAAATACCTCCCGGAATGCAAACATGAATTCTTCCAGAAATTTCTCCAGAGATTCCTGAAGAAAATCATCCAGGAATTTCTCCAGGAATTCCTCCAGGAATGTTTCGTAAAAAATATCGCAAAGAATTCTTTCGGGAATTCCTCCATTCATTCCTTCAAAAAATTCTTCAGTAATTCCATCTTGAATTTCTACAGGGATTCCTCCCGGAATTTCTGCAAGGATACCTTAAGGAATTCCTGCTCGGATTTCTCCAGAAAATCCTGAAGAAATTTCTTCCGGAACTCTTCCAGGAATTCCTCGAGAATTTTTTTCCAGGGATTTCTACAAAATTTTCTTTTCTGGAATTTTTCCAAGAATCTCTCCAGAAACTTCTCCTGGGACAACTATAAAAATTTCTCTAGTTTTTGCTCCAGAAAATCCTAAAAAAAATCTTCATGGATACCCCCAAAAATTCCTCTAGGTATTCCTCCAAGAGTTTATCCATGGATTTCTCTAGAAAAAACTTCTCCCGGAACTGTTCCAGGAATTCCTCAAGGAATTCCTCGAAAAATGGATTTCGCCAGGAATTCCATCAATGTTTTTTTTTCACATATTCCTCAAAAATCCCTCTAGGAAATATTTCAGAAATTGCTCGAGGAGTTCCTTAAATCATTGCTCCAGGAAGCCGCAAATATTTTTCCAGAAATTTTTCAAAGAATTCTTTCGGGAAATCCTGCAGAAATTTTTCCAGGAATTCTTTCATTTTTTCGGGAATTTCTCCAGAAAATTCTTTAAGGATTCTTCCATAAATTTCTCTAGAAATTCTCCAGGGATTCATCCTTGAATTCCTTCACAGATTCCTTCAGGAATCCCTCCTAGGATTACAGCAGGGATTTTTTCCCGGATCTTTTCTGGGTATTTCTCTAGGAATTCCTTTAGGGATTCCTCCATGGATTCCTACAGGAATTTATTCGGGAATTCATCCAGGAGTTCATCCATGAGTTTCTTCAGAAATTACTCAAAAAAATCCTTCACGAATTCCTCGAGGAATTCTTCTAGACATTCCTCCAGGAAGCCTTAAATATTTGTCCAAAAATTCCTTAAAGAATTCATCCAGGAATTTCTCTAGTTATTCCACCAAAACATTCTTTAGGAATTTATCCAGAAATACCTCCCGGAATGCAAACATGGATTCCTCCAGGAATTTCTCCAAAGATTCCTCAAGAAAATCTTCCAGGAATTTCTCCAGGAATGTTTCGCAAAAAATACCTCAAAGATTTTTTTCGGAAATTGCTCCAGGAATTCCTCCATCATTCCTCCAAAAATTCCTTAGTTAATTACATCTTGAATACCTCCGGGAATTTCTATAGAGATTCCTCCAGGAATTTCTGCAACGACTCCTAAAGGAATTCCTGCTCGGATTTCTCCAGAAAATTCTGAAGAAATTTCTCCCGGAACTCTTCCAAGAATTCCTCGAGAAATTTCTACAGACATTTTTTAAGGATTTTTTCTGGAATTTTTCAAGGAATCTCTCCATAAATTTCTCCTGGGACAACTATAAAAATTTCTCTATTAATTGCTCCAGAAAAGCATCTAAAAAATTCTTCATGGATTCCTCCAAGAATTCCTTTAGAATTTATCCATGAATTTCTCCAGAAAAAAAAACTTCTCCTGGAACTGTTACAGGAATTCCTCGAAAAATTTCTTCAGGTATTGCTCCATGGATTTCGCCAGGAATTAATTCAGGAATTCCTCAAAAATCCCTCTAGGAATTCTTTTGCTCGAGGAGTTCGTTTAATCATTCCAGGAAGCCGCAAATACTTTTCCAAAATTTTTTCAAAGAATTCCTTCAGGAAATCCTCCGGAAATTCTTCCAGGAATTCCTACATTTTTTTAGGAATTTCTCCAGAAAAACCTCTAGGGATTCTTCCAGAATTTTCTGTAGTAATTCTCCAGGGATTCATCCTTGAATTCCTTTACGGATTCCTTCAGGAATTCCTCCTAGGATTTCAGCAGGGATTTCTCCAGGAATTTTCCAAAGCTTTCTCTAAGATTTCCTCTATGAATGTCTCCAGGGATTCAGCCAAGTATTCCTCCTGAAAATCCTCCAGAAATTCTTCCAATAATTCTCGAAAGAATGCCTCCAGAAATTCCGCTAAGATTTTTTTCACGGATTCTTCCAAAAATTCCTTCAGGAAAGCCTCCACTGATTCCTCCAGAAATTGCTCCACAAATTCTTCCAGAGATTTCTCCAGTAATTTCTGCAAGGATTCGTCATTGAATTCCTCGAGTAATTCTACCAAAAATTCATGCAAGAATGTTTCCAAAAAATCCTTCAGGAATTCCTCCAGCAATTCCTCCTGGAATTCCTTCATGAATTATTTCATGGATTCCTCCATGGATTCCTTCTGTTACCCCTCCAGTGTTTCATCCTGTAATTCCTTCACGGATTCTTTCAGGAATTCCTCCAGGGATTACATCAGGGATTTCTCCAGGAATTTCTCATAGCTTCCTCCATGAATTCTTCTACAAACTCCTCCAAATGTCCCTCCAGAAATTTCCTCAGGGATTCCTGCAGAAATTCCTCCGGACATTATTCCAGAAGCTCCTCCAGGAATTCTTACAAGGAAACCTCCAGGCATTCTTCCAAGGATTCCTTCAGGAATGCCTTCAGAGATTCCTCCAGAAATTCTTCAAGGAATTCCTCCAGGGTTTCTCCCAGGAATGCCTCCAGAGTTTACTCCAGGAAATCCTCCAGGGGTTCGTCAATGACTCCTGCTGAAACTCTTCAAGAAATTTGTCCAGGAGTTTTTCGAAATATTTCTCCACAAATTCTTCTATGAATTCTTTCACGAATTCCTCTACGGATTCCCCCAGCAAATTCTTCAAGGATTCCTTTAGGAAAGCCTCCAGGGAATTCCTTCAATAATTTTTCCAGCAATTCCTTTAGTAGTTCCTCCTGCAAATTCTACAGGAATTCTAGACTATTCTTCCAGTTTTTGAGAGCTTCTTTCAAGAATTCTTTCAAGCACTTCTTTAGTAATGCCTTCAGGGATTCCTCCAGAAAGTCCTTCAAGGATTCCCCCTAAAATTTCTCCAGGGATTTCTCCTAGAATGCCTCCACGGATTACTCCAGATATTTCTCGAGCTGTTAAAGTGATTCTCAAAATGATCCACGGAATGCTATTTTGATGCGCGAATCACAAAATGGTACATAAAATTCAATTGTGGATGATATAATGAACACCAAGAAGGTGTATAGAATTTTAAAAAGGTGTGTGATGTGAGTATGTTTCATTATATACCTTAATGATCAAGGGAACGTCGAGTTAATGCATGCGTGGCAAGTAATAGCAATTTGATTTATAGAATGCTAAGATAAAACATGAGATTTGGTGATGGTGTAAACATAAAAATGTTGGTGCTGCATAAAAATCAAATTGCGTGAGGCAATAAAGGTGCATGATGTCACCATGGTGTATAGGATCTTCTGATAACAACAGTTCATTGGTATTTTGCATTGAATGCTAATATGGAGCATGTCATTCAAAGATGGTGCTTGATGTCAGTATGATGCATTAGAGTTGACATCCTACAAGAAATGCTATTTCGATGTACGAAACTTCATACAATAATAATGGTGCAATAGATGCCTAGATAATATAGTGAACGCCACGATTACGCATTAAAAGCTTTAGTAATGCATGAAATTTAACGATGGTGCATTATTTCGCAATTAGACACATATTTGATTCAAAGATGATGGTGCCTAGATGATTCTGTGAACTTCATGATGGTGCATGGAATGATGTATGTATGGTGCATTAGCTTCACCATGATTCTGTTATACTCGTCATGTTTCATATTATGGTGCACTTGCAATTCGTGCAAAGGTGCAGGAAACTCAATGTGGCACAGAAATCAACATGTTCCAGATACGTGGATTACTATTTTGTATGCGAAATGCCAAAATGGTGCATCAAATTCAAATGTAAACCACATCATAATGGTGCATAAGATACCTAGATGGTATAATGAATGCCAAAATGGTGCATGAAAGGCTTGGAAGAAGGCGGATGATGCTTGTGAGCTGCATTAGTTGTCACCGTTATTCAAAGATTATCAACATGTTGCATTGTTAGGTGCACGAATTGCAAAAATGGTGCATAGAATACAAAATAAAAGTATTTTATGTGATGCTCACAACATAATGGTGCATCAGATGCCTAGATGATATAATAAACGCTGAAATGGTGCTTGGAAAGCTTTGATGGTGCATGAAATTTAATGATGGTGCATATCAGTATGATGCATTAGATTCCTAGTTGATTAAAAGATAGTGCATGAGATCAGCATAATGCGTGGATACCTAGATCATTCTGTGGATGCTTTAAAGAAGGTACATGGTGTTAGTGTGCTGTATTAGTTGTCACCGTTATTCCGCGACACTCGACATTGTGTATGGCTAGGTGCATGAATTGCAAAAATGGTGCTTGGAATTCAATGTGGTGCTGAAGTCACCATGGTTCACGTACATGGATTACAATTTTGGAATACGAAATGCCGAAATGGTGCATGTTATTCGAATATGGTGCTGACATCACTGATTAGTTAAAAAATGGTGCGTGAGATTAGCCTAAAAATGATTCTGAGAACATCATGGTTGTGCATGAGATATTAAGAAATTGTATGTATCAGGGGTGCATTTGTTGCCACCATGTTTCAGTGATTCTCAACATTGGGTGGTTAGATCCAAAATTAAAAATTGCAAAAAATGATGCATAGAATTTAATGTGGTGCGGAAGTCAACATGAATCAGGTACATGGAATACAATTGGGTGTACGATATGGCAAAATGGAGCTTATTAAATTCAAATGTGAATTAAATGCTTAGATGGCGCGTGAGCTGGTGCTTAGATATTTATGTGATCATCATGGTGGTACATGGAATGCAAAGAAGCTACATGATGTCTGTATGGTGCATTAGTTTTACCATGATTCAGTTATACTCAACAAATTCCATATGTAGGTGCACGAATTGCAAAAATGGTGCAGGAAACTCAATGCGACACAGAAATCAACATAGTCCAGGTACAAGGAATGCTATTTTGTATGCGAAATGCCAAAACGGTGCATTAAATTCACTTGTAAACCACATCATAATGGTGCATAAGATGCCAAGATGATATAGTGAATGCCAAAATGGTGGTTGGAAAGCGTTGAAGAAGGTGCATGATACTAGATGATGCATTAGTTGTCACCGTTTTTCAAAGCTTATGGTTAGGTGCACGAATTGCAAAAATGGTGCATAGCATACAAAAAAATATATTTTAAGTGATGCTCACGGCTCAGTGATATGAAAAACGCTGAAATGGTGCTTGAAGAGCTGTGATGGTGCATGAAATTTCATGATGGTGCATATCAGTATGAGGTATTAGATACTTAATTGATAAAAAGACATTTCATGCTATCATCATAACGCGTGGATACCTAGATCATTCTGTGGACATCATGATGGTGCATTGAAAGCTTGGAAGAAGGTGCATGATGTTGGTGTGCTGTATTAGTCGTCACTGTTATTCAGTGATACTCGTTATTTTGTATGGCTAGGTGCACGAATTGCAAAAATGGTGCTTAGAATTTAATGTGGTGCCGAAGTCACCATGGTTCACGTACATGGAATACAGTTTTGGAATACGAAATGCCAAAATGGTGCATGTTTTTCAAATGTGGTGCTGACATCACTGATTAGTTAGAAGATGGTGCGTGAGTTTAGCCTAGATGATTCTGAGATCATGGTTGAGCATGAGATACTAAGAAATTGTATGTGTCAATGGTGCACCATAGCTCAGTGATTCTCAACATTGCGTGGTAAGATCCAAGGTTCAAGAATTGCAAAAATGGTGCATAGATTTTTTTATAGAAGGGGGGGCAAGTGCCCCCCCTTGCCCCCCCCTGTGCACGCTAGTGATAACGAGACTCCACACATGTCGCTGGTCCCATGATCCCCCAGCGAGCAATTTCACTCACCAACCCATGTGCACCGACAAGGTAAAACGACACACGATGAATGCTAGAGACCGGGCCAGTGTGGAACAATGCCAGCTGGGAAAATCGTTACTAATTCAAGTGGGTTTCCGGAATCGACCGTAAAAATTCCGCGCGCGCTGCTGTGCCACCGCCGAGCGCTGACTGACTGCCCGGAATCGGAATTGATTTCCCCGTGGAGTTTTGTCCATGTGGGTGGGGTTGGTGGAACAATTTGAAGTGGAGTGACATCTGGTCGACGTAGTGGGATTTCGTTTTGACGGAGTTTAATTGAATTTTATAACGGTCACACAGCGGGGTTCTCTGGTACCAGCTGCAACTCTTGATTTTTATTTTTATGAGAATGTGTGTGAGAAAAGTTGGTGAGTAAAAGTCAAACTTGTTGGAATCGGGTTTATATTTTATTTACTTTTTTTTGCTTTCGGTGAAAACATCATGAAAGCTTTGTAAACGAGCAAAACAAGTCCTGAAATCGTTCGATTCCATGAATTGAAGTTGATTTGATGTAGTGATTTGATCACTCCAAATTGGATTGGATGTTATGTGCTGCTGATGCGGGTCACATGTTACGACACACTAGGATTAGAGGGGATGCGGATGCTTGGGACATTCGTTTGATTAATTTCAATTTTCGGAAAAACTGGATAGGCTAATGTCAAATGTTGACTTAAAAGACTTTCAAGTATAGGACTGTAATGTGTGCCACAGAGACATTGGAATTCATTATCATATATGTACATCAAATCAGTTTTAATGCCATCTCCATCAATTATGTGCATTCGTCAATTCCAGCAATCTGCTAGAACACATACCTTTGATGCATCCAATCCGAAAGATCAAACAAATATTCGAAATAATTTGAGCCGATTCCTTCAATTATTATCCACTTCGATGACCATCAACAAATAATTCGAAAGAAATTGTTCATCGGACCATGCGAACTGCCATCGTTGACCCTTTCTCGCCAATCATCTCGTACGGGCACGGGCTGGGGTAGGGACAGCGCTGACGACGATGCATAATTATATCCTCATTGACAGGCCATGAAATTCATGCGTCCATTGGTGGAGAAATTAAAAAAGAGGAAGCTGCACATTCCAGGATAATCATCATCATTATCGGCAGCCTGCGTCACGGTTTTGTTTTTTGGCTGGTCTCCTGAATTATAATTTGGTGATTCGATTTTTTTTCCAAGAAATGAATGACCTGTTCAGGGGATTTAAAGTCAAACAATGATGATTCCTGAAAGAAATATTAATTTGAATGTTTGATGCTACAATTTACGAGTTTTTATTCCTTGCTTTGTCACCTTTGGATTCTGTGGAGCATCCTCGCAGGATTCTGTGGAGAATCCTCGCAGGATTCTGTGGAGAATCCTCGCAGGATTCTGTGGAGAATCCTCCCAGGATTCTGTGGAGAATCCTCCCAGGATTCTGTGGAGAATCATCCCAGGATTCTATGGAGAATCCTCCCAGGATTCTATGGAGAATCCTCCCAGGATTCTATGGAGAATCCTCCCAGGATTCTGCGGGATATCCTCCCAGGATTCTGTGGAGAATCCTCCCAGGATTCTGTGGAGAATCCTCTCAGGATTCTGTGGAGAATCCTCTCAGGATTCTGTAGAGAATCCTCGCAGGATTCTGTGGAGAATCCTCGCAGGATTCTGTGGAGAATCCTCGCAGGATGCTGTGGAGAATCCTCGCAGGATTCTGTGGAGAATCCTCGCAGGATTCTGTGGAGAATCCTCGCAGGATTCTGTGGAGAATCCTCGCAGGATTCTGTGGAAAATCCCAACAGGATTCTGTGGAGAATCCTCGCAGGATTCTGTGGAGAATCCTCGCAGGATTCTGTGGAGAATCCTCGCAGGATTCTGTGGAGAATCCTCTCAGGATTCTGTAGAGAATCCTCGCAGGATTCTGTGGAGAATCCTCGCAGGATTCTGTGGAGAATCCTCGCAGGATTCTGTGGAGAATCCTCGCAGGATGCTGTGGAGAATCCTCGCAGGATTCTGTGGAGAATCCTCGCAGGATTCTGTGGAGAATCCTCGCAGGATTCTGTGGAGAATCCTCGCAGGATTCTGTGGAAAATCCCAACAGGATTCTGTGGAGAATCCTCGCAGGATTCTGTGGAGAATCCTCGCAGGATTCTGTGGAGAATCCTCGCAGGATTCTGTGGAGAATCCTCGCAGGATTCTGTGGAGAATCCTCGCAGGATTCTGTGGAGAATCTTCGCAGGATTCTGTGGAGAATCCTCCCAGGATTCTGTGGAGAATCCTCCCAGGATTCTGTGGAGAATCCTCCCAGGATTCTGTGCAGAATCCTCACAGGATTCTGTGCAGAATCCTCACAGGATTCTGTGCAGAATCCTCACAGGATTCTGTGGAGAATCCTCACAGGATTCTGTGGAGAATCCTCACAGGATTCTGTGGAAAATCCTTACAGGATTCTGTGGAGAATCCTCCCAGGATTCTGTGGAGAATCCTCCCAGGATTCTGTGGAGAATCCTCCCAGGGTTCTGTGGAGAATCCTCCCAGGGTTCTGTGGAGAATCCTCACAGGATTCTGTGGAGAATCCTCACAGGATTCTGTGGAGAATCCTCACAGGATTCTGTGGAGAATCCTCACAGGATTCTGTGGAGAATCCTCACAGGATTCTGTGGAGAATCCTCACAGGATTCTGTGGAGAATCCTCACAGGATTCTGTGGAGAATCCTCACAGGATTCTGTGGAGAATCCTCACAGGATTCTGTGGAGAATCCTCACAGGATTCTGTGGAGAATTCTCACAGGATTCTGTGGAGAATCCTCACAGGA
Organism: Aedes albopictus; assembly: GCF_035046485.1. Taxonomy (NCBI): domain Eukaryota; kingdom Metazoa; phylum Arthropoda; class Insecta; order Diptera; family Culicidae; genus Aedes; species Aedes albopictus. The sequence continues at coordinate 314,864,564 of NC_085136.1, read as the reverse complement.
TTCTGTGGAGAATCCTCACAGGATTCTGTGGAAAATCCTTACAGGATTCTGTGGAGAATCCTCCCAGGATTCTGTGGAGAATCCTCCCAGGATTCTGTGGAGAATCCTCCCAGGGTTCTGTGGAGAATCCTCACAGGATTCTGTGGAGAATCCTCTCAGGATTCTGTGGAGAATCCTCACAGGATTCTATGGAGAATCCTCACAGGATTCTGTGGCGAATCCTCACAGGATTCTGTGGAGAATCCTCACAGGATTCTGTGGAGAATCCTCACAGGATTCTGTGGAGAATCCTCACAGGATTCTGTGGAGAATCCTCACAGGATTCTGTGGAGAATCCTCACAGGATTCTGTGGAGAATCCTCACAGGATTCTGTGGAGAATCCTCCCCGGATTCTGTGGAGAATCCTCGCCGAATTCTGTGGAGAATCCTCGCTGAATTCTGAAGAGAATCCTCGCCGGATTCTGAAGAGAATCCTTCCAGGATTCTGTGGAGAATCCTTCCAGGATTCTGAGGAGAATCCTCGCCGGATTCTGTGGAGAATCCTCTCAGGTTTCTGTTGAGAATCTCCGCAGGATTTTGTGATGAAATCTCACAGTATTTTGAGGAGAATACTCCCAGGATTCTGTGGAGAATCCTTCAAGGATTCCTTGGAGAGTTCTCCAAGGATTTTATAGAGAATCATCCAAGAATTCTGTGAAGAATCCTCGCAGGATTTTGTAGATAATTTTTCAGGGATTCTGTAGTGATACTTTCCAATCTCGCGCTGTAAATCGTCCTTATAAAGCTTATACTAATTTCATGAAGCACAAAATAAATGCAATTACCATGTCGATATTCCTTGTCTGACCTAGGGCAGCTTTAAGAGTTGGAAATCCATTCACTTCGTGATCCAATGAAGTCTTCATTTTCTTGGCCTGTCGGTCGTTCGACCCACAGACACTAACCACAAAGACGTCATCACCGTCGTTAGCCCCTTTGGGAGTTCACCAGAAGCTTATCTTTATTTCTTCTGTTCACCTGACTTCCTCACTTTCTCCACCCACGCTCGCCTCCCGAGTAGAAGTTCTTATCCACTTCGCAAGGGTAGAGTAAGATCAGAGCGATGATGGCGTCTTCTTTACCACCACCACCACCAACGTCGTTACAGTCAAGACTAATCTTGATTACTCATAATGAGTTTATACGAAAATTAATTATGAGTGTAAATAGCGCAGTGCCACCGACCACTGCTGAAGGCAGTAGTCCTGCGAAAAAGCAACATCCACGTGCAATTTCCAAGGCCGAGGGCCTGTACTAAATGAGTCGTCATTCGTCACTCGAAGATGGACAGGACATAATTTCCATTTCTGCTTGGGTGCGAAATATGTCCAACCGGAAGTGGCCACTTTGGCATTCTAATTAGCACAGTTTTTTATTTCTTCTTGGTGAGACTCCCTTAACAGCTGTGGTGAATCTCATTGCCGCCACCATCTAATCGGCGGGTGCTTTCGCTCTGATGGTTTTTCCTGCATCTAAGTATCCTATCTCTGTTGGAAGATCACGGGAAGACACTTGAAAGGCAAGAAAAAATGCTCAAGTTGGCAGAATGATTTCTCTTCGGTTGATGAAAGAGCTGGTAGATTGCTTTAGCCAGCGAACGAACGAAAGAGAAACCGACCTGGCAGCTAATTATCAACGCTAGGAACTTAATCACACAAGGATGGATTTGTGGATGGTTCGGTGAAAATGGAGGGAGACGGGATTCTGTGCCCGGAGATTACCGCTGGCACTGGTCCATTACCTGGGATTGTGGACCTTTAGTGCTGGTCAATGGAATTTACCAAGAACTACAATTGATTTTTGCTGCAAAAGATGTATTGTCAAATTTTCTGACGTTATAAGCTTCAGCGTGTTCAACTCAACTGATTTCTAGTATTGTCCCAGCATCCTTGGAGGATCCTCCACAGAATCCTGAGAAGATTCTCCACAGAATCATGGGAGGATTCTCCACAGAATCCTGGGAGGATTCTCCACAGAATCCTGGGAGGATTCTCCACAGAATCTGGGAGGATTCTCCACAGAATCCTGGGAGGATTCTCCACAGAATCCTGGGAGGATTCTCCACAGAATCCTGGGAGGATTCTCCACAGAATCCTGGGAGGATTCTCCACAGAATCCTGGGAGGATTCTCCACAGAATCCTGGGAGGATTCTCCACAGAATCCTGGGAGGATTCTCCACAGAATCCTGAGAATCCCGGGAGGATTCTCCACAGAATCATGGGAGGATTCTCCACAGAATCATGGGAGGATTCTCCACAGAATCATAGGAGGATTCTCCACAGAATCATAGGAGGATTCTCCACAGAATCCTGGGAGGATTCTCCACAGAATCCTGGGAGGATTCTCCACAGAATCCTGGGAGGATTCTCCACAGAATCCTGGGAGGATTCTCCACAGAATCCTGGGAGGATTCTCCACAGAATCCTGGGAGGATTCTCCACAGAATCCTGGGAGGATTCTCCACAGAATCCTGGGAGGATTCTCCACAGAATCCTGGGAGGATTCTCCACAGAATCCTGGGAGGATTCTCCACAGAATCCTGGGAGGATTCTCCACAGAATCCTGGGAGGATTCTCCACAGAATCCTGGGAGGATTCTCCACAGAATCCTGGGAGGATTCTCCACAGAATCCTGGGAGGATTCTCCACATAATCCTGGAAGGATTCTCCACAGAATCCTGGGAGGATTCTCCACAGAATCCTGGGAGGATTCTCCACAGAATCCTGGGAGGATTCTCCACAGAATCCTGGGAGGATTCTCCACAGAATCCTGGGAGGATTCTCCACAGAATCCTGGGAGGATTCTCCACAGAATCCTGGGAGGATTCTCCACAGAATCCTGGGAGGATTCTCCACAGAATCCTGGGAGGATTCTCCACAGAATCCTGGGAGGATTCTCCACAGAATCCTGGGAGGATTCTCCACAGAATCCTGGGAGGATTCTCCACAGAATCCTGGGAGGATTCTCCACAGAATCCTGGGAGGATTCTCCACAGAATCCTGGGAGGATTCTCCACAGAATCCTGGGAGGATTCTCCACAGAATCCTGGGAGGATTCTCCACAGAATCCTGGGAGGATTCTCCACAGAATCCTGGGAGGATTCTCCACAGAATCCTGGGAGGATTCTCCACAGAATCCTGGGAGGATTCTCCACAGAATCCTGGGAGGATTCTCCACAGAATCCTGGGAGGATTCTCCACAGAATCCTGGGAGGATTCTCCACAGAATCCTGGGAGGATTCTCCACAGAATCTGGGAGGATTCTCCACAGAATCCTGGGAGGATTCTCCACAGAATCCTGGGAGGATTCTCCACAGAATCCTGGGAGGATTCTCCACAGAATCCTGGGAGGATTCTCCACAGAATCCTGGGAGGATTCTCCACAGAATCCTGAGAATCCCGGGAGGATTCTCCACAGAATCATGGGAGGATTCTCCACAGAATCATAGGAGGATTCTCCACAGAATCCTGGGAGGATTCTCCACAAAATCCTGGGAGGATTCTCCACAGAATCCTGGGAGGATTCTCCACAGAATCCTGGGAGGATTCTCCACAGAATCCTGGGAGGATTCTCCACAGAATCCTGGGAGGATTCTCCACAGAATCCTGGGAGGATTCTCCACAGAATCCTGGGAGGATTCTCCACAGAATCCTGGGAGGATTCTCCACAGAATCCTGGGAGGATTCTCCACAGAATCCTGGGAGGATTCTCCACAGAATCCTGGGAGGATTCTCCACAGAATCCTGGGAGGATTCTCCACAGAATCCTGGGAGGATTCTCCACAGAATCCTGGGAGGATTCTCCACAGAATCCTGGGAGGATTCTCCACAGAATCCTGGGAGGATTCTCCACAGAATCCTGGGAGGATTCTCCACAGAATCCTGGGAGGATTCTCCACAGAATCCTGGGAGGATTCTCCACAGAATCCTGGGAGGATTCTCCACAGAATCCTGGGAGGATTCTCCACAGAATCCTGGGAGGATTCTCCACAGAATCCTGGGAGGATTCTCCACAGAATCCTGGGAGGATTCTCCACAGAATCCTGGGAGGATTCTCCACAGAATCCTGGGAGGATTCTCCACAGAATCCTGGGAGGATTCTCCACAGAATCCTGGGAGGATTCTCCACAGAATCCTGGGAGGATTCTCCACAGAATTCTGGGAGGATTCTCCACAGAATCCTGGGAGGATTCTCCACAGAATCCTGGGAGGATTCTCCACAGAATCCTGGGAGGATTCTCCACAGAATCCTGGGCGGATTCTCCACAGAATCCTTGGAGTATTCTCCACAGAATCCTGGGAGGATTCTCCACAGAATCCTGGGAGGATTCTCCACAGAATCCTGGGAGGATTCTCCACAGAATCCTGGGAGGATTCTCCACAGAATCCTGGGAGGATTCTCCACAGAATCCTGGGAGGATTCTCCACAGAATCCTGGGAGGATTCTCCACAGAATCCTGGGAGGATTCTCCACAGAATCCTGGGAGGATTCTCCACAGAATCCTGGGAGGATTCTCCACAGAATCCTGGGAGGATTCTCCACAGAATCCTGGGAGGATTCTCCACAGAATCCTGGGAGGATTCTCCACAGAATCCTGGGAGGATTCTCCACAGAATCCTGGGAGGATTCTCCACAGAATCCTGGGAGGATTCTCCACAGAATCCTGGGAGGATTCTCCACAGAATCCTGGGAGGATTCTCCACAGAATCCTGGGAGGATTCTCCACAGAATTCTGGGAGGATTCTCCACAGAATTCTGGGAGGATTCTCCACAGAATTCTGGGAGGATTCTCCACAGAATTCTGGGAGGATTCTCCACAGAATTCTGGGAGGATTCTCCACAGAATCCTGGGAAGATTCTCCACAGAATCCTGGGAGGATTCTCCACAGAATCCTGGGAGGATTCTCCACAGAATCCTGGGAGGATTCTCCACAGAATCCTGGGAGGATTCTCCACAGAATCCTGGGAGGATTCTCCACAGAATCCTGGGAGGATTCTCCACAGAATCCTGGGAGGATTCTCCACAGAATCCTGGGAGGATTCTCCACAGAATCCTGGGAGGATTCTCCACAGAATCCTGGGAGGATTCTCCACAGAATCCTGGGAGGATTCTCCACAGAATCCTGGGAGGATTCTCCACAGAATCCTGGGAGGATTCTCCACAGAATCCTGGGAGGATTCTCCACAGAATCCTGGGAGGATTCTCCACAGAATCCTGGGAGAACTCTCCACAGAATCCTGGGAGGACTCTCCACATAATCCTGGGAGGACTCTCCACAGAATTCTGAGAGGACTCTCTACAGAATCCTGGGAGGACTCTCCACAGAATCCTGGGAGGATTCTCCACAGAATACTGGGAGGATTCTCCACAGAATCCTGGGAGGATTCTCCACAGAATTCTGGGAGGATTCTTTACAGAATCCTTGGAGGATTCTTTACAGAATCCTTGGAGGATTCTCCACAGAATCCTGGGAAGATTCTCCACAGAATCTTGGGAGGATTCTCCACAGAATCCTGGGAGGATTCTCCACAGAATCCTGGGAGGATTCTCCACAGAATCCTGGGAGGATTCTCCACAGAATCCTGGGAGGATTCTCCACAGAATCCTGGGAGGATTCTCCACAGAATCCTGGGAGGATTCTCCACAGAATCCTGGGAGGATTCTCCACAGAATCCTGGGAGGATTCTCCACAGAATCCTGGGAGGATTCTCCACAGAATTCTGGGAGGATTCTCCACAGAATTCTGGGAGGATTCTCCACAGAATCCTGGGAAGATTCTCCACAGAATCCTGGGAAGATTCTCCACAGAATCCTGGGAGGATTCTCCACAGAATCCTGGGAGGATTCTCCACAGAATCCTGGGAGGATTCTCCACAGAATCCTGGGAGGATTCTCCACAGAATCCTGGGAGGATTCTCCACAGAATCCTGGGAGGATTCTCCACAGAATCCTGGGAGGATTCTCCACAGAATCCTGGGAGGATTCTCCACAGAATCCTGGGAGGATTCTCCACAGAATCCTGGGAGGATTCTCCACAGAATCCTGGGAGGATTCTCCACAGAATCCTGGGAGGATTCTCCACAGAATCCTGGGAGGATTCTCCACAGAATCCTGGGAGGATTCTCCACAGAATCCTGGGAGGACTCTCCACAGAATCCTGGGAGGACTCTCCACAGAATCCTGGGAGGACTCTCCACATAATCCTGGGAGGACTCTCCACAGAATTCTGGGAGGACTCTCCACAGAATTCTGGGAGGATTCTCCACAGAATCCTGGGAGGATTCTCCACAGAATCCTGGGAGGATTCTCCACAGAATCCTGGGAGGATTCTCCACAGAATCCTGGGAGGATTCTCCACAGAATCCTGGGAGGATTCTCCACAGAATCCTGGGAGGACTCTCCACAGAATCCTGGGAGGACTCTCCACAGAATCCTGGGAGGACTCTCCACATAATCCTGGGAGGACTCTCCACAGAATTCTGGGAGGACTCTCCACAGAATCCTGGGAGGATTCTCCACAGAATCCTGGGAGGATTCTCCACAGAATCCTGGGAGGATTCTCCACTGAATCCTGGGAGGATTCTTTACAGAATCCTTGGAGGATTCTTTACAGAATCCTTGGAGGATTCTCCACAGAATCCTGGGAAGATTCTCCACAGAATCTTGGGAGGATTCTCCACAGAATCCTGGGAGGATTCTCCACAGAATCCTGGGAGGATTCTCCACAGAATCCTGGGAGGATTCTCCACAGAATCCTGGGAGGATTCTCCACAGAATCCTGGGAGGATTCTCCACAGAATCCTGGGAGGATTCTCCACAGAATCCTGGGAGGATTCTCCACAGAATCCTGGGAGGATTCTCCACAGAATCCTGGGAGGATTCTCCACAGAATCCTGGGAGGACTCTCCACAGAATCCTGGGAGGACTCTCCACAGAATCCTGGGAGGACTCTCCACATAATCCTGGGAGGACTCTCCACAGAATTCTGGGAGGACTCTCCACAGAATCCTGGGAGGATTCTCCACAGAATCCTGGGAGGATTCTCCACAGAATCCTGGGAGGATTCTCCACTGAATCCTGGGAGGATTCTTTACAGAATCCTTGGAGGATTCTCCACAGAATCCTGGGAAGATTCTCCACAGAATCTTGGGAGGATTCTCCACAGAATCCTGGGAGGATTCTCCACAGAATCCTGGGAGGATTCTCCACAGAATCCTGGGAGGATTCTCCACAGAATCCTGGGAGGATTCTCCACAGAATCCTGGGAGGACTCTCCACAGAATCCTGGGAGGACTCTCCACATAATCCTGGGAGGACTCTCCACAGAATTCTGGGAGGACTCTCCACAGAATTCTGGGAGGATTCTCCACAGAATCCTGGGAGGATTCTCCACAGAATCCTGGGAGGATTCTCCACAGAATCCTGGGAGGATTCTCCACAGAATCCTGGGAGGATTCTCCACAGAATCCTGGGAGGATTCTCCACAGAATCCTGGGAGGACTCTCCACAGAATCCTGGGAGGACTCTCCACAGAATCCTGGGAGGACTCTCCACATAATCCTGGGAGGACTCTCCACAGAATTCTGGGAGGACTCTCCACAGAATCCTGGGAGGATTCTCCACAGAATCCTGGGAGGATTCTCCACAGAATCCTGGGAGGATTCTCCACTGAATCCTGGGAGGATTCTTTACAGAATCCTTGGAGGATTCTTTACAGAATCCTTGGAGGATTCTCCACAGAATCCTGGGAAGATTCTCCACAGAATCTTGGGAGGATTCTCCACAGAATCCTGGGAGGATTCTCCACAGAATCCTGGGAGGATTCTCCACAGAATCCTGGGAGGATTCTCCACAGAATCCTGGGAGGATTCTCCACAGAATCCTGGGAGGATTCTCCACAGAATCCTGGGAGGATTCTCCACAGAATCCTGGGAGGATTCTCCACAGAATCCTGGGAGGATTCCTCACAGAATCCTGGGAGGATTCTCCACAGAATCCTGGGAGGATTCTCCACAGAATCCTGGGAGGATTCTCCAAAGAATCCTGGGAGGATTCTCCACAGAATCCTGGGAGGATTCTCCACAGAATCCTGGGAGGATTCTCCACAGAATCCTGGGAGGATTCTCCACAGAATCCTGGGAGGATTCTCCACAGAATCCTGGGAGGATTCTCCACAGAATCCTGGGAGGATTCTCCACAGAATCCTGGGAGGATTCTCCACAGAATCCTGGGAGGATTCTCCACAGAATCCTGGGAGGATTCTCCACAGAATCCTGGGAGGATTCTCCACAGAATCCTGGGAGGATTCTCCACAGAATCCTGGGAGGATTCTCCACAGAATCCTGGGAGGATTCTCCACAGAATCCTGGGAGGATTCTCCACAGAATCCTGGGAGGATTCTCCACAGAATCCTGGGAGGATTCTCCACAGAATCCTGGGAGGATTCTCCACAGAATCCTGGAAGGATTCTTCACAGAATCCTGGAAGGATTCTTCACAGAATCCTGGAAGGATTCTTCACAGAATCCTGGAAGGATTCTTCACAGAATCCTGGAAGGATTCTTCACAGAATCCTGGAAGGATTCTTCACAGAATCCTGGAAGGATTCTTCACAGAATCCTGGAAGGATTCTTCACAGAATCCTGGAAGGATTCTTCACAGAATCCTGGAAGGATTCTTCACAGAATCCTGGAAGGATTCTTCACAGAATCATGGAAGGATTCTTCACAGAATCATGGAAGGATTCTTCACAGAATCCTGGAAGGATTCTTCACAGAATCCTGGAAGGATTCTTCACAGAATCCTGGAAGGATTCTTCACAGAATCCTGGAAGGATTCTTCACAGAATCCTGGAAGGATTCTTCACAGAATCCTGGAAGGATTCTTCACAGAATCCTGGAAGGATTCTTCACAGAATCCTGGAAGGATTCTTCACAGAATCCTGGAAGGATTCTTCTCAGAATCCTGGAAGGATTCTTCTCAGAATCCTGGAAGGATTCTTCTCAGAATCCTGGAAGGATTCTTCTCAGAATCCTGGAAGGATTCTTCTCAGAATCCTGGAAGGATTCTTCAAAGAATCCTGGAAGGATTCTTCTCAGAATCCTGGAAGGATTCTTCACAGAATCCTGGGAGGATTCTTCGCAGAATCCTGGAAGGATTCTTCACAGAATCCTGGAAGGATTCTTCACAGAATCCTGGAAGGATTCTTCACAGAATCCTGGAAGGATTCTTCACAGAATCCTGGAAGGATTCTTCACAGAATCCTGGAAGGATTCTTCACAGAATCCTGGAAGGATTCTTCACAGAATCCTGGAAGGATTCTTCACAGAATCCTGGAAGGATTCTTCACAGAATCCTGGAAGGATTCTTCACAGAATCCTGGAAGGATTCTTCACAGAATCCTGGAAGGATTCTTCACAGAATCCTGGAAGGATTCTTCACAGAATCCTGGAAGGATTCTTCACAGAATCCTGGAAGGATTCTTCACAGAATCCTGGAAGGATTCTTCACAGAATCCTGGAAGGATTCTTCACAGAATCCTGGAAGGATTCTTCACAGAATCCTGGAAGGATTCTTCACAGAATCCTGGAAGGATTCTTCACAGAATCCTGGAAGGATTCTTCACAGAATCCTGGAAGGATTCTTCAAAGAATCCTGGAAGGATTCTTCACAGAATCCTGGAAGGATTCTTCACAGAATCCTGGAAGGATTCTTCACAGAATCCTGGAAGGATTCTTCACAGAATCCTGGAAGGATTCTTCACAGAATCCTGGAAGGATTCTTCACAGAATCCTGGAAGGATTCTTCACAGAATCCTGGAAGGATTCTTCACAGAATCCTGGAAGGATTCTTCACAGAATCCTGGAAGGATTCTTCACAGAATCCTGGAAGGATTCTTCACAGAATCCTGGAAGGATTCTTCACAGAATCCTGGAAGGATTCTTCACAGAATCCTGGAAGGATTCTTCACAGAATCCTGGAAGGATTCTTCACAGAATCCTGGAAGGATTCTTCACAGAATCCTGGAAGGATTCTTCACAGAATCCTGGAAGGATTCTTCACAGAATCCTGGAAGGATTCTTCACAGAATCCTGGAAGGATTCTTCACAGAATCCTGGAAGGATTCTTCACAGAATCCTGGAAGGATTCTTCACAGAATCCTGGAAGGATTCTTCACAGAATCCTGGAAGGATTCTTCACAGAATCCTGGAAGGATTCTTCACAGAATCCTGGAAGGATTCTTCACAGAATCCTGGAAGGATTCTTCACAGAATCCTGGAAGGATTCTTCACAGAATCCTGGAAGGATTCTTCACAGAATCCTGGAAGGATTCTTCTCAGAATCCTGGAAGGATTCTTCACAGAATCCTGGAAGGATTCTTCACAGAATCCTGGAAGGATTCTTCACAGAATCCTGGAAGGATTCTTCACAGAATCCTGGCAGGATTCTTCACAGAATCCTGGCAGGATTCTTCACAGAATCCTGGGAGGATTCTCCACAGAATCCTGGGAGGATTCACCATAGAATCTTTGCATGATTCTCCATGGAGTCCTTGGAGGACTCTCTACAGAATCTTTCGAGGATTCTCTACATAGTCTTCCGAGGATTGTCCACAGAATCCTGGCAGGATTCTCCACAGAATCCTGGGAGGATTCTCCACAGAATCCTGGGAGGATTCCCCACAGAATCTTTGCATGATTCTCCATGGAGTCCTTGGAGGACTCTCTACAGAATCTTTCGAGGATTCTCTACATAGTCTTCCGAGGATTGTCCACAGAATCGTCCCAGGATTCTCCATTGAATCTTTGAGAGGACTCTTCAGAGTATGCATAGAATCTCTCGAAGATTATGCACTGAATCCTCCTACAAGGTCATCGGAATCCTCTAAGGATTCATTACGGGTACTTTTAAACGATTCATTTATCTAAATTTGCTAACACTATTCTTTCGTACAGTTAAGCTCAAGTTGCATCAATCTTTTATTCTATTCAACATTTCACCAACAAATTCTCATTTAGCCAATCTTTTTGCCTCGCCTTTAAACTCGGGTGTTGTTGTGTGACCCAAGAACACTTGTTAGTCATTGACAGCTACAACATTGCTCGTTCATAAATTATTCATAGAAGGATTTCGGGTGTAAACGCAGCGAATTCGCAATTCGTTGTCATTCACCGAAAAGCATCCGCCTCCGAGAAGGCAGCAAAAACACCGAAATCCATAAAAGCTTATCAGACAAACATCCGGGCCCATGTCGGATGGAACAAAATGGTCCGGCGAGCGAGCGAGCGAGCAACTGAGGGATCCTTTCTCCTGGAGGGCCCTACAATCGGACCCATTAAATACTAATGAATGCCAAATAAATTAGCTACCTTGTTGTCGTCGTCGTTTCTCGTTTTGTCACATCATCTTCCTATTCGACGTCGACGTCGTCGTCGTCGTTGAGGAATCCGATCATCCGAAATCGAATATAGCCATTAGGAGATATGAGTGGAGATGGGGGCCAAGTCACGCAAAAAGCAGGAACATGGCATTTCCTCCGTGCTTTGCCACGACCCACACTATTACCACTGGGGATACACGGCTCCGTATGAGGGTTTCGAGTTTCCACGTTCCACGAACTGGACCGGAAATGGAGGGTGGAGAGGAAATCGATTTCCAATCGGTTTCGATTCACCATCCGATTGAAGCGAAGCAGCTCCGACTATGTGGTTCACTGCTTTTATAAAGGGGCCTCGGAGGGCATTAATTTATTTGCCATTTCATCGTCGTCCGTTAGATCGAAACACGTACGCATCTGGAGTTTACAAAAAAAGTGAAATAAAAACGGCCATCAACTGCCATCCAGCGCCAGCGTAGGAGCCGGGGCAGCCGGTAACAAATTCGAAACGGAGATGGGTGATCAAATCGAGAAATGCTTTTCCCACATTAATGGAAATTAGCCGAATGGTGGATAATCTCAGCGCTCGAGTGGTTGGTTGCCCAATCGGATGTTCGGTGGGAGGTTTTGCGATTTTAAATTGATAGGACGGCTATTTATTCACGTGCAATCGGGGACGTGGAGACGTGAAGTCGATCGTACGTAATTTAGAGCTTGGGCAATACCTGGTAAACTGTTTCAATTTCTTTTTTGCTCTGGTGTGAAGTTTCTACTACTATAGACAGTGCGACAAATATGAACTCAGAGCTGTTTTTTTTACCAAATTGACCATTTCTGATTCTGTTGAAGATTCTGTAGAGAATCTTCAACGGATTCTGTGGAGAATTCTCGACTGGTTCTAAAGAAAGATCAGTAAGCAATGATTCTAGGTGGATTGGGTTAAGGGTGTTTCCGGGAGGCATCAGTGGGTTTCAAGGAGTTGCCGAGGGGCTTTAGAGTAGTTTCAGATGAATCGCTTTCCATCCCTCCTGCGACCTGCGGAAACTTCGCAGAGATTTCTTGAAACATCCATGAAACCGCTAGATGCATTGCTAAAACCACCTGAAACCCCCGAGATCTCCCTGAAATCCCTTGAAACGCCACTCAAAAGCCATAAACGCCCCTGAAAACACCCTTATACCCCTTGAAACGCTTCTGAAATGGCCCAACATTTTCCTGAAACCCCCTGATAAGTCCTGGAACAGCTTTCAACATCCGTGTTAAACCCCTGAAACGTCTCTGAAATCGCAAAAAATGTTTCTGAAACTAGAGACTCCCCCTTATCCCGTTTCTTATTTTGCAAAAAATTGAAATGTTATAAGTTCATTATTGGAAAATTATCGTTTTAGCTAAGAAATAATCGGGTCAAAATTTGAAGTCCGTATCTCTAGGCTAAGTGGTTCCTAAAGTTGACAAAAATTGCAATAAAAAACATGAAATTTACATCGACAAAAAAACGCTATTTTTGACTGTGTGTTTAGATTCCGTAGGAGACCTACCCTATGTTGCTCAATAACTTAAAAACGTGTGGAGATATCGCATATAGGGACTTTAATTTAGTGTATTTTTTTTTCGTCGAAAAAAAATCATGTATTTTTGGTCCCATACAATTTTTGACAACTTTAAGCCGTTTGAGGGACCTAGCCTTGAGACACTGTCTTCAAATTTTTACAAGATCATTTCTTAGCTAGAACGAACATTTCCATCAACGGACTTATAGCATTTCCAACTTTTGAAAGATAAGGGATGGCCTACAGCCCCTGAAACGTCACTAAAACTCCTGAATCGGCATGGAACGCATCTTAAAATCCTTATACATATAACTCCCTGAAACGCCCATGAAACCTCTGCACTCCACTGGAATCACCTGAGACGGCCTCCTGAAACGGCAAAACCAATGCCCCATATCATGCTCCAAAATCTCCTTGAACCATCTTTGCCTCCCTAAACCACCCCTAGCATTCCCCAGGAAACCCCTACATCGTAGTTGAAGCCCTCTGAGTTCTCCCATGACACGACGAAAAGCACCAAGAAATCTCTTTGAAATCCCCTGGAATACCTCTTGAAATGCTAGAACCTATGACACCTTGCTAATATGAGGAACCTCTTTATATGCCACGGATTGGGGTACAACGATTGAAAAGATGCATACTTTAAGACAGGGCATATAGGCACTTTTGTAAATGCTTTGACATCCCGAGCAGGAGAAAATAGCTGAAGAATAACTAACTCAGGTATGGAAAACCGAATACCTACAACCTGAATGAGGTATTAAGTAGCACTGCATAAGAGGTAAAATATCTAAAATAATAACTGGTGTATATTCTGTGCATAACGCGTGAATAATGACATCAGGTATGGCAATACCTAAATAATAAAAGGAGATTTTTTCCATACAAACAGCGATTTTTCCATAATGGGGCACGTTCGGTGTAGTACTAGATTTGTAGTAATGAGCTGAATTTTAGTATGGCGAGAAGGTCAATTCTCCGTTTTTGCAACGAAATGGTACAAAAAGCGTGGGTATTATGATTCCTTGCCTAATTTGATGCTGTTTGAGCGAAACTTTGGATAACTATGGTGTTTATGTTACAAGAAATGGAGAAAACAATAACACTGTTGTGCAAAGTTTTGCTCAAGCAGCATCAAATTCGACAAGGAATCATAATACCCACGCTTTTTGCACCATTTCATTGCTGAAACGGAGAATTGACCTTCTCGCCATACTAAAATTCAGCTCATTACTACAAATCTAGTACTTCACCGATCTGTCCTATTGAATAATACCTCAAGCAGTCCTCAACACCAGACCAATAACTCATTGAGGTATTTTATCGATACCTACAAAATACCAAAATAAGTTATTTTCAATACCTGGATAACCGACCAATACCTTGTTTTGGTATGATACCTGACTTTGGTATGCTCCAGTTATGTGGCAGTTATTCATTCCTGCTCGGGATAACCAACCAATACCTTGTTTTGGTATGATACCTGACTTTGGTATGCTGCAGTTATGTGTCAGTTATTCTTTCCTGCTCGGGATCCATGTTGCTGGCGATACGCGCCTATGCCGATTTTTCGAAGGACTTTCTTCACTAGTCCTAGACTAGTCCCGATTGGTACTTCACTCGCGGAATTTGCACCCAACGACAAAAGTTTTCTAAGTCCCTTTTACGGGGGAACCTTACCACGCGCGGGGTTATCGAACTTCAAGACCGTGTCATCGACCGACCAGAGCAACGAAACGAGAAGCGTGCTTTCTGCTTTGAATGTATATTTGATACTGATCCTATTTACAATTTGTCATATATAAAAACCCATATTAATCCACCTAGTGGTGGTAGTGCCTTTCTCGTCGAGTATGTACTCAAGATTTTTACGTCGACGACGTCGTGTAAAATTTGACAATCACCCTGTATAAGTGGTTCAGATAAGGTCTGAAACTATTGTCCTGCTTACCGTTCATCTGGTTATCGAAAAAGCCGCTATTTGATGTGTCGCATGTTTGGGTTTAGTTCACTTTTTTAATTGGACACTTCCGGCGCTTCACCTGAAACCGGTTCCGGAACACAACCGATTCAAATATGGTGTGAAATTATTTTTCTGTCTACCATTCAACTGATTATCGAAAAGCCGCTGTTTGATGTGTCGCATGCATGGGTTTAATTAAGTTTTTAAATTGGTCACTTCCGGAGGGTCACCTGGAACCGGTTCCGGAGCACAACCGGTTCAGATATGGCCTGAAACTATTTTCCTGCTTACCGTCCACCTGGTTATCGAAAAAGCAGCTATTTGATGTGTCGCATGCCTTGGTTTGGTTCTGTTTTTTAATTGGCCACTTCCGGCAGGACACCAGAAACCGGTTCCGGAACACTACCGGTTCAAATGTGGTCTGAAGCTATTTTCCTGTTAACCATTCAACTTATTATCGAAAAAGCCGCTATTTGATATGTCGCATGCTTGAGTTTAGATCACCTTTATATTTGGCCACTTCCGGCGGGACACCAGGAACCGGTTCCGGAATATTACCGGTTCAGATACGGTCTGAAACAATTTTGATGCTTACCGTTCATCAGGTTATTGAAAATTCCGCCGTTTGATGGGTCGCATGCATGGGTTTGTAACATTTTCATATGTGGCCCGTTCCCGGGGTACCGGCCCGGAACACCTAAATGGCCATAACTCCGGAACGGCTGGACCGATCCGAACGTGGATCCGAACCATTTTCAATAGGAAACAATGGGACCAGATTCCGCGTCGAATGAACCGTCGGTCGTTAAAATCGGATGATGTTTACTATCTAAAAGTTTGGTGACCTTTTTGGTTGGGGTTTACTGCCAAAAAGTGACGTGAGTTTATTTTTGTACACACACATACTCACACACATACACACACACACACACACACACACACACACACACACACACACACACACATACACACACACACACACACACACACACACACACACACACACACAGACATCACCTCAATTCATCGAGCTGAGTTGATTGGTATATGTGACTTGACCCTCCGGGCCTTCTATCAAAAAGTCATTTTTGGAGTGAACATAAAGCCTTTCCAGTACACTTGGTGTACGAAAAAGGCAGAACGGTGTCGATTGATCGTCGGCTACATTCGTGGTCACTCATGCTCTCTCGTATATTTGACTAATTTTTGAGATGAGCGAAACAGGGCTGTTCGGTCAATCCGTTATTCTACATTATACAGTGGCTATCACCAACACATGTGCACAACAGAAACATGTGATCGATGAACATTTGAGGTTTGAAAGACGGGCGCTTCTATTTCTTCAAGCTACGGAGTCACTCGACTAACTCCAACACCAGTAGGCGTACAACTGAATTCGATTCCACAGTCGCACATGGTTAGCTTCTTTTCACAATCCAAACCTCCTTCGGATGGCATTAGATGAACATCTAACACATACACTGTTGTGCACATATGCACTAGCGTGCACAGGGGGGGGGGGCAAGGGGGGGCACTTGCCCCCCCCCCTTCTATAAAAAATTGTATGCACCATTTTTGCAATTCTTGCACCTTGGATCTTACCACGCAATGTTAAGAATCACTGAACCATGGTGCACCATTGACACATACAATTTCTTAGTATCTCATGCACAACCATGATGTTCTCAGAATCATCTAGGCTAAACTCACGCACCATCTTCTAACTAATCAGTGATATCAGCACCATCAGTTGGTCGGCTCTAGAGGCACGTTCTCCTCCATTCGGGAAATTTGTGCCATCAATTATCAGCACCATATTCGAATAACATGCACCATTATGGCATTTCGTATTCCAAAACTGTATTCCATGTACGTGAACTATGGTGACTTCGGCACCACATTGAATTCTAAGCACCATTTTTGCAATTCATGCACCTAGCCATACAAAATAACGAGTATCACTGAATAACAAAGACGACTAATACAGCACACTAACATCATGCACCTTCTTCAAAGCTCTCAATACACCATCATGATGTCCACAGAATGATCTAGGTATCCCCGTATTATGATGATCGCATGAAATGTCTTTTTATCAATTAAGTATCTAATACCTCATACTGATATGCACCATCATGAAACTTCATGCATCATCACAGCTTTTCAAGCGTTTATCATATCATCTAGGCATCTAAAGCACCGTAATGCCGTGAGCATCACATAAAATGCATTTTTTTGTTTGCTATGCACCATTGTTGCAATTCGTGCACCTAACTATATTGATAAGCTTTGAAAAACGGTGACAACTAATGCATCATCTAGCATCATGCACCTTCTTCAAAGCTTTCCAACCACCATTTTGGCATTCACTATATCATCTAGGCATCTTATGCACCATTATGATGTGGTTCACAAGTGAATTTGATGCACCATTTTGACATTTCGCATACAAAATAGCATTCCTTGTTCCTGGTCTATGTTGATTTCTGTGCCGTATTGAGTTTCCTGCACCATTTTTGCAATTCGTGCACCTACATATGGAACTTGTTGAGTATAACTGAATCATGGTAAAACTAATGCACCATACAAACATCATGTAGCTCCTTTGCATTCCATGCACCACCATGATGATCACATAAATATCTAAGCACCATCTAATGCCTCATCTAAGCATTTAATTCACATTTGAATTTCATTTTGCCATATCGTACACCAAATTGTATTCCATGTACCTGATACATGTTGACTTCCGCACCACATTAAATTCTATGCATCATTTTTGCAATTCTTGCATTTTGGATCTAATCACCCAATGTTAAGAATCACTGAATCATGGTGGCAACAAATGCACCCCTGATACATACAATTTCTTAGTATCTCATGCACACCCATGATGTTCTCAGAATCATTTTTAGGCTAATCTCACGCACCATCTTTTAACTAATCAGTGATGTCAGCACCATATTCGAATAACATGCACCATTTTGGCATTTCGTATTCCAAAACTGTAATCCATGTACGTGAACCATGGTGACTTCGACACCACATTGAATTCCAAGCACCATTTTTGCAATTCGTACACCTATCCATACACAATGTCGAGTGTCGCTGAATAACGGTGACAACTAATACAGCACACTAACATCATGTACCTTCTTCAAAGCGTCCACAGAATGAACTAGGTATCCACGCGTTATGCTGATCTCATGCACTATCTTTTAATCAACTAGAAATCAAATGCATCATACTGATATGCACCATCGTTAAATTTAATGCACCATCAAAGCTTTCCAAGCACCATTTCAGCGTTTATTATATCATTTAGGCATCTGATGCACCATTATGTTGTGAGCATCACATAAAATACTTTTATTTTGTATTCTATGCACCATTTTTGCAATTCGTGCACCTAACCATGCAACATGATGATAATCTTTGAATAACGGTGACAACTAATGCAGCACACTAGCATCATACGCCTTCATCAAAGCTTTTCATGCACCATTTTGGCATTCATTATACCATCTAGGTATCTTATGCACCATTATGATGTGGTTTACATTTGAATTTGATGCACCATTTTGGCATTTCGCATACGAAATAGTATTCCACGTACCTGGAACATGTTGATTTCTGTGCCACATTGAGTTTCCTGCACCTTTGCACGAATTGCATGTGCACCTTAATATGAAACATGACGAGTATAACAGAATCGTAGCTAATGCACCATACATACATCATTCATTCCATGCACCCCCATGATGTTCACAGAATCATCCAGGCACCATCTCACGCACCATCTTTGAATCAAATATGTGTCTAATTGCGAAATAATGCACCATCGTTAAATTTTATGCATTACTAAAGCTTTCAATGCGTAATCGTGGCGTATATCTGTAGTTATCCGTGAAGGCATTCCAGGAGAAATCCCTGGAGAAATTTCAGGAGGAATCCTTGAAGGACTTTCTGGAGGAATCGCTGAAGGCATTACTGAAGAAGTGCTTGAAAGAATTCTTGAACGTAGCTCTCAAAAACTGGAAGAGGAGTCTAGAGAAATTCCTATAGAATTTGCAGGAGGAACTACTAAAGGAATTGCTGGAAAAATTATTGAAGGAATTCCCTGGAGGCATTTCTAAAAGAATCCTTGAATAATTTCCTGGGGGAATCCGTAGAGAAACTCGTGAAAGAATTCATGGAGGAATTTGTGGAGAAATATTTCGAAAAACTCCTGGACAAATTTCTGGAAGAGTTCCAGCAGGGGCTCATTAACGAACCCCTGGAGTAAACTCTGGAGGCATTCCTGGAAGAAACCCTGGAGAAATTCCTGGAAGAATTTCTGGAGGATTCTCTGAAGGCATTCCTGAAGGAATCCTTGAGAGAATGCCTGGAGGTTTCCTTGTAAGAATTCCTGGAGGAACTTCTGGAAGAATGTCCGGAGGAATTTCTGCAGGAATCCCTGTGGAAATTTCTGGAGGGACTTTTGGAGGAGTTTCTAGAAGAATTCCTGGAGGAAGCTATGAGAAATTCCTGGAGAAATCCCTGATGTAATCCCAGGAGGAATTCCTGAAGGAATCCGTGAAGGAATAACAGAATGAAACACTGGAAAGGTAACAGAAGGAATCTATGAAGGAATCCATGAAATAATTCATGGAGGAATTCCAGGATGAATTGCTAGAGGAATTCCTGAAGGATTTTTTGGAAAAAAATCCTGCATGAATTTGTGGAAGAATTACTCGAGGAATTCAATGACGAATCCTTGCAGAAATAACTGGAAAAATCTCTGGAGGAATTTGTGGAGCAATTTCTGGAGGAATCAGTGGAGTCATTCCTGAAGGAATTTTTGGAAGAATCCGCGAAAAAATTCTTGGAGGAATTTCTGAAGGCATGCTTTCAAGAACCATTGGAAGATTTTCTAGAGGATTTTCAGGAGGAATACTTGGAGGAATCCCTGGAGACAGTAGAATAACTAGCCACAGAAGTCCAATGTCGCGACTGTTCGTGTGACTAACATCTAGTTTGCCACGCCCTCACAGCGTCAGCAGCGGTACTAGAAGTGTCAAGTTAATTTTGTTTACAATAACAAAAGGTCCTCTACAAGATGGACACTTGAAAATAGTAAATTATTGCAATTAAAGTTATTCAAATAATTATATACGAAATGTGACTACAGCGCTATTGGAGTTCTAGTGTATTTCTATTCTGGAGACATTCATAGATAAAATCCTAGAGAAATCTTTGAAAAAAATCCTAGAGAAATCCCTGCTGTAATCCTAGGAGGAATTCCTGAAGGAATCCGTAAAGCAATTCAAGGATGAATCCCCGGAGAATTATTAGAGAAACTTCTGGAAGAATCCTGTAGAAATCCCTGGAGAAATTTCTCGAGGAATTCCTGGAAGAGTTCCGGGAGAAATTTATTCAGGATTTTCTGGAGAAATCCGAATCCGAATCTCTGTAGAAATTCCCGAAGGTATTCAAGATGGAATTAACGAAGGAATTTTTGCAGGAATAATGGAGGCGTTCCTGGAGGAATTTCCGAAAGAATTTTTTGAGGATTTTTTTGCGAAACGTTCCTGGAGAAATTCCTGTATTTACCAGAGGAATTATTTGAGGAATTTCTGGTTAAATATATGAGGCTTCCTGGAAAATTAATGGAGGCATGCCTGAAGGAAAGGAATTTCTGATGGAATATCTGGAGGAATTTCTAAGGATATTAATTATTGCACACCTGGAGGAAATCCTGAAGAAATATCAGGAAAAAAAACCCTGGAGAAATTCCTATCGGATTCCGTGGAGGATTCCCTGGTGAAATTTCTCGCGGAATCATTCGAGGAATTCCCGGAATTCCTGGAAGAGTTTCAGGTGAAATTACTTTAGGATTTTCTGGTGGAGTCCATGGATGAATTTCGGGGAGAAATCTCTGGAGGCATCTCGGAGGAATGTCTGAAGGAACTACTCGGGCAAATTGTGAACGAATACCTGGTGGATTTTTTTGAGGAATTTCTGAAGAAATTTATGAATGAATTCCTGCAGGAATTCTTGGATAAATTGCTGGAAAAAATCCTGAAGAAATTCCTGAAGAAATCCGTGGAGGATTTCCTGGACAACTTCCTCGCGGAATTCCTCGAGGAATTCTTGGAAGGGTTCCGGGAGACATTCTTGGGGAACTCAGGCAGAAATTCCTAGAGGATTTTCTGGAGGAATGCCTGGAGAACTGCTGGAGGAATTTCAGGAGTTCTTCCTCGAAAAATTTCTGAAAGAGTTCCTGGTGGAATTTCTGGAGGATTTTTTTTGGAATTTCTGAAGAAATCCATAAAGGAATTTCTGATGAAATTTTTTGAGAATTCCCTGAAGGAATCCATGGAAAAATCCTTGGAGAAATTTTCTAAGGAATACCTGGAAGAATTCCGTGAGAAATTCCTTTAGCATGTTATGGAGGCATCCGTAGAGGAAATATTGGGGGAATTCTGACAGACAGACATTCAGGAGTTTTCCTAGAAAAATGTCAGGAGGAATCTCTGGAGGAATTTTAGGAGTATTTACTGGAGGAATTTGTTGAGGAATTTAAGAAGGATTTTTTGAAATGATTCATGGATGAATCCCTGAAGGAATTCATGAAGAAATTCGTTGAGAATTTCCTGGATAATTTACTGAAGGAACTCCTAGAGGAATTTCTCAAGGAATTCCAGGAAGATATTCTTCAGAAATTCCTTTAGGATTTTCTGGGGGATTCCGTGGGGCAACTCCTAGAGGAATCCCTGGAGGAAATGTTGGGGGCAGACATTTCTTCATTTCATTGGATTTTTCCTAGAAGAAATTTCAGGCGGAATTCCTGGAGGTAATTTTGAAAGAATTCCTGGAGTATTTACTGGAGGAATTCCTGGAGGAATTATTTGAGGAATTTCTGGAGAAATATATGAGACTTCCTGGAGGAATTTCTGAAGGAATTATTGGAAGATTTTTTGAGGGAATTCCTGGAGGAACTCATTCACGAATCTTTGGAGAAATCCTGGAGGAATCTCTGTAGATTGCAATAAGGATTCCGATCAAAATGTTCTATTTAGGAGTTCTGACATTCTCCTAGCATCATTAATTGTCTAGGATCAAAATTCTTTCACAACGACAATATTTTTTTTTCTACAATTGATAATTTTCTTAATATTTTCCATTGTATTTGATACGTTTATAAAATTTTATAAGAGTCAAGTTAATGACTTCATATTTAAGTTTCGTATTGCCTTGAAATTATTACCATCCGTAGCCTACTCTAGAATCCCAATATGAAGTACTTGGTGATGATGGCACCACAACATGTTGAAACCCCTACTTGGGAATTCATATTGCGTGTAACACCATCATTCTATTTTGCACCATGATCATACATATATTGCACCATTATTATAGTGCCCCCCCTAAGCAAGAACCCTGCGCACGCTAGTGCACATATGTCAAAGCGGGAGAGGAAATTATTTTTAATTGTCATGAGATAGTCGAGTGACTCCGTAGCTTGAAGGAATAGAAGCGCCCGTCTAGCGAATTGGGAGTCGTGAGTTCGAGTCTCACCGGAGTACGTGGATTTCTTTCCATAATTCAAATCTCAGTTTGTTCATCGAGCACATGATTCTGTTGTGCACATGGATGTCAAAGCATTTTCAGCACTGTAATTTCCACAGGGCTTGGTCAGCCAAAGCAAAATCAAGAAATTGACATTTTAGGCATATAGGGGCTGAAATGGGGCTTAGTGGGCTACAGAAAAGGTTCTAGCGGGTGTTATTGCTTGTTTCAGGTTAGCTACAGGAAAATTCAAGAGGGTTTAGGTGGTTTCAGCAAAAAAATGTGAGCGTTTCAGAGGCACTCCAGTAGGGTATGAGGAACGTTTCCATGGAAGAGGTGGTGGTTCAAAGGGGCTTTGGATTCATCTTTTGGAGTTTGAAAGACCTTATAGAGGCACTTCAAGGGATGCGTTTCAGAAGGATTCAAATCTCCAAGACCGCACCTGAAAACTCCCTGCATTTGCTAAAATGTCTCTAAAAACTAAATGCTCCTGAAATGTTCCGAAAGTATCTGAAACATCCCTGAAACTTCGTGACGCTCCCTGATACCAACTGAAATGCCCCTGAAACCTCTGAAACGACTCTGAAACCCCCTGAATCGCCGCTGTCAATAAACACCCCCTAAAATGTTCAAAGACCCACTGAAATGCCCCTGAAACCATCTGAGGGGCATTCAACCTTTTTGAAACACTCCCGACAATGACCCCATGAGATGTCCTCAAACATCACTGTAAATCATTGAAACGCTGCTGAAAACGCCCTGTATCCTCTTGATGCCACCTTGAAATGCTCCCCTAAAATCTTCTATAATGTTTTTGGAAAATCTTTTAGAGCTTGTTCAGATATTTCCTTGGGGAATTCTTGCGGTTATGCATGTGAAATTCTTTGGATGCTTTTTTTTTGGCATTGGAAATTGTTTCGGATATTCTTCTGGAAATTCCTGTAAAGATTCCGTTGGAAAATTCTTCCCGGACTTTCTCAAATATTTTTTTCACAATTGCTTTGTAGAATTCTTTGGTAATGCCTTTGAAATTGGTTCGTCAATTCCTTTGGGAATGCCTTCGAAACTATATTTTGATTTTTGTCGGCGATTCATTTGGAAATCCTTTATTAATTTCTTTTGGATTTTTTTAATCATTTATTTGAGGGGCCCTCTACGCAAAGGGATGTAAGTGGCCATTTTGTCGTTTTTGAGCTGAGCAAACTCAAGCTTTCAGCACAGACAAACAGACGTAACACTCTGAACATTATTCGATTCAAAAGACTCTACCCCATTTGGCATAATGCCATTTGGCATAACGCCGTTTGGCATAATGCCATTTGGAATAATGGCCATTTGGCATAACGGCCATTTGGCATAACAAGGATTATGCACATTCTTACCAAGAAGGCTGTTCTTCGTATTATGCCAAACGGCATTATGCCAAATGGCCATTATGCCAAATGGCCTTTATGCCAAATGGCATTATGCCAAACGGCGTTATGTCAAATGGCATTATGCCAAATGGGGTAGAGCCGATTCAAAACATGGTCACGGAAACACATTCGCCCAATGCTAAAATACTGAGTTTGGCCAACCATGAACTAGGTGGCGGTAGTGAGGAAACGTCAAACTCTAACAAAACAGTTGCGAGCGTCATGTGTGGGCAGTTGGCCAACTATCAAATTTAAAAATTGGTCGCTTAATCCAAGTAATCGGAGTACGATGAAAATGAGAGTGTGACATCTGTTTGTCTGTGCTTACGATGATAAAAAAATACAATAAATCAAAGAAAATTCAGACGATTTCGATGCATATTAAAAAAACATTAAACCATTTACCCTAAAGTGGGTTTTCGTCACTAACACTCCTTTGCTTCTAACCCCCTTATTAAGAATTTAAATATTTCTTTAACAACTTCTTCGAGAATTTGTTCGGTCAACTAGTTTCTGAAAAAAAAAATCGGAAGCTCCATTGAAACTTGTTCAGTAATTCCTTCTAAAATTTCTTCCGTAATTTCAACAGCAATTTCTCTGAAATTCTTTCGGCGTATTCTTTGGAAAGTTTTTCGGAAATTTGTTGGAAATTTGTTAACAAATTCTTTGAGAATATTACCGACAATCACTTTGAAAATTCTTCTGAAGTTCCTTCGACAACTCTACGGCAATTTCTATAAAAAAAACTTATCGGTAAATTTCTTTGAAGTTTTTATAGAAAGCTTTTTTGGCAATTCTTTTGGGAATTTTATCTACAATTTTTTCAGCATATTCTTTGGGAATCACTTCGGCCATTCCTTAGCAAGCTTCTCAGGCAACTCCTTTGAAATTTCAGAAATTCCCCATCGGAAAGAAACATAATTACAAAAGAAATTTACAAAGGAATTTCAAAATAAAGTGTGATTACGAAAAGAACTGCAAAAATAGTACAAAAATGGAATTGCTGAATCAACTTCCAAAGGATTTGTAAAGAAATTGTTGGAAGAATTCCCAAAAACATGCCATAGAAATTTCGAAAGAAAACATGAAAGAAATTTTCATTAGAATTTTCTAAGACTTGGCGAATGAAATCTAAATTAATTGCCCAAGTTTATCCAGTAAATAACATCAAAGTAATTCCTGTAGAAATTACGAAAGCGTGTCAAAAGGAATTAATAAAATCCATTACCAAAAAATAACTGAAAACAAATTCCCAAAGAAACTTGCACAGGAATACCTAATATTGTATTACTGAGAAATTCATAAAGAAATTGAGCCCCAATATTTCCAAAAGGGCGTAACTGCTTTTGAAAATATCACCTTCTTACGAAGGTGTAGATTGTATTTTTCCTTCTTTTGCATTCCACAACTATTTCTGGACAGTTTGAGGAGTTTGAAGTTCATCAAAAATAATTGGACCCCTTTTTGCCTTTCTCGTACACCAAGGTGTACCGAAAGGCTATATGTTCACTCCAAAAACGAAAATTTGATAGAGCCCTCGGAGGGGTCAAGTCTTCAATCGACTCAGCTCGACGAGTTGAGATGATGTCTGTGTGTGTATGTGTGTGTGTATGTGTGTGTGTGTGTGTGTGTGTGTGTGTGTGTGTGTGTGTGTGTGTGTGTGTGTGTGTGTGTGTGTGTGTGTGTGTGTGTGTGTGTGTGTGTGTGTGTGTGTGTGTGTGTGTGTGTGTGTGTGTGTGTGTGTGTGTGTGTGTGTGTGTGTGTGTGTGTGTGTGTGTGTGTGTGTGTGTGTGTGTGTGTGTGTGTGTGTGTGTGTGTGTGTGTGTGTGTGTGTGTGTGTGTGTGTGTGTGTACAAAAAGGTCACCTCATTATTAGATTGTAAATATCAACCGATTACAACGACCGATGGTTCATTCGACAGGGCATTTTGTCCCATTGTTTCCTATTGAAAATGGTTCAGATCGGTCCAGCCGTTCCGGAGTTATGGCCATTTTGGTGTTCCGGATCGGTACCCCAGGAAGGGGCCAGGTATGAAAACGCTGCGAACCCATGCATGCGACCCATCAAACCACGGCATTTTCGATAACCTGATGAACGGTAAGCAGGAACATAGTCTCAGATCATATCTGAACCGGTACTGTTCCGGAACCAGTTCCGGGTGTCCCACCGGATGTGGCCAAATATGAAAGTGAACCAAACCCAGGCATGCGACACATCAAACAGCGACTTTCTCAATAACCTGATGAACAGTAGACAGGAAAACATTCTCAGATCATATCTGATCCGGTAGTGTTCCGAAACCGGTTCCAGTTGTCTCGCCGGAAGTGGTCAAATATGAAGTGAACCAAACCCAGGCATGCGACACATCAAACAGTGGCTTTTTCGATAACCTGATGAAAAATAGGCAGGAAAACATTCTCAGACCATATCTGAACTGGTAGTGTTCCGGAACAGGTTCCGGGTGTCCCGCCGGAAGTGGCCAAATATGAAAATGAACCAAAACCCAGGCATGCAACACATCAAACAGCGGCTTTTTCAATAACCTGATGAACAATAGGCAGGAAAACATTCTAAAATCATATCTGAACCGGTAGTGTTCCGGAACCGGTTCCGGGTGTCTCGCCGGAAGTGGCCAAATATGAAAGTGAACCAACCCCATGCATGCGACACATCAAACAGTGGCTTGTACGATAACCTGATGAAAAATAGGCAGGAAAACATTCTCAGACCACATCTGAACTGGTAGTGTTCCGGAACCGGCTCCGGGTGTCCCGCCGGAAGTGGCCAAATATGAAAGTGAATCAAACCCAGGCATGCAACACATCAAACAGCGGCTTTTTCGATAACCTGATAAACAGTAGGCAGGAAAACATTCTCAGACCAGATCTGTACCGGTAGTGTTACAGAACCGGTTCCAGATGTCCCACCGGAAGTAGCATAAAAATTAACCAAATGCTTAAATGCGACGCATCAAATCGCTGCTCTTTACGTAACCTGATAAACGTTTAGCAAGAAAATAGTTTCGTACCATATTGGTAACAACCTATGTGGTCAAATGTAGAAGAGAACTAAACCCGACACATTGAATTTTTAAATGACCACATCTAAGATCTTTTAAAAGACTACCGATAGTGTTCCGGAACCGATCTACGGTATCCCGCCGGAAGTGGCCAAATGCCAAAAGGAACCAAACCCATGCATGCGACATATCAGATAGCAGATTTTCCGATGAACTTGATGAACAGTTAACAAGAAAATAAGCTCAGACCATATTAGACAATATCGGTAGTGTTCCAGAACCGCCGGAAGTGTTCAAATGCAAAAATGAATTCATGGCTTTTTAGGGAACCTGACGAACCAAGAAACTAGTCTCAATCCACTTAAGGGACAATAGGTACTGTCCCGTAATCGGTTCCTGGTGTACCGCCGGATTTAGGCAAATGAAAAAATGATCCTAACCAAGCATGCTATACATAAAATCGTGACTTTTTCGATAATCCGAAAAACGATTAGCAAGAAAATTGGCTCAGACCGCATTCAAAACTACCAGTAGTGTTCCGGATTGGGTTTCTCGGGTATCCTACCGAATGTGGCCAAATACAAAAGTGAACCAAACCCATGCATGCTATACATCAAACCGCGCTTTTTAATAACCTGATGAACGATTAGCAAGAAAATAGGCTCAGACCACATTAGAGGCTACCGATAGTGATGCAGAGCCAGCATTGGGTGCTCGCAGGAACTACAAAAGTGAACAAAGTCAATACAAGCGATAAATATGTGTAAGAGAACAACATCTTGACTGAACAAAGGTCACATACAAACAGACGTCTCACTCTACTCACCCATAGTGCTTGTTTTCAACGGTTGAATCAAATAAAAATTGTTTTTGTTCGTTTGACGTTTACTTACTATCGTTATCAAGCCAGCAGCGGCTTATGAAACGCAACCTGATTAGCATTTGGCGATTATGTTTTCGTGACGAATAAAATAGCAATATGTTAAAAATGATATGTCTGGTTGTCTGTACTAAAGCAATCTCAACAAATCACACCAAGAATCACACCCTTTCAGATTACTGAGGTGTAAAAATATACAGTAGGATGGGTCTACGTTATATTGAAAAATGAAAATAATCGCATCAACCCCGGTCAAAGTTTTTTCAATCCTCTTCTGCGTCTATTGGGAATTATTTTATGGTTTTATTGCTTGCATTTTTTGTTAAATTTTACAAAAATCTTGTAACCTATGATAATGAAATATAGACTAAAGTGTGCAGAAAAAATCTTGTCGAAGACCGTAAAGTCATCTGTGATTGTGACAGAAGTGATTCAGTGATAGTGAAGGCTCTCAAGCAGTCAACTGCAAATTATGATATTTTCCAGCTCTGTTTATACGTTTAACATAACGTTGGAATATGTTCCATTAATAAGTTTCACAATTATATTAAAATAATTGCTTTTCTAAATAAAGTAATCTCAGGATTCAGGAACAGTTCGGATTACGTCGATGGAAAGATCATGCTTCGGAGTGATGGCTCATGCACAGAATCTTGCTGAACAAAGCAATAGCGGATGATTCCAAAAACAGGGACCGAGTTCTAGACCGCCCGATAGGTAGGAGATTGTCCGCATCACGACGATTTCAAACCGAACGGACTCAATATATACCAAAATTTCCGTATGACATTTTTGAGTTTAGAAAAGCCATCTTGACTAGGAAACCTTGACCGATTGATCCCTCGAAAAGGCCCCATACGGACCGAAACGTCGGAAAAAACCATAAGCTAGTATTTTCGATTTCCCTAAAAGACTATTAGAAATCCCAGTCGTATCCCAACCAAGGAAAGATCATGAATACATGTTCGACGAGAAAGGCACTATCACCACTAGGTGGATTAATCTGGGTTTTTTTTATATTTTTTTCATTAGAGTAACCGGGATGCTAACATAAGGCTGAATTTCAGAAGGCTGAATGCACAAAAGGCTGAACACAAAAGGCTGAAAGTAACATAAGGCTGAATTCCAAAAGGCTGAATGCACAAAAGGCTGAATTTGCGAAAATGCAGGAAAGAAGTTATAGTACTTCTTCTTCTTTTTTTATGGCGTAACGTCCCATCTGAGACAAAGGCTGTTTCTCAGCTTCTATACGCATTTTTACAGTTATTAATTGAGAGCCTTCTCTGCCAATGATTGCTTTGTATTTGTATATCGTGTGACAGGCAAGAAGATACTTTATGCCCGCGGTAGTCAAGGAATTTTCCATAACAAAAAGTTCCTGGTCCGTACGAGAATCGAACCTGTCACTCTCAGAATGACTACCCGTTCACTAACCACATCGGCTACATATACGAGCCCTAGTCATAGGCTGTGCTTAGTGAAGACGCTAATGATGCATACCAACGAACATAAAAAATGACTGATGATATTTCAATCGGAGATTTTTCCTTCTTTGAACATGAGCTATTCTTTCGAGTCATGCTGTTGAGATTGGTTGCCATTACAGCTGCTAACAATGTCATCAGAGATTTTCCCTTCTTTTAAACATATGCTATTCTTTGAAGATATACCACAGACAAACAGACGTAACACCTTGAACGAGTTTCATGAAAATCCATCGCCCAGTTCACACTACCATCACCTGGTGGAAAAGTTGCGCGAATCACTGTATTGTGCAATATCGTCAACAGAAGGCGCTAGTGTGAAACGTCAAACGCATAGAAAAACGATGCGCGCACCTCTGGTTGTGAAAGCCACAGCTATGAAAATTTAAAATGATCGTTGAAAGCGTGGTCGATGGAAATTTCGCAAGTGTTACGTCTGTTTGTCTGTGGATATACTATCATAGTTATGTAGGCGATCAATAATGCATAGCATGGGATTGTTAGCGCGGACAAACACTCCTAACGGTTCTCGATGTAAAACATAGTAACGAAGGCATGTTCGCCTAATGACAAAAAAGATTTAGTTTGGCCAACCATTAACCAATGAACGGTAGTGTTCGTCAAATGTCAAGCTCAAGCAAACCAATACAAGTGCCAGGGCTGGTTGGTCGGCCAACTAGCAAATGTTCAAAAAGACCGTTATATCAGTGTACGATATGAATAAGTTATGTCTATGTAAGATAAGAGTGTTATGTCTGTTTGTCTGTGATGTTAGTGTTGAGCTGGTCTTCAGCATGACTGCTTATGGGCTCATCGTTTGAAAACTAGTCGAATCCTTATTTCAGCCTTATGTTTTTTCAGCCTTTTGATATTTTCAGCCTTTCGTCATTCAGCCTTTTGTGTTTCAGCCTTTTGTACGTAACCCGAGTAACCAAAGTCAAGTGAGATAGAGTAGGTTGGCTAGCTTTTTTCGGAGAGTTCGGTAAAAATCTCGCTAACAGTTAAAATTGGCAACTGTTACTTGAATAAGCGAATGTGCAGTAGGGTGCATGTACCAGTTATCGCACTACCAAAGGAAAACAATTTCCACAAAAATAAGAAGCAGACCGACGAATGTCATCGATGTGTCAAATGATTGATTAGTTTTCATACTCTACATTAAAAAAAATAGAAACGGAGCCAAAACTACTTTCGGTATTTATTACGGCATGTGCCAAATGATAGGAACTCTAAACTAGTTATGGACATTCTTTGAACCATAGGCTGTTCTTTCGAGTTTAACTGATCTGGAGAACAGTGGCATGCCACTTGGAGTACATCATTCATTTTTCGGCCAAACGGCATTCGGCCAAATGGAATTTGGCCAAATGACCCGGAACCAGCTTCGGGTGATGTAACTTTTCGGACATTCTTCCTCGTATACACTGGTTCGTCCAATGTGTATCGCGTCCATTGCCTAGTGTGAAGCTTCGTTCAGTCTGTGATCCTCCGACTGAAAATAGAATCCGAACCTTTTTATATTTCGTAAAGCAGTGTCAACTTATTTTGCAAAAGTTGCCCAAGTTTGTTGGCTTGGTTAGTAAATTTATAATTAGTTAATTGGATATGTACCTACTGTCTCTGAAATTTATCCAAAATAAAGACTCGCAGCTTTGTTCTGGAAAAATGAAATCCTCCGGGGTAGATATCATCTGGCAGATAGTGCATCAACGCTACCGAATGCAACCATTTCGGGGTCAGGATCAACCTTGTCTGTGCGAGGACTGTATGTATGTATGTACAGGTATACCTCGATTTAGTGGACATTTCAATTTTTGAAATGTCTATAAAATCTAATTTTACATAAAATCGAAGCAAATTTTTTTATTTTATTTTTATGTAAATTTTATACCAAAATGTACCAAAATATATAAAAAATGCATGAAAATTGAGTTTTCGATAAAAGGCTCGGGGTAAATATCGAAAAAACCACTATCTCGCTTTTTGTTACGATCGAAATCTTTTGTCTGCCAAACTATGTATAGTTGATTCAAAAGCCAATATTTTGAGCAATGGACATACACAATAACGTTATTTTCATAAATGTCCCAAAAAAATTTAAAAAGCTTCTAAATTCCTCCAGGGATTCCATCTGAACTTCCTCAACGGGTTCCTTCGGAAATTTAGACATTCGTTACAATGAAAAGCACCTGATAGAGCGTGATTATTGGTTGTGCTGTATTTGCCGAACGATCTTTCTGTACGAGTAGTGTAGGTTTGTGTCGCTATCTGCTCGGTCGCCTTCTGTTGCAATTCTGGGGTGTTAAATTAAATTATGTGAACCCAGAATTTTCAACTTTTTTACGACGGTCTCCGAATAAAACTTTCCACATCAAATCATGTTAGAGAATATTTCAGAAAATCTTCCATGTGTTCCTCCAGAAGAATCACACAGAATTATTTAACGAAATTTGGCAAGATTTGCTTCACCAATTCCTCCATGATTTTTCACAAATCATATCAGAGATTATTTGAGAAAATCACACAGGGATTGTTTCAGAAATTCCTTTAGTTATTAGGCTATATGCATAAAGTTGAGTAAATACTTTTTACTAAATCTTTGTGAAGCCATGGAGCAAATCTCTGAGATTCTTCACAGAGATCTGAGTAAAGAGTGTTTACTCAGCTTTATTCACATGGCCTATTTATTCATAAATTGCTCTAGGCATTCGTACGAAAATTCTTCTATTCTATTTTTATTTGCGGAAACTTGTCCAAGTATTCCGCCAAAAAATCCTTCACGGATCCTTTCAAAAAATCTTTCATGAATACGTTCTTCATAGATTTGTTTAGAAATTCCTTCTATTCTATAAATTTCACAAAGAATTCTTTCAGAGCATCTTTCATGATTTACTTCTGAAATTCTTCCACTTTTTTCCAAAAAAATATCCATGAATATGAGTAGAAATTCGTCTATAGAGGAGTATCTATAGGGATTCTTACAAAAATGCGTTCAGAGATTCCTTCAGAAATATCTTTAGACATTTATTCAGACATTTCTCCAGAGATTATTTTAATAAAACATTCAGCGATGCCTTCAGAAACTATGTTTCAGAAAATGTTTCAAATTTCCTTCAAAAATTTGAACTGGGATAATTTGGAAATTCTTCCAAGGATTTCACCAAATATTCCCACAGTAACTTCCAATTTCTAAGGATTTCTCCAGAATTTTCAGAAAGAGGTGTGTATGTTTGTTGTAGAAATTCCTCCTTTACCTTTTCGAGACTTTTTAAGTTTTTTTTCCGAAAAATCTTTCGGAAATTCCTTTAAGCATTCTCTTAAACGATCCCCAAAAGATTTATTCCAAAACTTTCTCCGGGGTTTGCTTTAGAAATTGCTCCAAAGATTTTTTTTAATCTAAATTTCTATCAAAAAAAAACTTCTAGGAATTTCTCCAGGGTTTCTTAAAAAAATGTGAGAACCATTCGGAATTTTCTCCATGCATTATAGAAACTACCCTGGGAGTTCCTTCACTTTTTTTTTTCAGGGGTTCTTTCAGATAGTCTCCCATGATTTTTATTATAAATTGGACCAATAATTTCTTCAAAAATATCTCCAGATTTTCCTCCATGGATTTCTTTACAAATATCTCCATGGATGACTTTGAACGAACTTCTACAGATTTTTCGATAAATCTTCCATTACCATTGCTGAAATCAATCCTAGGATTTGTTTAAAAAATCTTTCACGAGCTCCTGATAAAATCATCCAGAGATTTTTGAAGAAATTCTGTCAGGGACTTCTTTGGAAACTGCTCGTAGATTTACTTCAAAAAATCATCTAGGGAATCCTTACGAAATTCAATCAGAATTTTTTCACAAAATCATCAAGAACATCTTTAGAAAGTAGATAGCTTCCAAAAATGGATTCAAAAAATTTTGCATAGATTGTTCCAGAAATTTATCTATGAATTTCTTCGGATTTCTTTAGATTCTTCCCGATTTTTTTTTCAAAGCATTCATCTAGAAAACCTTTCATGAAGTTTCTTAAAAATATTCCATAATTTTTTTAGAATATGATTCACGAATACATCGAGAATCAGAAGCTCAAAACTCTTTCAAAATTTCCTTAGAAACTTTCTAAAGAACTGTCTCCAAGGATTGCTTTAGGAATTCTCTACAATAGATTATTAAGGAAATTCTCAAAATTCATTCACATTCCTTTTGGTATTCCTTCAAAACATTTGTCTTCCAGAAATTGCTCCAAGGATTTCTTGAGAAAGTCTTTGGAAATCCTCAAAGAAAATTTCCTACAGATTTTGCAGACTTCTACAGAAGATTGCAATGGAAAGGCTGAAAGACATTATTGCAGAGATTCCTGCAAAAATTGACACAGAGATTTCATCAGAAATTCCGCCGAGTATTCCTCTATGTATTTTCTCAGAAACTCTTTCAGGATCTTCTCCAAGCATACCTCTAAGAATTTCTCTATAGGTTTATCTAGGAATTCTTAAAAAAATGTTTAGGATTTTTGTTTGGGGATTTTTCCAGGATTTTTGTTTTCAACAATATCTCAAGAGGATTGTTAGGTATTCCACAGGGAGTTTCCAGTTATTCCTTCCAGAACTTCCTCAAAAAACATCTATGGATTCTAAAAATATTCCTTTTTTCAGAAATTGATTCAGAAATTTATGTAGAATTTTCTTCAGATTTTTTTTTAAATTCCTTCTGAAATTTATTCAGCAATACTTTGGAGACTTCTTGAATA
This sequence comes from Aedes albopictus, assembly GCF_035046485.1. Lineage (NCBI taxonomy): Eukaryota > Metazoa > Arthropoda > Insecta > Diptera > Culicidae > Aedes > Aedes albopictus. Next base: position 314,830,537 of record NC_085136.1, on the reverse strand, counting down.
TTACTAGAATTACTTCAGAAATTTCGGCAGGGATTTCTTCAAAAGTTGTTCCATGGATTTTTCAGAAGTTGTTCTAGCAAGCAGTTCCTTCAGGAATTGCTCAAGCGGTTCCTTCAAAGATTCCTCCAGGAATTCATCCTTGGAAATGTACACGTATAGGGACGCTGGAATCGGGGAATCTTGACTAACTAGCTCTAATTCTAAAAATGACAGCACTAGAAATAATTTATCACACATTTTGTCATATGGTCTAATATGGGTGCCCTACAAAATAATTTATTGATGTAAAGTGCTCCACGAGTCAAAAAGGCTGAAAACCCCTGCATTATAAGTCATCATGATACAAACTGCAAGTATTAAACTGATTGAATATTGCAAATTTTATCATTTAAAAAAAATGTACATAAAATCGAGGTAAAATGTACATAAAATCGAAGTACATAAAATCGAGGGTCTATATAATCGAGGGTCCACTAAATCGAGGTATACCTGTACATAGTTAAATGGACGGACTCCCATCTTCGTCACCACGAAATCGCGCCACACAACGGATTGAAATTAATAAATGTCAGCTGCAAACCCCTAGCGTCCGTCGTGGAGAATATGCTGCTGTTGGAAAGGGAATGAGGTACATACACTATCATGGTTGGCACAGGAGAGTCGTGAGGTTTCCAAGTAAATCCAGGAAGCGGATCATTCACAAGGCTGTGCTGAACAGTGGCTGCCAAGAGGTGGTGAAGTGGTTTCACTGATTTTTTTATTGTTCAATGCAAAATGTGAACAGTTGCGTAAGCGTGAATACATTCTGAAGAAACCTTGCCGGGAGTAGGTTGTTCAGTTCAACAAGATCTTTCCGATTATTTCTTTAGATGATACACATTATGTTTGGCTTTCTCGTACACCAAATTGTACTGAAAGGCTATATGTTAACTCAAGAACGAATTTTCGATCAAAGGCTCGGAGGATCAAATCACATATACCAATCAACTCAGTTTGACGAATTGAGATGATGTCTGTATGTGTGTATGTATGTGTGCATGTTTGTATGTCTGTTCCCAGAATAGTTCACTCCCTTTTAAGGCACTACCCAATGACCGATTTTTCGGATTTTAGCACGAATCGAATCGGAATTTTACCGTATTGTTTACTATTAAAAATTGTCCAGATCGGTCAAGGCGTTCCGTAGTTATGGCCATTTCAGTGATCTGGACCAGCGCCGGTAGAACTGGCCGTATATAAAACTGAACCAAGCCCCATCATGCGACACATCATTTTGTGGCGAAATTTTATAACCTTTAGCATGATTGACGGATTTTGGATGGAAATCAACACTGGAGACCAGAAATTCCATGATGTCGGCCCAAAATTTCAAGATGGCGGCTCTGAATTCAAGATGACGACTGTGTAATAGAGTTTAAGGTTCTAAAACCATGCAATAAGGGGTATATTTGGTATGGGGAAGATATCAGGAGTCCAAAAATGGTGACCGAAATATCTAAGACCGGAATATACAAGATAGCGGTCAAAAATCCAATATAGCGGCTTCAAATTCAAGATGGCGGATGTTTAATGCAATTTTAGGCTCTAAAACTATGCAAGATAGCGGCTTTTTCTAAGAGTTTATGGCTCAAACATCAAAATCCTGATAAACCATATGATTTTTGGTGCCATGAAATGGATTTTTGATAAATGTATGAAAGTGCGATATTAATCAACATGTCACTTGAGTTTTGTTGAAATGTGTTTTCGAAGGCACGAGAAAGGCGCCACTGCTAGGTGGATTAGTTAGGGATTTTACATTTAGATCTGTTGAATATTCTCTGACCAGGTGTGTGGAGAGGAGTGTGCTTAAGTTATTGTTGATCGTACAGAAATCACAAAGAAAAGGTTAACAAGCACAATTTATTTGATCTTGATACCAAGAAGATCGAGAATCTTTAACTTCCTGGTTGGGAACCACTGGCCACCGGGTGTGAGCTCGGAGTGTGGAATTGATGGTCGTACACTGTAGTAGTCGTACCGTACACCTACTTCCCCAACGCTCTCTGCCTGCCTGCGCTCAAATCCTGTTCGGACAGCCGTCCGTCCGTCGTTCATCGCATCACGACGAAAGCGAAAAGGAAGAGCTCCATCATCAAAGTTTGACCCCATAATTTCAGTGGCCCGTCCATTCGCCCATTCGTCCATTCGTTCGTCCGTTTGGTCGTTCGTTCATAGGATAAGGCAGTCCTACTGTGGTTGTCATCATACCTCCTCCGGGGCCAACAACACCAGCCGGCTCTGCACTGGCTATATGTAGTAGGTGGATAGGTATGCGTAGATAGTACCCTCTCGTTACGCTCTTCCATAACATTTTGTGACGGAGAGATGGTCGGTCGTCGATGTGGGCGGAACATGGACGACGTATGACATGTCATTCATCATCCTCGTCGATGTCGTCGTCGTCGCTGCCGTTGCCGGCAGTCGTTCCTAATACTGGACGACACGTGGCAGGAAGTGTCCGACTGGAAAGGAACGCGGACTGGCGCGGAGGGTTATCGTTATGACCGAGATCCCATCGCAGCGCTGCCTGCTTGCTTCCACGGTGGTGGATTTGAGTGGCACTATTATGCTCTGCTTTAGATGGGAAAATATACACCTCTTTCATATGGGGCAACTTGTGTGTGTGTACCGGAATGAGTGCTGCTGAATCATGTGTGCACTAGCGCTGCTGTGATGGCACCATTGCTGAACTCTTACGTTTAACGAGGAACGGTAGTTCCATTCTAGGACCCAGGTAATGGAAAATTACTGGTTGTAATCCCGTAGACGTTGTGGTCCAACATGCAGTTGAGTTAATGTTTGTATGTTTTCCTTTGTTTTGAAGAATTGAGCTCTGCTCTTAACTCTTCTAAACTGCAATTATGGTGCAACGCAATGGGGATAGTCCGTTCATAAATTTCAGCTTGTTAAGGTTTTTACTAGGAGTGAGAACGAATAATTCAAGGACGATATTAAATGCTCATAGTTAATTTATAAGAGTCTCAAGGACTCTGTAAACTTTAATATATCAAACATAAAGGCGTACCAACTCATACCAGCAGATATTCTCCGGTTTCTTAAGTATTCATTGTCTTTCTACAACAGAAGACACTCTCCTAAATATCCCTTCTTGTATTCAAAACCTCATATCTAACGATCCCCGAAAACTTTCATCCCTCGTAACCTTTTAACCCGCACCAGGCAGCATCATACATGTCATCAGAGACATAACTCGTCTAAGTAATATGCCACTCCCAACAAATCAGCAAAACTTTGCCAACAACCCAGCCCAATTGGAACAACACCGACGGACGACTCACATGACTTTGTCATTTCTCATATTGTAACCCGCCCGCATAGATAGAAATGCTCCGGGTTGGGTTTGGGTACTCTACTCCGAAGCGCCAGCAAATCCAATTAGAGACAACGAGGACAACGGGACGGATACGTACGCACGCACGGGGCCTCCTGCTCGATCATAACGAGGACGACATGTCACTTTCCAACTTTTGTCAGCAGCTGTTTGGGTTGCTGGCGGCTGGAAGTCCTACTGCCATGGATTACCGTGCCACGGGGTGATGTTGATAGTTTTTAGAACGTTTCTATAAAACAAGCCTTCTAAAGAGAAAGAAACATATGGGGGTGCCACACGCATGGGTTTGGCCCACTGTTACGTTTGACCTCTTCCAACGGCACACCCGGAACCGATTCCACGACACTACCGATTGTTCCAAATATGGTAAGTGACTCTTTCATAGCTTTTCGTTCTTCAGGTTACATGAAAAGCCGCGGTTTGATGTGTTTGTTTCACTTCTACATTTGACCACTGCTGGTGGAACACCCAGAACTGATTCCGGGACACTACCGATTGTCCCGAAAATGGTCAAAGACAATTTTCTTACTAACCGTCGTTAGAATATCAAAAACGATGCTATTTGGTGAACCGCAAGCATGGGTTTTGTTAAATTTTACATTTTACAATTTCCAGCGGGGCAACCGGAACCGCTTCTGGAACACTATCGGTAGTTTTTAATATGATCTGAGGCTATTTCCTAGTAAACCGTTCATGAGGTCATCAAAAAAGGCGCTATTTGATGTGTCGCATGTATGGGTTTGGCAACTTTCGGCGGGATACCCCAAACCGGTTCCGGGACACTACCAGTAGTGTGAGATGTAGTCTAAGGCCATTTTCTTGCTTCGAATAATCAAAAAAGCCGCTATTTTATGTGCCGCATGCATGGCTTTGGTTGCCTTCCGCATTTGACCACTTCCGACGGTACACCTGAAACCGGTTCCAGGACACTACTGCTTTTCTCAAATATGATCTGGGATATTTTTCTTGTTAACCGTTAATCAGGTTATCTAAAAAAGCCATTTGATGTGGCGCATGAATGTATTTGGTTTTTTTTACATTTGACCATTTCTAGCGGGACACCCGGGGAACCGGTTCCGGAATACTACTGGTTGTCCCAAACATGGTCTAAAACTATTTTCTTGCTAATCGTTCATCAGATTACCTAAAGAGTCGCGATTTGATGTGTCACATACATAGGTTTGATTCACTTCTACATATGGCCATTTCCTGCGGGACACAGGGAACCGATTTCAAAACACTACTGGCAGTTTCTAATGTGGTCTGAGCCTATTTTCTTGTTAATCATTCATCGAGTTATCGAAAAAGCTGCTATTTGATGTGTCGCATGCATGGGTTTGATTCAGTTTTATATTTGATCACATCCGGCGTGACACCCGGACCGGTTCTAGAACACTACCGCTTTCGATATGGTCTAAGACTATTGTCCTGCTTACCGTTCATCAGGATATCGAAAATGCCGCGGTTTGATGTCGCATTTTCATATTTGGCCCCATTCTAGAGCACCGGTCTGGAACACGTAATTGGCCATAACTCCGGAACGGCTGGACCCCTTCTTTTGGAGTGAACATATACATAGCCTTTTCAGTACACTTGGTGTACGAGAAAGGCAAAAATAAAGAATTCGAAGATGGTATTAATTTAAAGAATTTGGATATTTACTCCTTGGGAAAACATTTCTTCTTCGAGAGATTCAAAAATATAGATTTTTTTGAAAACTTGGTAAAATGTTACTGTGACATTTAGAGAATTTGTTCTCTATTGGAGGATTCATCATCAGGTCTGAGTCCTTGTAGCTCCTCCCGGAGGGTTTGCAGAGTTACTTTTGTTTGCCTTGCAGAATATATCCACGGATAGCTTGGGAAATTTCTCCTGGCAAATTTTTAGAATTCTTTTTATGAGTTTCGGAAAATTTCTCGCGCAAAGCAACTTTTTAGGAATTTGGAAAATTCCTTGCAGGGCGTTTTGAGGATTCGAATATTTTCTCGTAGGAAATGAAGAGAATTATTTCTGTGGGATAACTTCTAGGAAAACTGGAGAAATATTTCTGGAAAATTTTGGAGAAATTTTCTTTGTGGATTTAGAGAATACCTCCTGGAACTCGGGAACTTCTTCCTGAAAAATTGGAAGAATTATTCCCGTAAAATTTAAAGATTTTTTTTACTACTGGAGTTTCTACTTGTAGACTTGGAAAATCCCTCCTAGAACTTCTGCAGATCAATTTTAAAAGTGTCAGCAGAGGAATTTCAAGATCTCTTCCTTTCAAATCTTGAGAATTACTGCGGTATAGAATTTCTCCTGTGGGATTGTGAAAGTTTTCCTTGAAAATTTTAAGAATTCCTCTACCCCAGGAATTGAGAAGAATTTGGTAAATTCTTCCTAGGAATTTGGATATCTAATGTTTCAAGATATTCTGAGAATTTGAACCATTCCTTTTGGTATGAAATGGGAATTATTACTGTGGAACGTCAGGAGATGCTCCAGCAGAATTTACAGAGCTCCTCTTTTGAAATTTGGAGATTCATCCAATGAAATTTTGAGAATCGTCGTGGGAAACTTGGTGAATTCTTCACGGAAAGTTTGAAAAACTCCAACTGAAGAATGTGGAGGACTCTTCTCGGGGAATTTGAAGAATCATTTCAAGAACTGCTTTGAAGAAACTTAAAGAATACCACAGGGGGCATGGAGAATTCAATGATTTTCTTCTTGAAAATTTTTAGGATTCCTTCTGTGATATAATGAGGTTTTCTCTTAGGGATTTTGTATAGTTTTTCCAGAAGATTTTTTTCGCGAGATTTTTTTCGCGAAAATTTGAAAATACTTGCCTGAGAATTTTATAGAAATTTTTCTGTAAAATCTAAAGCATTCCCTTTGTAAATATAGAGGATTTCTTCCTGTAGAATTGAGAGAATATCTCTAGAGGATTTGTGAATTATTTCCTAATGAATTTGATACTTCCGATAAAAATTTTGAGAATTACTTCTGATGAGTTCAAAAATTGCATTCTGAGGAATTCTGAGGAGCTTGTTCCTGAAAAATAAGGAGATTTCTTCTTTGAGATTTTGGAGAATCAATCCTGTGGAATTCGAAAATTTTTTTTTGGGAATCAGGAGAGTTTCAACATAAAAATATGAAAATTTACTCCTAGGGACTTTGAGGAATTCATTCTGATCAATTTTGAAAATTTCGTCTGGGGAATTTCAAGAATTCTTCCTGGTGAATTTGGGGAATTCCTTCGTTGAACACAGAGAACTCTACCTACGGATTTTGAGAGTTTCTTCTGATCATTTCAATAAATCCCTCCTAGGGATTGACATGAAATTTCAGAATGGGATTTGAATTTAATTTAATCTTGAGAATATCTTCCTTCTGCAGAGTTACAGGAATTCGTTATTCGAAACTGGGAGGTTTTGTTTGTTGAGTAGGGAGAATCCTTGTGGAAAACTTGGAGAATTTTTGTGGTGAATTTTGTGGTGGAGGATTTTGGTTCCACAAAGCCACAGCTCTGGAGGCGTGGGTATTCAAGAAAAACCATGCTAATGGTGACGGGTTCGGTTCCTGGTCGGTCCAAAAGCTTATAGTAAAGAGCATTTCCTTGAATTCCTGGGACATAGTGTATCTTCGTGGCTGCCACACGATATACACATGCAAGATGATCGAAAAACAGAGGTAGATCTTAGTTAATAATTGTGAGATTTCTCATAGAACACTGTTGAAACAATGGCTTCGTTCAAGTTGAGAAGTTAAGCCAAAAAGAAGAAGGAGAAGAAGAATAAAAATCCTCTCTTGGAAAATTTCCATAGTTTGTTCTATAGAAATCGGGAAAATAATCTTGGGAGAACTCTTGTTTGATAATTTGGCGTAAACTTCCTGGAAAATTTCTCCTAGTGAGTCTGTACAGATAATTTTAGAGAAATCGGAGAACCCCTCTTGGAAAAAAGGAGATTCCAGTAAGGAAAATTGTAGATTTCTTCAGCTGAGATTAGGATGGTTCGTCCTAAAGAAATTGAAGAAACCAAGTCGAAGAATTTGAATATTTTCTCTAGATTAATTTGAAGGGTTTTAAACCTCCAGTGTTATTTGGCGATTCAATTTTGGAAAAAAAAAATGTAAAATTTCACTCAGATATTCTCTCTCATTATGAACTCCTCCAGGAGGTTGTGGAGAATTGCTTCTGATAGATTTGGATGATTGTTTTCTAAGAGAGTTTAAGAAACCAAACGTTGAAAATTGTTCTTATGAATTTCAGAAAATTCATACAGAAGAATTCCTTTCGAGAATTTGGATAATTCCTCTAGTGGTATTCGAAGAGTTTCTATTGATTTTAAGGAATTGCAGTTGAGAAATTTAAAGAATTCTTTTTGGAAGATTTGTAGATTTAGATTTATAGTGAGTTTTCTGTGGAATCTGAAGAATTTCCGATGTAAAATTTGAAGAAATGTTCCTGGAGAATTTTTAAAATACCTCCTGAAAGAGTAAGAGCATTCCTCCTAAGAGCTTTAAAGATCCGCAGGGCGTGCACAAATAATTGGATTCGAATTTATAGCTTGGTGTCATCTTAAGAATTTGAACTACATTCCCTACGGTTATTATTATTGGCTCTTTATTATGGGGATTTTCAGCCCGAGGCTGGTTCATCCCCACACCGCATCCCCTACGGTCGTTTTAGAATAACTCCTGTGGAATTAAGAGAATGTCTATTAGAGAATTTGGTTAGTTTTTCTGAATAATCCGGAGATTCCTTGTTCGGGGATTTGAAGAATCATTCCAAAAATTCCTCCAGAGTAATTCAGAGACTTCTTCTGGAGGAATTCGTGGAATTCTTTGTCAGGAATTCGAAGAATGAAACTTGGAAAAAAAATGAAGAATTCCTCGTAGACATTTTTGAGAATTCTTCCTGTGGAATTTTTAGAATTAGGAGAAAAAGTAAAAGCAAAAAATCGGCCAAAAATTGCTACGTCATTTATGGACGCTCCCTAACGTAATATTTGAAGTGCACAGGAAAAACTGTGACTGAAGAATTCGTAGGATTCTTGCTAGGAAATTTGAAAAATCATTTCGAATTTTTTTCAAGCGAAAATCATAGAATTTTTTTGTGAGGAATTCTGAGAATTCTTCCATGGGAGTTTGTAGAAACTCTGATTAAGATTGAGATGGAATTCAGAAGTTTATTTCTGAGAAATTGTTTCCTCTAGGTGGAACTTTATTGTCCTAATATGAACACTAAAGAGTTTAGAAAATTCCTGTTCAGATATTTTAAAAAATTTGCCAAGGGAAATCAAATGCTTTCACCTGGGAGTGTAAAAATCTTGGTAAAAACTTTTTCCAGAGTATTTGTAGAATTATTTCTAGCTAGCTGTCCCTGGCAAACTTTGTCTTGCCTACTGCGTTTTCTACGTTTCATGTCTTAAGATATATGGAGCTATGTCATAGTTCCCAAAAATAAAATTTACCAATCATGCTTTGTATTTTTTTTAAATCAGAATTCCTGATTCCATTTGTGACTAACCTTCTTGAATTTTTTTGATTGTATTTTTCTGAGTAAGTATGGGTGGATTGTCCGCCAAGCAAAGCTCGGGAGAGAATTTGCAAAACAATGTTTAACAAACCCATGCTTCAATCTTGAATCAGACTTCAAGATGAATGCCTGGATGAAGCAATTTAGGAGAAGCATCATTCCTGCTTCAGTGGGAAGCTTTCCCAGATTCTGTGAGATTATTTCCCTGTTTCTGTGAGCCACTTTTTTATTTTCAATGAGAAGCCTTCCCAGTTTCAGTGAGAAACTTCCCCACCTTCTGGGAGATACCTTTCTAGCTTCTGTGAGAAGCTTTCTCAACTTCAGTGATAAGCTTACCCAGCTAACTACTGTGAGAAGGATTCCCAGCTTCTGTGAGAAGCTTCTCCAGCTTCTGTGAGAAGCTCCCCCAGCTTCTGTGAGAAGCTAATCCAGCTTCTGTGAGAAACTTCCCCAGCTTCTGTGAGAAACTTTCTCAGCTTCTGTGAGAAACTTCCTCAGCTTCTGTGAGAAACTTCCTCAGCTTCTGTGTGAAGCTTCTCCAGCTTCTGTGTGAAACTACCCCAGCTTCTGCGAGAAGCTTTTCCAGCTTCTGTGGGAAGCTTCCCCAGCTTCTGTGAGACGCTTCCCCAGCTTCTGTGAGAAACTTCCCCAGCTTCTGCGGGAAGCTTCCCCAGCTTCTGTGGGAAGCTTCCCCAGCTTCTGTGGGAAGCTTCCCCAGCTTCTGTGGGAAGCTTCCCCAGCTTCTGTGGGAAGCTTCCCCAGCTTCTGTGGGAAGCTTCCCCAGCTTCTGTGGGAAGCTTCCCCAGCTTCTGTGGGAAGCTTCCCCAGCTTCTGTGGGAAGCTTCCCCAGCTTCTGTGGGAAGCTTCCCCAGCTTCTGTGGGAAGCTTCCCCAGCTTCTGTGGGAAGCTTCCCCAGCTTCTGTGAGAAGCTTCCCCAGCTTCTGTGAGAAGCTTCCCCAGCTTCTGTGAAAAGCTTCCCCAGCTTCTGTGAGAAGCTTCCCCAGCTTCTGTGAGAAGCTTCCCCAGCTTCTGTGAGAAGCTTCCCCAGCTTCTGTGAGAAGCTTCCCCAGCTTCTGTGAGAAGCTTTCCCAGCTTCTGTGAGAAGCTTCCCCAGCTTCTGTGAGAAGCTTCCCCTGCTTTTGTATGAAGGTTTTCCAGCTTTTATGAGAAGGTTTTCCAGCTTTTGTGAGAAGGTTTTCCAGCTTCTGTGAGAATCTTTCTCAGCTTCTGTAAAAAGCTGTTAATAGCCTTCTCAGCTTCTGTGAGAAGCTTCCCCAGCTTCTGTGAGAAGCTTCCCCAGCTTCTGTGAGAAGCTTCCCCAGCTTCTGTGAGAAGCTTCCCCAGCTTCTGCGAGAAGCTTCCCCAGCTTCTGTGAGGAGCTTCCCCAGCTTCTGTGAGAAGCTTCCCCAGCTTCTGTGAGAAGCTTCCCCAGCTTCTGTGAGAAGCTTCCCCAGCTTCTGTGAGAAGCTTCCCCAGCTTCTGTGAGAAGCTTCCCCAGCTTCTGTGAGAAGCTTCCCCAGCTTCTGTGAGAAGCTTCCCCAGCTTCTGTAAGAAGCTTCTCCAGCTTCTATGAGAAGCTTCCCCAGCTTCTGTGAGAAGCTTCCCCAGCTTCTGTGAGACGCTTCCCCAGCTTCTGTGAGACGCTTCCCCAGCTTCTGTGAGAAGCATCCCAGCTTCTGTGAGAAGCTTCCCCAGCTTCTGTGAGAAGCTTCCCCAGCTTCTGTGAGAAGCTTCCCCGGCTTCTGTGAGAAGCTTCCCCAGCTTCTGTGAGAAGCTTCCCCAGCTTCTGTGAGAAGCTTCCCCAGCTTCTGTGAGAAGCTTCCCCAGCTTCTGTGAGAAGCTTCCCCAGCTTCTGTGAGAAGCTTCCCCAGCTTCTGTGAGAAGCTTCCCCAGCTTCTGTGAGAAGCTTCCCCAGCTTCTGTGAGAAGCTTCCCCAGCTTCTGTGAGAAGCTTCCCCAGCTTCTGTGAGAAGCTTCCCCAGCTTCTGTGAGAAGCTTCCCCAGCTTCTGTGAGAAGCTTCCCCAACTTCTGTGAGAAGCTTCCCCAGCTTCTGTAAGAAGCTTCCCCAGCTTCTATGAGAAGCTTCCCCAGCTTCTGTGAGAAGCTTCCCCAGCTTCTGTGAGAAGCTTCCCCAGCTTCTGTGAGACGCTTCCCCAGCTTCTGTGAGAAGCATCCCAGCTTCTGTGAGAAGCTTCCCCAGCTTCTGTGAGAAGCTTCCCCAGCTTCTATGGGAAGCTTCCCCAGCTTCTGTGAGAAGCTTCCCCAGCTTCTGTGAGAAGCTTCCCCAGCTTCTGTGAGAAACTTCCCCAGCTTCTGTGAGAAGCTTCCCCAGCTTCTGTGAGAAGCTTCCCCAGCTTCTGTGAGAAGCTTCTCCAGCTTCTGTGAGAAGCTTCCCCAGCTTCTGTGGGAAGCTTCCCCAGCTTCTGTGAGAAGCTTCCCCAGCTTCTGTGAGAAGCTTTCCCAGCTTCTGTGCGAAACTTTTCTAGCTTCTGGTAGAAGTTTTCCCAGCTTCTATGGGAAGCTTCCCCAGCTTCTGTGAGAAGCTTCCCCAGCTTCTGTGAGAAGCTTCCCCAGCTTCTGTGAGAAGCTTCCCCAGCTTCTGTGAGAAGCTTCCCCAGCTTCTGTGAGAAGCTTCCCCAGCTTCTGTGAGAAGCTTCCCCAGCTTCTGTGAGAAGTTTTCCCAGCTTCAATGAGAAGCATTCCCAGCTTCTGTGGGAAGCTTCCCCAGCTTCTGTGAGAAGCATTCCCAGCTTCTGTGAGAAGCTTCTCCAGCTTCTGTGAGAAGCTTCCCCAGCTTCTGTGAGAAGCTTTCTCAGCTTATGTGCGAAACTTTTCTAGCTTCTAGTAGAAGTTTTCTCAGCTTCTATGGGAAGCTTCCCCAGCTTCTGTTAGAAGCTTCCCCAGCTTCTGTGAGAAGCTTCCCCAGCTTCTGTGAGAAGCGTCTCCAGCTTCTGTGAAAAGCTTCCCCAGCTTCTGTGAGAAGCTTTTCCAGCTTCTGTGAGAAGCCTTATCAGTTTCTTAGAGAAGCTTTCCCAGTTTCAGCGAGAAGCTTACTCAGTTTCTATTAGAAGCTTTCCCAGTTTCATACATTGGAATTGCTAACCGATCGAATCTACCCCATCCCACGGTGCCTAATTTCAAATACATTATTGCATTACGAGAACTCCTACGATGAAGGATTCATTCGGTTTCCACTTTGGACCCCGAAGCTGCTTTCTCTTGTTGTGGGAGTGTGTATGGTTGTGGCATCAGATGGGGGAAGGGGTGCTGATTTCGGACGGATCGGAGTTTAAACTGTCAGTAAAAGTTATGAATGGAGATAATTTATCCAAAAGTTTCGACTTGGTCTGAAGAGGGTGGTGGCGATGGTGGCAAACTGAAAAGCTCGGTTTCGCCCGGTTGCAATTGAAAGTCGGTGGTCGGTCGTCAGAAGTTCAGATTTCTGATGTAATTGGTTGGATCCCGTAGCTGCCGGACGTCGGCTGTCGGTCAACCTTGTGTGTGTGTGGAAGGTGGTGGGACCTGGATATCGTTACTGACCGGAATTGTTGCAAGTTGAAGGGTGGCTTTCCAGAAGGATGGGGGAGGGAGCTTGTTTACTTCAATTAGCTCACAACATTTCTGTGCTTTTAGGGAAATGGAGTTGGTTCTCTGGAAATGGCAGGGTGGTGGCTCGTCCATTAGACACAAGCACACAGTTACATATGCGGTAAGAGGATTGCCTTGGTGAGATGATTACTCGAGCGGAATGTGCTGTACGTACTATGTGGCAAGGTTTTGTACCGAATACAGTCAGTCAGCAGTGTGGGAAAGCTCAATTGCTGCACCGTAATGCCACTCCAGGGCGCGGTAAATGGCTTTCCGGAATTCAATTTGGGAAATTGCCACTTGGTGGCTGTGATTTATGAAAATGTTGTTCGCCAACTGGACCGACACCCGATTTCTTACTTCCGCTAACGGAATACGGAATATCAAGATACGTTCTTCAAGGACCGCCTGTCATTGACGAAGCCATGCTTCCTGGTGCTCTTTTATTTCATACGTATGGGATACGACCATCGGAATAAATACCTGCACTCTACTATGGAGGTATTCACTTGCCTTGCAAAGCCAGTAAGTGCCGGATGCGGAAACGTAACATCAAATACCTAGTGTACAACTCTTGTTTTTACCACACCTTCCCATCAGTAGGTCGGCTCCAGAGGCACACCTCCCCATACAACTGCGTCCAAGTCCAACTACCAGGAAAGAGGTATGGGCCCCCAGCCAGCCGGACCCAGATATCGAGAGGCTCACCGAGCTGACCGGAAATGGAATGAAAATAACGAGCGGAGAATGGCCGCCACAGCCCGTCACCGCCACCAAGTGCCAACGCCACACCGCAATGGTTGGCAGTTGGGAAAACGAGAAAACTATCGATTTAATAGCTACCTACGGAGAAAAACAGAACACACCAGCCAACCATCAGCCACATACAAGCGATGACAACGTGCAAAGCCACCACCATCCTGATGTGGCTTTGGCTTTGGCTGAGGGAAGGATATCAGATGGGGCTTCGTGGACTCCCAGGTAGATTTAATGTGGTCGTTGCAATTGTCGGGCTTGTTGGAATGAATGAAAAACATCACTAGCAATAATGCATTATCGATTCAGATGCAAATGGCCGTTGAATGGTGTTTCTTGTGGCTTTGTTTGTCGTTTATTTTTTACGGTCAATGAGCTGTTCGTTTGAAATAGATTGAATTAGTTTAAGGTCTATAAATGTTACTATTTTTTTTTGAAGCACAGTCAAACCAATAAATCATCATTCATAAAAGCTAGAGAAATTCCTAGGGATATTACTAGAGGAATTTCCCCAGGAATTCGTGGAGAACTTCCTGTCGGGATTCCTGGAAGAATTCCTGGAGGAAATCCTGTAGAAACTCCTGGAGAAATTTCTGGTGAAATTCCTAGAGGAATTCCTCAAAGAATTCCTTGAGGCATTCTTTGAGGAATTTGTGGGAGAATTCTTGGAAGATTTCCTGAATTAATTACTGGAGGTATTCCTGGGAGGATTCCCGAAGGAAATCCTAGAGGAATTCCTGGAGGAATTCCTGGAGGAATTCCTGGAGGAATTCCTGGAGGAATTCCTGGAGGAATTTCCTGGAGGAATTCCTGGAGGAATTTCCTGGAGGAATTCCTGGAGGAATTTCCTGGAGGAATTCCTGGAGGAATTTCCTGGAGGAATTCCTGTAGGAATTCCTGAAAGAATTCCTAGAGGCATTCCTGGGGGGGGGGGGGGGGCGGAATTCTCAGAAGAATTCCGGAGGAATTCCAGAAGAATTCCGGAGGAGTTCCTGGAGGTATTCTCGGAGGCTTTTCAGTGGGAGTTCCGCCGAGATGAACTAACCTCGGGTTGAAAATCTCGTTAATAAAGAAAATATAAAAAATGTGGGAGTTTCCAGAAAAATTCGTAGGGGAGTTCCCAGAGGAAGTCCTGGAGGAATTCACAGAGGTATTTCAGGAGGAATCCCTTGAGGAATACCCAGAGAAATTTCATAAGGAATTCTCAGATATTTTTTTGGAGGAAATTCCAGGAGTAATTCCCAGTAATCATGGAGGAATTCTTAGAGGAATACCTGTAGGAGTCCCTAGAGGAATTTCTGGAGGACAACCTCTGAAGACGCCTGAAGCTGCCTAAAATCCCCCAAAACTTTCGAAACCCTCTGGAAGCTCCTAATTCGCATTAATCTTCCGGAAACTCTCTGATTTCCTAAACTTCCTTGATTCCCTTTTGACAACCAGTAATCCCATTGACACCATATGTTTTACGCAACTTCTGAATCTTAAAGTTCTGGCTTAACCCTCCTTATGTATAATGGTAATTGTTGACCTCATCCGTATACTACGTCAGCGAACTGTTCCCAATGTGATGCATTAGGAAGGTTGAAGAGACGAATGTGTTCACTTTTGCCCGAAGTGTCTATGGAATTCAAACGTGTTGGTATAAATTGAAGTGCCATTCCATCCTGCATGAAAAATATACAGGGTGTTAGGTTCGTGAGTGCAAACTTTTTAAAGGATGATAGAGGACCATAAATGGTAAAAAAAATTGTTCTACGCATATGGTCAAATCTCAACCGTTACGTAGTTATTGAACTTCCCATGTTTTTGACTCTCATTGTCTTTACTGGCTATAACTTGAAAATGGTCAAACTTATCGCAATTTTTTTTACCCTTATTCGAAAGATTATTCAATTTTCTTTCAAATGGCATCTTTGAATCGACTGGTTTAGTTAAATAACTAAGTTTTCTAGAGCAAAATAGCTCAAAATAGTGTGTTTTAATTTGTTTTTATCAATTATCTTTGAAACATGCGTAATAGACTAAAATTCTTTCTGTGGCAAAGTTGTGGCCCCTGTTCCACTTTACAATTCGTTCTTCGGCACCACACTTCTAGCTCTTATCGTTTTCTTGCAATTTCGATCTAAATGTGCGGCACAGTGGGCAAAAAAGTGCTTACCTTGACAGTTGCAAAACTATGACCTAAAATGAGATGTTTAAATCAAAATTTCAAGAAAACGATAAGAGATAGACGATTGGTATCAAAGAACGAATTGTAGAGTGGAACTTTGCCAAACTTTGCCAAACAAATAGGTTTAATTTATTACGCATGTTTCAAAAATAATTGACAAAAACAAATTAAAACACACTATTTTTAACTATTTTGCTCTAGAAAACTTAATTATTTAACTAGACCAATCGATTCAAAGATGCCACTTGAAAGAAGATTCAATAATCTTTCGGATAAGGGTAAAAAAATTGCGATAAGTTTGACCATTTTCAAGTTATAGCCAGTTAAGGCAATGAGAGTCAAAAACATGGGAAGTTCAATAACTACGTAACGGTTGAGATTTGACCATATGCGTAGAACAATTTTTTCACCATTTATGGTCCTCTATCACCCTTCAAAAAGTTTGCACTCAGGAACCTAACACCCTGTATAAATCAATATAAAGAATTCCGGCTGCATTCAGGTTTTTTTTATATTTATACTGGATAAAAAGCCCAAACCGCAAAGTTGATATGCAGGTAATTTTTCTTTTATTCCATGGGTTTATGGGCACGCACAACCACATAATTATTGCTTCCTGTTGATACAGACTGATTTACAGAAGTGGATTTGATCGCGAACTGTTGTCTGTTATTGCTTCCTATCTGTTTCATTTCATGATGGTAAAAACTACGCTCACACTGAGCGAAAAAGATTGGTAACTACAAATAATTGTTTTCAATAATGGTTATCGAGGAATTGAAGCGGTATTTGTATCTTGATTAACACTGAATTGATTTCAATTTGGGCTTATCCTGGAGCGGAAGGAATTATTTTGTAATAATTAAATAATTTGGATCAACCAATAAGAAATATTCATTCCTACATTTTCAATTAGTTATATTGCCGCTCCATGCAGAATCGCCCCAAGCAGCCTCGGGCAGAATTTCCTCATATTAAACAGTTTTAATCATAAATAAAGTATATTTGCTTTAATTCTAACATCACTTTAATGGGGAAATTGAATAAACGCAGTGGTGTCATCGAGGTTACTCCAAGTTACTCACTGAGTAACCAGCTCTTGACATAAAAAAAACAAAATTAATTTCTTACAAGCATGAGCGCCCACTCCACAAAATTCCCCGGAAATATCTTTAAAAAAAATACTATCAAAGATTCACACCTAAATTTTCTCCAGGGAACTCTAGAGTTTCTTACAGGAATTTTTTGAGATATTTCATTAGCTATTTTTCCGAAATTTCTCAGATGGTAATGTTAGAAAATCTTGCAAATCTTGCAATAATGCATGAATTTCGTCAGAAAATATTAGTGATTCCTTCAGAAATTCTTTGACAGATTTCTCTGGAAATTCATCAAAGGATGCATTTGGAAAACATTTCATGGATATCTTCAGAAATCACTCCATGGATTTCTGTAAAAATCCTTCTAAAATTCCCAAAGCGATTCATTCGAAAAATATCCCAGAGAATTTAATAAAAAGTCAGCCAGGAACTAGGCCAGGAATGCCCTGGAAAATTTCTCCTTGGATTTCCGGAAATGATCCATGGATTCCAACAGAAAATGTTCAAAAAAATCCGTTCTCTCTTTTTATGGTTACCTTTCGATAGTTTATTTAGAACATCTGCCATGGATATCTTCAGAAATTGCTCTAGAATTTCATTTAGAATTATCCTCCAAACATTTCTCCAAGAACTCTTCTAGAAAACCTTTCGTTGGTGTCCTCAGAAATTCTTCCATCAATTATTTCAAAACTCCGGGATTTCTCTAGAAATTCTTTATGAGATACCTTCATAAATTTGACCAAGGATTCCACCAAGAATTCATAAATGGATTGCTTTCAAAATTGATCCATGGATGTTTTCAGAAGGTTTCTTTTAGAAATACCCTTGAGAAATTATGAATACTTTTATGCTAATTTCCATGAGTTCATCCTGATACTCTGCCAGAGATTACTTCTAGAGATTCGTTTAGAAAACTCTTGCAGGGATTCCTTTACAAATTTCTTCAGGGATTACATTACAAATTCTTCAAAGGTTCCTGTAGGAATTCCTCCAGATATTTCTCCATATATTTCCCCATTAGTTCCTCCGGCATTTTCGTAAAGGATAACTCTAGAAATTTCTCTGCGGATTCTTTGAGGAACTATTCAGAAATTCCTAGGAAACATTTCTGAATAAGTTCCTCCAATAATGAAGTACTTCAGTATTATCTCGAGTTTTTCAAAGGATATTTACAGAAGCCTATCTAGGCGTTTTTCAAGTATTCCTACATTATTTTTTCCAAAAATATATCTACAAATTGCTTCAGGAACACTTTCAAAAGTGCTTTCAGCGATATCTTCATGCAATCGAAAGTTCTAAATTCATCCGTAAAATTTCTCCACGATTTTTTTTAAGAGCTTCCAGACTACTTTTGGAATTTTATTAGAGGATTTCTTTAAAAAGAAATCACTCAAAGGGGCTTTTCCCTCTTTCTAAATTTTGGTTAAATATAAAAACTAACTAACTAACTAATTAGAGGATTTCTTCAGAAACTTTCTCAAAGATTATCTAACAAAATTTTCTAAGAATTCCGCCCAAGGCTTTGCCGGCAAATTCATCAGGATATTATTATAGGAAGTTTAAAAAAAACTTCCTGCTGGTATATTCCGAAAAATTCCCTGGTTTTTTTTCAGATACTCCTCTGGAAATTAACCCTCTAATACCCAAATTTTTGATTTTGATCTAAATATCATTTTTCGTCATCTAAAATCGATTTAAACATGTTTTGGAAGATGATTCTTTTTAATTCTCGATTTCGTGAATTTTAGTTTTTGATTTTTCTAATTTTTATTTTTGAACATCCCCACACTTTTATATTTTTCCTGGAAGCCAATTTGGGGAACGGATTTTTTGAGATGAAAACATTTTGAAATTTTATAATTACTGTTGAAATATTATTATTTTAAATTTTTTTCACAGAAAATTTTATTTTCCGTGTTATTTTAAGGAAAATAATTTTAAAGTGTATTCGATTCCCTTAAACTATTAAACAAGGATAGAATGATTTGGGAAAAATTTAAAATATGTTAATTGTAGCGATTCAATACAAAATAAACAACGACTTCTGAAAGGTGACTAAAACATCAATTTTTCAATGATTTTAAAAAAATGTAAATACGCTTTAAAATACACCAAAAACCATTTTGAGATATACAGAACAGTCCTAAATATCAGCCAAAAATATAAAATTGATTTTCCACGAAACAAAAATTACAAAAATGCTCAAACTATACCCCGTCTAAAGGCGGGATTGGGTATTAGAGGGTTAATTCAAAAGTACTTCCTGAGATTTTTACAGAAACTTTACTGGAGATTTCTTTAAAAAATCTTTGAAAATTTTTTTCAAAAATGTCCGCATTTATTTCTTGTGATATTCCGTTAGAGATGTATTCAAAAATATCTAAGAGACTTCAACGGAGTTTAAGGAATTTCTTCAGGAATTTCAGTTTGGGTTTCATCAACAGTTCTTCCATGGAGTTTTACAGAAATTAATCCGAAAATTTCTTTAAAAATGTTCTATAGAGGTTCCTCTGGAAATTTGCAATTTTTTTTTGGGATTGCTCCTTTGGCTACTCTGGGATAACAACCTGAAGATACCTCCTTAATTCCTGAAGAAATTCCTTAAGATACCTCCTTAATTCCTAGAAAAAAAAATCATAAGAAACTTCTTATGGAACTCTGAAAGATATCTTGTACCGTAAAATGGGGTAACTTTGACAGTTTTTCCCAAATATTTTTCCATGTAACAGTATTTTCCCTAGTTTTATAATTTTACAACAAGTACTGGGGTATCAGTTATCAATTGCAATTGAAAGATCCGATAATTTGAAATATAATGAGTGACTTTTAATTTTTCATTTCCACAAGAATCATATTTTCATTTTGGGGTAACTTTGATAGCGCCCTGAAAAAACACATCAAATCCTAAAAAAACATCACATCTTGAAATCTAAGGAGTATGAACAAGATGAAAGAAGCCTTGTGGAGTATAGTATATTGAAATTTTATAGTAAAATATGGATTTTTTAACAAAATTCTACAAGAAAAAATGAGTTTGTTGAGTACTGAGAAAGAAATTGTGAGTTTAGCTATCAAAAATCATAATCATTGTAAAATATATATTTTTAATGGTACATCAACATATGATTACATGCTAAATGGTAAATTCTCTTTTTTTAGGTTGTTTCTGAATGTTTTATAAGAAAATTTTGAACACAACAATATAATTTACATGAAAGTACAATGGCATTGCATACTTTTAGGCGTTTATTGGTGTATGGAGATTTATGCCCCAATTTACAAAATTGATTCCAGTTTGTTAAAACACACTTTGTTAAGAGATTCAAGGGCAGATTTTGAATCTACAAAGATGGATCTACCGAAAATAAGTGGCCAATCATTGAAGAAATAGTTGAAACAAAGTCGTACAGCAGTTTGTTTGAAGGGGTTGACAAATGACAAAAATATCAACAATTTTCATTTTTGCCCAAAAAGTTGAATATAAACTCGGTTTTAATGAAAATACGTTTAAAATAGACTTTCTTATGTATAGTTTTGATCTACGTTTGCCTTTTTCTTAACTGATAGAAGGAATCATAGTTGAAAGATAAATTATACCATTCCTGTCGCACTATCAAAGTTACCCGCATTATCAAAGATACCCCATTTTACGGTACCGACTTTTTCGCAGAATGAGTGTTATTACATTTGTACCTTTTAATTCCGCCCTATTTTGCTTATCCTTTGACAGGTACGCGAATTTCGGCTACCACTTGTAATCTTCTTCAGTGGGTAACTGACACGGAATTAAAAGGCACAAATGTGATTACACTCATTCTGAAAATTATTCCAATTCTAAATTGCTTTAGATATTTCTGAAAGGAGTCCTGCAGCTGTTCGTAGAGAATTTTCTGGAGAAATCTATTGAAAATGTCTGCCAAAATTTCTGCAGAAATTTCAGACAAAGGTGCTGGTAGAATTCTTGTGTAAATCCATCAATAAATTTCTTAGAAATCTCTGGAGGAATTACAGTAGAAATCCTTAGGAGAACTCCTGGAGATATCTCTGGAGCAATAAATAGCACATTTTTTATACAATTTCTTCAGGAATAATTGCATAAAAATACTTGAAGAAAAATCCATGAAGGAGTAGTTTCTGAAAGATATCCAGCAGAAACAAAAAAAAAATCATCCTGGAAAATATTTTAAGAGAACTTCTGAATAAGTTTTTGTAAAACTGTTTTTAAAGAATCTTTCTGGAAGAACAGGAGAGAATCTTTGGAGAAATTGCTCAAGCATCACTGCAAAAAAATATGGAAGTGTACCTGAATTAAGGTCTGAATAATACCTAAGCAATCCCTTGAGGAATACCTCGATGAACATCTGGAGAAACCACTTAAGGGACTTTCATAATCTCCTGACAATTCTAGTGAAAATTTCAAATTTCAAATAAGGAAACTCTGGAGAAATTTCAACAATAATTCCTGAAAGAGTTCCAAGAAAAAATCTGCATTTCTAAAGAAAACCTCTAGAATTTTTTGAATGAATCTATGAAACAATCTCCGAATCTCTGCCAATATTTTTGCAGTGATTGCATCTTTAGAAGAAATCTTTGGAGCAACTCCTTGATAATTCTTTGAGAAATTTGTAGAATTCTTGAGAAATTTCTATAAGAATTTTAATGGAAAAATCTTACAGAAATATTTGAAGAAATATATGAAAGGATACATGCGTAGCAATCCTTGATGGTAATTCCTAAATAATCGCTAGAGAAATCTCAGGAACATAGAGTAAAAAAATCGAAGATTGAAAGTGAAGATTGACATTCTCATTTTTTCATTCGTGTTTGGCCACATTCATTGTCAGCTGAATGCCTCTCTTTTTTCATTCAATTCTCTGTCACGAATATTTTTTCGCACGTCGTAAAATGTCCAATTTCTATTAACAGACGCACAATCCGACTTAATGGACAAATAGAGAACATAATAAATATTCTAATTAACTACTATTCACAAATTTTGTGGTGATTGGAAGTATAATCGGGAGTTATGGTCCAGTTATATTTCTCAGTGAAAATTTTCAGTGACAGAAAAATTTATGAATAGGTGAAAAAATTCATTCACCAAAATGAATTTTATTTTGATCCCTCAGTTGAGAATTTTCAAAATTCACGTTGAGTTTCACTCACTGAAAATGAAAATTTTAAACTCTGCTCAGGAAGAATTTCTGAACGAATCTTGCTTGAATCATTCTAGAAAATCCTGTCTACAAAAAAATCCGGAAAATGTTGATACATCTTGAAAGAGGAATCCCACTCCCGACAAACTCACAAATTGTGAGTTTTTTCTTCGGAAGGGAAGTAAAGCGTGAGTCCCGAGATGGACTAGCCTAGGGCTAAAAATCTTGTTAATACAGATAACAAAAAAATACCTCCAAGAACGTCCCTCCCGCAATAATTACAGAAAAAATCGTGAGAATTTCAGTAATTTGAAGTCATCCCTATGAGGGTTTTCCATTATAGGGGCCGCTGAGATTTGGAAATCTTGAGTAACCAGCTCTGATTTCACCATGGCAGCACTAAATAAAACTTGAAGCCGTGCTTTTGTAAAATATTGCATCAATGAGTTTTTATTGAATTTTGCATGTTCTCCATACACTTTGTTCAAGCTAGGTTGTTTCCAATGACCCCAATATAGCGTTGACCCACTCCACAGAGAGGACACACAAATGGGATCGTGTTTCTCAACTCAAGTGTCTTTGCGATCTGATTACTTTTCTCTCCCTACCATCCCTGGAAGCCAATTTCAATTTTCTGGTGAATTTATCCACCAGAAAAAAAAAACACATCTCAATTCTCAAGTGTCGGGCAACGGGACGTACAAACGAAGGGAGGAAAAATCAACAGCCAGCTCGTTCAAACCACCAGAATGATCCCACTGCCACAATTGGATCCAACAACGGTGGCGATTCACACAGTTCCACACAGTTGACGAAATCGGAACGAAAAGGAACAAAAATTGCCAAAAATGGTTACTCTTCTGCATTTTGTCACCAGCACCACCATCATCGTCGCAGACCGCCTGCCGGCCAACCAACTTAGCAATTTCGGGAATTTAAAGTGCTCATTTCACTCTCTTGGAATTGTTTGCTAAATTTACAGCTTTGGCGAGTGGTGGTGATGAGGTAAAAATGTAAAGGATGTCTTAAAATTCGAGAACATAGTTTTTGGGAAACTAATAGGTGTTGAAGATTTAATTACTAATGTTTTAGTTTTTCAGTAGAAATTGAGCTAAAAACACATTGATCCATCCTTATTCTTCTTCTTTTTGGCGTCCCCAATGCGACAAAGCTTGCTTCTACACTTGACTCCATGAGCCCTTCCACAGTTATTAACTGAGAGCTTCCTCTGCCAATGATCATTTTGCATGTGAATATCGTGTGGCAAGCACGAATATACTCAATGGCCAAGGAAGTCGTGCCTTTAAAATATTCTGTTTTATTGGAAAAATGTGTTACTTGCGCGTTCCAATTTGTGGGTACCCGGGTACCCTTGTCGGCCTGTTTAGGGTGTTTTTTTTGTCGGACACACAACGGTTAAGCTCCACCCGGGTGGGACCTTTTGCTGAAATCATTGATCCCATTTATGCATGTGAATCCTCCAATAGACTTCTTTAAAATAGCATTCAACGGACTCCATGACTGGCGCGACCAGCAATCCGACAGCCGCTTCCCTCCACCACCCTCATTCAAATGGAATGAAAACAATCAAATTTCTTTTTTGGCCACACCGTGGGTGGCCTATCTGTTACTAAAGTATTTCCATTTTCATTCTGTCTTTTTTTTTATTGAGTAAGGTCAAAGCAGTGGTGGTTACATAACATTTTCATGAGAACTGTTGGGGGATTCTTTGGGAGATAATCAGTGATGTTTGAAAAGCGGATGATTTCCTTTCTCGGGAATAATGCATAAGAACTCCACATTTCTGAAGACCCGCAAAATTTCACGTCACGAATTAAAATTAGGAGAAAAGTAACTGTTTCATACATCTCTTGATTTAATTTTTATCATAGGAACTTCAAATGCATGACTGCATACTGGCAAGATGTACGTGATATCCTTTATCTTTTATTAGACATATTGCAGCTATCTGTCTAGCTACGTATGACTCTCAAAGTTTCTCAAAAACTTGTTAAGAGTATCTCCCTGAACTTGTCAGTTTTTTTTGCAATTTGTCAAGATGATATACCAAATCCTTTTTCTGAATCTGTAGGAACTCCTAAAATTATGCACCGTGAAATCCAAAATGTATAAAAATGAAGAGTCTAAAAGTGACTGCTGAATATTTTTGATCGTTTCTATCGGAAATTATTAAAGATATCTAGAAACAAATTCCGCGGAATCTAGAAAAAAAAATGGTGGAATTTACGCTTAATGGATTTTGATTTTGATGTCAGGATTCTGGAAGAATGCCTCTCAGGATTCTGGAAGAATCCCTCTCAGAGTTCTGGGAGAATCCCTCTCAGGATACAAGGAAAATCCCTCTCAGGATACAAGGAAAATCCCTCTCAGGGTTCTTGAATAATCCGGGGGAATCCCTCTCACAGTTTTGGAATAATCCGAGGTAATCCCTCTCAGGATTCCAGGGTAATCCCTCTCAGGATTCCGGGGTAATCTCTCTAAGGATTCCGGGGTAATCCCTCTCAGGAATCCGGGGAAATCCCTCTAAGGATTCTGGGAGAATCCCTCTCAGGACTGGGAGAATCCCTCTCAGGATTCTGGGAGAATACTTCTCAGGATTCTGGGAGAATCCATCTCAGGATTCTGGGAGAATCCCTCTCAGGATTCTGGGAGAATACTTCTCAGGATTCTGGGAGAATCCCTCTCAGGATTCTGGGAGAATCCCTCTCAGGATTCTGGGAGAATCCCTCTCAGGATTCTGGGAGAATCCCTCTCAGGATTCTGGGAGAATCCCTCTCAGGATTCTGGGAGAATCCCTCTCAGGATTCTGGGAGAATCCCTCTCAGGATTCTGGGAGAATCCCTCTCAGGATTCTGGGAGAATCCCTCTCAGGATTCTGGGAGAATCCCTCTCAGGATTCTGGGAGAATCCCTCTCAGGATTCTGGGAGAATCCCTCTCAGGATTCTGGGAGAATCCCTCTCAGGATTCTGGGAGAATCCCTCTCAGGATTCTGGGAGAATCCCTCTCAGGATTCTGGGAGAATCCCTCTCAGGATTCTGGGAGAATCCCTCTCAGGATTCTGGGAGAATCCCTCTCAGGATTCTGGGAGAATCCTCTCAGGATTCTGGGAGAATCCTCTCAGGATTCTGGGAGAATCCTCTCAGGATTCTGGGAGAATCCTCTCAGGATTCTGGGAGAATCCCTCACAGGATTCTGGGAGAATCCCTCTCAGGATTCTGGGAGAATCCCTCTCAGGATTCTGGGAGAATCCCTCTCAGGATTCTGGGAGAATCCCTCTCAGGATTCTGGGAGAATCCCTCTCAGGATTCTGGGAGAATCCCTCTCAGGTTTCTTGGAGAATCCCTCTCAGTATTCTGAGAGAATCCCTCTCAGGATTCTGGGAGAACCCCTTTCAGGATTCTGGGAGAATCCCTTTCAGGATTCTGGGAGAATCCCTTTCAGGACTTTGAAAGAATCCCTTTCAGGATTTTGAAAGAATCCCTTTCAGGATTCTGAAAGAATCCCTTTCATGATTCTGGGAGAATCCCTCTCAGGATTCAGGGAGAATCCCTCTCAGGATTCTGGAGAATCCCTCTCAGGACTCTGGAGACTCTCTCTCAGGGTTCTGGGAGAATCCCTCTCAGAATTCTTGGAGAATCCCTCTCAGGATTCTGGGAGAATCTCTCTCAGGATTCTGGGAGAATCTCTCTCAGGATTCTGGGAGAATCCCTATCAGGATTCTGGGAGAATCCCTCTCAGGATTCTGGGAGAGTTCCTCTCAGGATTCTGGGAGAGTTCCTTTCAGGATTCTGGGAGAGTTCCTCTCAGGATTCTGGGAGAATCCCTCTCAGGATGCTGGGAGAATCCCTCTCAGGATTCTGGGAGAATCCCTCTCAGGATTCTGGGAGAATCCCTCTCAGGATTCTGGGAGAATCCCTCTCAGGATTCTGGGAGAATCCCTCTCAGGATTCTGGGAGAATCCCTCTCAGGATTCTGGGAGAATCCCTCTCAGGATTCTGGGAGAATCCCTCTCAGGATTCTGGGAGAATCCCTCTCAGGATTCTGGGAGAATCCCTCTCAGGATTCTGGGAGAATCCCTCTCAGGATTCTGGGAGAATCCCTCTCAGGATTCTGGGAGAATCCCTCTCAGGATTCTGGGAGAATCCCTCTCAGGATTCTGGGAGAATCCCTCTCAGGATTCTGGGAGAATCCCTCTCAGGATTCTGGGAGAATCCCTCTCAGGATTCTGGGAGAATCCCTCTCAGGATTCTGGGAGAATCCCTCTCAGGATTCTGGGAGAATCCCTCTCAGGATTCTGGGAGAACCCTCTCAGGATTCTGGGAGAATCCCTCTCAGGATTCTGGGAGAATCCCTCTCAGGATTCTGGGAGAATCCCTCTCAGGATTCTGAGAGAATCCCTCTCAGGATTCTGAGAGAATCCCTCTCAGGATTCTGAGAGAATTCCTCTCAGGATTCTGAGAGAATCCCTCTCAGGATTCTGAGAGAATCCCTCTCAGGATTCTGGGAGAATCCCTCTCAGGATTCTGGGAGAATCCCTCTCAGGATTCCGGGGTAATCCCTCTCAGGATTCCGGGGTAATCCCTCTCAGGATTCCGGGGTAATCCCTCTCAGGATTCCGGGGTAATCCCTCTCAGGATTCGGGGGTAATCCCTCTCAGGATTCCGGGGTAATCCCTCTCAGGATTCCGGGGTAATCTCTCTCAGGATTCCGGGGTAATCCCTCTCAGGATTCCGGGGTAATCCCTCTCAGGATTCCGGGGTAATCCCTCTCAGGATTCCGGGGTAATCCCTCTCAGGATTCCGGGGTAATCCCTCTCAGGATTCCGGGGTAATCCCTCTCAGGATTCCGGGGTAATCCCTCTCAGGATTCCGGGGTAATCCCTCTCAGGATTCCGGGGTAATCCCTCTCAGGATTCCGGGGTAATCCCTCTCAGGATTCCGGGGTAATCCCTCTCAGGATTCCGGGGTAATCCCTCTCAGGATTCCGGGGTAACCCCTCTCAGGATTCCGGGGTAATCCCTCTCAGGATTCCGGGGTAATCCCTCTCAGGATTCCGGGGTAATCCCTCTCAGGATTCCGGGGTAATCCCTCTCAGGATTCCGGGGTAATCCCTCTCAGGATTCCGGGGGAATCTCTCTCAGGTATCCGAGGGAATCCCTCTCAGGATTTTTGGAGAATCCATCTCGGAATTCTGGGAGAATCCCTCTCAGGATTCTGGGAGGATCCCGGATCCTGGGAAAATCTTTTTCAGGATTCTGGGAAAATTCCTCTCTGGATTCTGTGAGTATTCTTCTCAGGATTCTGGGAGAATCCCTCTCAGGATGGCTAAAATATAAACGACTCATAAAAAAGTGATCATTTTTGCATAAGAATATCAGATATTGCCAATTCATATGTAGGGGTGAGAGCAAGAATAAACTACAACATTTCCATTCCTCATTTTTTGTTTCTTTTTTTGGAAATCGGTTTCCATACGCGTGTAAAGGAAGGATATAGTACCTTATTTTTTTTTTTGTTTTAGGAAAATGTTTTTTTTAGTTTTGAAGAAACCATTTCTAAGTGAAATTGAAAAAAACTGGAAATCTGGTAAATATTCGACCAGGTTAAAAAATCGGACACCAAAGAAAAAGGAAATGCATCCAGTTTCGCTTTAAAGACGCAGTTGTTATTAATAACTCAAGACACTCCAAAAAATTGAAGCTTCAAGCCACGCCCGTGCACAGAAAAGGCTACAGAGGGAGGGTTTTTTTTCCTATTTTTGACAAAGGGAGGGGTTAAACCCCTAAAACCCCTTCCTTGTACACGAGCTTGGAAAAAAATAATTTAAAAAACCTGCTCATGCAATCTTATAAGAAAATTTATATTGAAGGAAGTCATGCTTAAAGTTTGAAAATCGGTTAGACATCGACAAAGATATGAGAATTCATGCAGAGGTCACACCACATTACCCGACAATTTCGGAGTTTACTTGCAGCAGCTCTAGATCATTATTTTGGATCAAACTCAGATTTTTTTCTCATTAGATTCTTATCTTTAATAGCACATGAATTCCACTTTCCAACAACTTTCGAAAATAAATAAAACCCCAATCAACAGCCTCTTCTGATTACTACGGATTTTTTATTTTCCAGCATACGGGAAACATGTCTAGCCCATTGCAGTCTGTCCTGTTTTTTTCGCTTTTATGTTTTCATTTCTTCATCAATATTAATATCTTCTTTTTTCTTCTCTTTCCTTACAGGTGACCGCATTGTTCCTTCAATACATTGCTGATACGAAGAAATCAAGGGATTTTTACTGAGCACTGCACTTGTGTTATATCATTGAACATCTATTTCGTAAGTGATTCACTATGATTTGATAACGTTGAATTTTAGATTTTATTCATCGTTGGCCTCATCAAGGAACATTGAACCTGTGCTCAAAAAGTTTTAAGAAAAGTTCCTCTTTAATATTCTTTTCCCAATCAACGATTGACGATCACCTTTCATCAGAACCATCTATTGCATCACTGTTCGCAGTAACGTGAAGTATGACCAAGATGTCTGCAAAATCTATTAAAAAGGCACAATGAACAATTTGCGGCTATTATTGTATTCCGATATCTACTTACTGCACTAAATGTCCGAATGGTTATGGGCCAGAACTTCCATGCTGTCAGAACCATGGGATGCTGGGCGCGCCCAATAATCGGAATCAAATTCTTGCCAAAGCGAGGATCCCGTTGGCTTGCCATCGGATGATACCAGTTGGAACTGTACGCTCCGAGTGCAATCGCCGTGCTCTACGGAATGATAGTTAGGATTAAGGATTAAGTGGAAGTCACGACCGTCAGACTTACATTGACCAGAATTTCTTCCCCGTAGTAGCATAAAATGAAGATCTCCGTTAGGATGCAAAGCATAAACATGGTGAACTTGATGATCAAGGTGTAGTCGGCTGTCTGTAATCATCGAGACATGCTTCGATAGAATAACGAGGATTGGCATCAGGGGGAACACTTACAGTTATGAGGTAAAGCTGCATGCACATCAAAACGGAACTTGCGGAAA
Organism: Aedes albopictus; assembly: GCF_035046485.1. Classification (NCBI taxonomy): domain Eukaryota; kingdom Metazoa; phylum Arthropoda; class Insecta; order Diptera; family Culicidae; genus Aedes; species Aedes albopictus. Next base: position 314,801,782 of record NC_085136.1, on the reverse strand, counting down.
AATTCAGAAACAGCGTGGAACTGAACATCGCTTGTAACGCATCTTTGCATCTGTCAGAAAAACCGTAATTGCTCATTTGTTAATAGGAGCAATAAACCGAGAAACCAACCTGAGCAAGTCCTGATGGTGACGCACGATTCGATTAAGCTTCCGTTTCGATTCCAAACCCTTCTCATCCTGAACAACCACCATGTCCTCGGTCCAGTTGCAAAGCAGCTTCAACTGCATCGACAGGTGCGAAGTTAGCAAACAGAAGATACAGTTGAATCCCACATTCCCAACAGCTACGATAACTCCGGAATAGACCTCAAACAAGTATACCAGGTAGTATACCGCTTCGGCGGTAGAATCGAACGGAAACCAAATCACATACGGAAACAGCTTGATCCACTGACCGGAGGTCACCCGTCCGTAGATCATCTCAACTACCGGTTGAAAGTTGAACGCCGACACCATTATGATGTTTCCGAGAGCCGCTACGGTCGTTATGGCCACAGTGGGTCGCAACGCCCCATCGCGCATCTCCCGATCCGCCTCCGTAAGATCACGGGAATTCCACTTATCACGAAATTCCGCAATCAACCAGCTCAGAACGGCCCTGTTGTACGCCAAACTGTACATCTTTGCCAACCCGATGATGCAGAAGCCTGTGCTGCTAACCTGGATGGCGACTTCCTCGATGATTTGCTCCGTCTGGCGGTGACCCGTCATCAGCAGGATGATGTTGAAGATCTGACCGAAGACGCAGTAGCTCAACATCAGAAAGCACACGATGAAACCGACGCTGGACCGGAGTCGACCAGTTAGGGTTCTTGGGTACGGATCCAGATAATTTGGATAGCCTGGGGTGGTTCGGAAATAATAATTTATTGGGGTGTAAGGCAGCCCGAAGTTCTTCTATCTTACCAATCACTCGAAGAACCTTGGTATTGAACCCAAAGGTTTGATCAAACTCGATAGACCGAGCCATCCCTGAAGACGAAGACTTCCTCACGGGGTAAGCCCGAACAATGGGTAAATATTGACAGAACCTCATTTTTAAAGGTGATTCCGAATACTAAATAATAAATACATCAGAAAATCTTACAGACTGAGTTTTAACGCTGCAAAATTGATTTCAAGAAATTGCACAACCCGTCCATCACACAGCATAACGAGCGTCCACCGTGCGTTCGGTTTGATCAATTATGTAGTGTTCAACTACGGACGACGAGGTCTGACAAATTACTGCCTGGCCACTGACTGCACTTAGTACGCAGCAGCACCATGTAGTCCTCAATGCAATGCAATGGTGGTGGACGGGACAGTGTATGTTTGTTTGCCTCTGATGTTTGCTGAATCCATTTAGTTTTTGTTTGATGTGGAACGTGTTAAACAAGGGCAATTTAAAACCGCTTAACTTTTTCTGCGGAGAATCGATGCGATGGTTGGCGTGCGGCAGGCTAGTTACCGTGTCACACAGTTTCTTGCATACTTGAAACTTGATTGCGAATGGTTTGATTTGCGGTTTTACGGAATGAATCAAACGGTTCTCATTCCAAGATTTTACCAGCTTTTAACTTCCCATTCAATCTGTGAGCTGATCCTGGACGCTTTCCTTCTCTTGGTGTGTTGAATATAACAAGCACTCGCTGCATGTCCGTCAACTCGTGCAGACAAGTACATGTAGTGGTGGTGGATGCTCAGGTAAAATATTATCGCTAGCGCGAAGTAAAAAAAAACACTTCCCTCGGCGAAGACTTAGAGCCTAGCTATTTAGCACTGTAGCACTGCCATCCAACCGTTAAGCAACAAGCAATGAAAAGTCAACCAGAGAAGAATGGGAACCGATACCAATGGTGACGACCGCAGCGACGAAATCGGTCTAGCGTTTGGAAGCTCATTACGTGGAACTGTAGAAATCTCAACTTCATCGGGGAGCACCCGCATACCCGCAGACCGCGGGTTCGGCATCATAGCGTTTAAAGCGGTATATCAGAGTGGATTCATGGTGCGAACGTTTAGGGGCAATCATATCATCTACCAGAGCTGCGGCAAGAAATGGGATTTGGTAACCCTGAAAGGGGGGTAGACTAAACTAGAAGCATGACATGAATGGGGCTAGAAGTTCGATGCATGGATAAATATCAGTACCACCGTTTAGTTTTTTTCAGAATTCAAATAGATTGTGTAACGGGACCTTTTCATCGCAATAGATTTCTTGCACCTCTAGGATAACAAAACAGGAACTGTACAGAAATCGATGCTACATTGCCTCTCAATGACAATGGAGTAGTACGACATGCACTGAATACTAAGGATACGGGTAATGCCACAAAAGATCTAAATACTGGTCGCAGTGGCTCACCCGAACAGAAAAAAAGAAAACCCTGAAAGGTGCCGAAGACAGCTGTAGGCCGCCATTGCAGTCATCCAGTTCTTGGAGCAGCAGGGACTACAGTCATGGGCGCAACTACAGCGAAATTGGCCGCTCAGCTCCAATGTCATGCACGCTAGCTGTAGTTCATAGCAAGCGAGCACGATATTGGAACCGAGGGGCCAAATTCACTGTAGTTACACGCATGCTGACCATTTGCGGAGCCAGCATTTTCTTTTTTCTTACTCACTCTCCTAAACATACACGAGAAAGAAATAGATGGAAGAGGGGGCAGCTTGCCTCCTCTTTCATCTCGCTTATTCTCCTGCATGTTTAGGAGAGTGAGTAAGAAAAAAAAAGCTGGCTCCGCCAATGATGCTGACGAACCCCGCTGCTTGCGAGTCAGCCGTGTAGTACCGGCGAGGCTAACCCCTTCGCAAGAAGTGGGTTGGCAAGGTCTCCGTTAAGGAGAAGTGAGGACCCAAGTAACACACAAGTTATATAAAAGTAACGACAGCGCAAGTTTTGGTTGTATAGAAATTTATTTTACGTTAATTCAACACAATGTTAGAATTACGTAAAATAAACTTATATACAACCAAAACTTGCGCTGTCGTAACTCTATTATAACATGTGTGTTGCTTGGGGAGTCAGGAGCAGGAAGATGCGCACGCAGCTCCAGCGTGGGATCTCCGAATCATTCCGCGGCTAACCTGCAGGGGGAGATGGTGAACGGAGCGTGGTTGATGAGGGCCATCGACCAAAAAAGAGATGGGCAATCTGCAATAGAGGTGGCTGAGCAGCAGCTTGGCAAGATCGTTGGCTTTGCGTCCACGAAGTCCAACATAAGCAAGGACCGTGAAACGGCCCTGTTGCGACTTCGTAAGTCGATGGACGATGCCAAGGAAGACTCGTGAAAACTGCAACAGCGGCAGAACCGGCGAAAGCAAAGGTTACGACGTCTACCCAGACGGAGGCCTTCGCTTTCGCAGAAAGCTCAAAAGCTGGCGAGGCAGCCGTCAGATGAGGAGCTGTCTGGCGATGCCCACAAGGCTAGGAGGATACTATCTCCGAAGGTCGGCAGTAATGCCAGCAAGTTGGACCCCAGCCAGGCGTTCCGGAAAGCTGGGAAGGGTAGGCCTGAAAAGGCTGGCCTGTCCCGGATGGAAGGGAACAGGGGGTTGTGACCGTTGTTAGGCCCTCGGCAACCTCAGAGTGGGGCAAACCTAGAGGAGGTCCCCCCTTGGACGAAAGTTGAGAATTAGTGCGTAAATCGAGGGAGCGTATTTTTTCAGTTTCAAAATTAGGCCGTTACAAATATGTATTTCAGTTTTTGTCCCACCACTCATTAGCTGGTCGAGGGGGGGGGGATAAAAATAATAAAGCATTTAATCTGAAAAATATTAAAAACTCATCGGATTTGTTAAAGAATTTTTAGCCAGACCCAATATTTTGATAAATATTTATTTATCTGCCCCCTCAAAATGCAAAATCCAGCCAGAAAAATTTTGAAGGGGGGGGAGACAAAAAGTCAAAATGAAATTTGTATCCGCCTTAGTTTGTGAAGATCGAAATTACAAAGTTTCTAACCAGTGAAAAAATTTTTAGTTATTTAGTTACAATCAATAATTTAGCAGTTTTGCTAAAGTCAGTGGTTCCCAACCTACGGTCATGTGCCAAGTGAGTTTCTCAAGAACCAAATATCCCAACAACACGACTTGTTTCAAAGCCAATAACAGCAACCTTAGTGCAATTTATTCACTGTACGTATTATAGACGATAGAGCATTATTGCTTTTTCTTTGAAATCAAAAAACCGCAGATTCTGAATCGTTATGCAACTTAAATGAGAGGGAGTGATAAAAAATGAAAAAAAAAAAATGTCCAGACTCGAACCACGGACACCAGGAATATTAACTACTCACCTTACATACTACACCAAACGCTCTGTGAGAGAATTGCTGCTCAACACTTCATAAAAGCTACTGAAGTTATTTGTTACTTCATTGCACCTTCTTTGTCACTAGTTAGAAATCTGTCACAATGAATAGACGCGCAAGTTTTTCTCAACACATTTGGAACATAATCTGAGCAAACAAACCAGAGTTAGATGTTGCATGACTGTAACGTAGCACATTTAATGCAAGCTGACTGTTTTATCACTTGTGAGGAATATATAAGCTCCGCCTCCACGAATCGATGTCAAACACTAGGTATTTAGTGATTTTTTATGAAACAAAGCCGAAACTTTACGAATTTTGGAGTTTGAATGCAACTCAATTGACAAGATGGAAGTTGCGTGTGCTTTCAGTGCAACTCATTTAGACCAAAGCATAGAAAGCCACGTTTTGGATGATGTTGCAGGTGCTGCTTGGGATATGAGGATGAAGTAAAAAGGTTTTTCGGATTCTGCGCTACAGGGAGTTCACAATGTAGTTGTATGGCAAAGATCAGTGGTTCTCAAGCTCAGTTTTCGGATTGATCATCTCAGGTATCAGTATCTGTAATATAGATATGTTGAAAAAGATCAGTGGTTTCCAATATATGGTCACGGGCCTCATGAATATCTCAAGAACCGCAAGTGTGACGATGAAATGAAAATGTTTTTCAGCTTCTACGCCTTTGGATCGACTTACTTGAATATAGCCAAGTGGTTCCCAATATGACATCATGGGCCACGGGAATTTCTGAAGCATCGGAAGTGCTACAAAGTAGTGCAAATGTTAGCTTGGACTATTTTGCCATACTTATCCGATCGAAGCTTTTGACAGAACTTGATGGTATTTCCAGAGAAATTCCTTATAATTTATCCTGAGACATAAATAAGTTCTGAGTGGAATTCCAAGAAAAGCTTTCATCGGATTTTCAACTCGTTTCTAATTTAATGGAATTCCTGCAGCAATTATTAAATAAACCCATGGGGTTTCTCTAATGTTATTTTTGGTAGCTTACTTGCGAATTTTTCTAACGGAGTTTGGATGGAAAAAGTTTGGAATGGCGATTTGAAAATTTCAAACGGCAATTTATTAAGATTTTTTGTCAGCATTTTGTTTTTCTTTAAGAAAATGAGTTTGAGCTTGAGCTTGAGCTTGATTGACCGCCCGTGGATGCTACTCCAGTATCGCCAGACAACCTACACTCACACAAGGACCAATGAGATAACTGCCGGGGACTAGCAGGCATCTTCAGTGTGTGAGCGTTGGTGATCTTCTATTTTTAGGCGACAATGGCGCCTGCCACGTCAGGTTGCAGGTCAATGTGGGGAAGGGGTAAGGAAGTGATGATTGCAATCGTTTGTATCCACATCTGGCCGAATATACCTCTGCGCCAGCACAAATTCATGCGGATGTTGGAGTGTTGGTGGGAATTGGTTGGCAGAAGGTTCACACATTGGTTTGTGGATACCAGGGGAAGGTGATAGAATTGTGTGTTTTTATTATTTTGAAGATGTGCGGCACAGTTCGCTTGATTGCATAACTTGTAGGCGTTTTCTAATAGGATTGTGACACTGTGCTGTGAAAGTTTGGAAGGAAGGGAAACGGCTTTTTCAACCCGTTTCTGTTCTAACGACGACTATGAACATGTTTATATACATGAGTTGTATATGTAGAGTGCAGAGAGAAAGTATATAGAAAGATACAAAGTAGGAGGAAAGGGACGGGCCGGGGATTGAACCCAGGTCCTTCTGCATATAAATCAGAAGCGGTAGCCACTAGACCACCAAGCCCGTCCTTTTTTTTTTCTTTAAGAAAATGTATGAATAAGTTCAATTATATATTAAGTAAATTCATGGTAAAATTTCGGAATAAAGATTAGCTTATTTAGTGAAATAAATAAAAGAAACTGTGTTAAAAAAATCACAGTAATTCAGGGCAGACCCTCTCAACAAACTTTTCGTAAAATTGATATGAATGTCTTCAAAAAATCCCTTAATAAGAAAATTCTTTCAAAAATTTCTTCATGATTTCCATCCCAACATTTCTATCCCGAAACTCCATAGATCATTTTTTCGATATATATGGCAAGATTGCAACCCCTAGTAATTTCTTCAGATGTATCTTTGAGGTTTTTGTAGCAATTCCTATATTTTTTTTTATTTGTCTTATTCTATAGTATTACATTATATTCTTCGACTTTATTGCACCATCCGCTTTATTTCTTTTTTTGCACTTTGATATTGCACGATTCTCTGGGGTGCTGAAAAAGTTCAGCCCAAACATGTTTAGGTCTCCCTGCTAGGTTGTGCTTTTACCTCAACAAAATCATACACATTGCTCTGTTTTCTTTTTTTTTTTGTTATTTCTGCAGAAAATCTGAAAACGGTATGCTGTTTTTTTCCTGTGAATAAATCTAAAAATTCTCTTAGAAATTTCGTTAAAATTACCATTTGAGTTATCTCTAATAGTTGTTGCTCCATGGGCGTAGCCAGAGGGGGGCAGGGGGGGGAGGGGGCGTGGCCGCCCCCTGGCCGCCAGATATTTTTTTTTAATTTCGAGTCAACTCAAAGATCATTAATAATTAAGAGTTCCTGAAAAATTATCTCAAGAAATAAACCTTTTATACATAATTATCAAACCTGATTTGATCGAAAACCACACAAAAATTCACCAAGTATTTCTTGGTTGAATGGCTTCATTTTGGATGTTTATTCATGAAATACAAAAACATCATGCCAAACTTTCCAGATGTGCCGGAATCGGTCCCGCTAAAGAAAAAAAAAAGACTTTGAAACCAAATGGCAGCTATAGAGTTAGTAGCGCATAATTCATGAATTTTCACTAGCATTCAATTCAGACAATTCAGGTATTTCTTCAGGAACTTTTCCAGGGATATTTTAGAAATTTCTCAAGGGACTTCTCAATGAATTTCTTTCTCGTGAATTCTTCCATGGGCAGGGTTCCGATAGTGACTGTTTCAGGCTTTGTTTCAAGAAATACTTCAGGAATTCCTCCCACGATTTCTTCTGACATTTTTACAGATAGTTCTGCAAGGATACGTTGACGAATTCCTCCAGGATTTTTCCTTAGCTTCCTTTAGTGACTCCATCATGGATTGCTCCAGAGATTTTTCCAAGAATTCCTCTAGGGGTTTCACCAGACATTCCTCCGGGAATTTCTCCTGGAATGTCCCTGGTTCCAACAGTGATTTTCCAGTGCTTTTTTGAGGATTCCTTCTCCAGGGATTCCCAAAGGAATGTAAACAGAGATTCTTTTAGGTATTTCTGCAAGATTTTTTCATGGATTTCTCCATATATTTCTTCAATTATTTCAGTAGAGATTGCTCCAATAATTCAATTTTGAATAATTCGAAGTATTTAAGCAGGAATATCTTCCAGAAACCCTTTCAGAAAACTTAACCAGAAATTGTTTAAAAATTAATCCAGGAATTCCTTTAACATTGGACAAAACATTCTTGTGGGAGTCCATCCAATGATTCCAACAATAATTCGTTCAGAATTTATTGCAGACATGGATTCTTTAATATATTTTTTCTAGGTATTCCTACAGAAATTCTCCCAAGAATTTGTTAAAAAGCTTTCCTGGGATTCCTAAGGAATTTTTCATAGGATTGCTTCCGGGATTCCTCATGGAATTTCTTCAGGAATTCCTTCAAGTTTTTCTCCAAGAATTCCTCCAGGGATTCACCCGAGAATTTCTTCTGTGTTTCTTTCAGGAACAACTCCAGGGATTGTTTTAAAAATTCCTCCAAGGGTTCCCCCAGGAACTCATTTTAGAATTCCTTCAGGAATTCCTCTTGGGATTCTTTCAAGAACTCCTCCAGGAACTAATCCAGTATTTCCTCAAGGGACTGTTTAGAGATTCCCTTAGGAATTCCTTTTGGAATTGCTTCCAGGATTCCTCCTGAGGTTTATTTAGGAACTCCTGCAGGGATTTCTTCGGGAACTGCTACAGGGATTCCTCAAGGAGTTCCTTCACGAACTTTTCTTAGGATTCCTTAAGGATTTCTCCAAGAATTCCATCTACAATTTCTTCAGGAATTCTTCCTGTGATTCCTCCAGGAATTCCTCAAATGATTCCTCCACGAATTTCTTCAGGGATTCCTCAAGAAAATATTCCAGGGATTCCTACAGAAATGTCTCTAGAGAATCTCAAGAATTCTTCTTGAGATTCCTCTAGGATCTTCTCTAGAGATTCCTCCGGGAATCCAAACAGGCACTCCTCTAGGATATCCACCAGGGATATTCCTCCAGGAGTTCTTCCAGGAAATCCTTCAGGGATTCCTCCAAGAATTTCTCCAGGACTTCACTAGGAAATTCTTGCTGTGATTATTTCTGGAACAACTCATTTTAAAAATTCCTCCAAAGAATCCCCTAGGAACTCTTCTTAGGATTCCTTCAGGAATTCCTCCTTATATTCTTTAAGGAACTCCTCCTGGAAATGATTCAGTACTTCCTCCAGGAACTATTTCAAGGATTCCTCCAAGAATTCCACCAGGAATTGATTCAGGGACTCCTCCAGGAATTCCCCCAGGAGTTCTTCCAGGAGTTTCTCCTAGGATTGCTTCAGGAATTCTTCCTGAGATTCCTCCAGGATTTCATCTAGGAATTTCTCCAAGGTCTCCTCGAGGAATTCCTCCAGAAATTAACCCAGGATTTTTTTTCAGAAATTCCTTCAGGAAGAGAATTTTGTCAGCAATTCATACAGGGATTCCATCTGAAATTCTTCCAGGATTTTCTCTAGGAATACCTTCTGGAATTTCCCAGGGATTTGTCCAAGGATTCCTGATTTTTCTCCAAGAATTGATGCAGCAATTCTTCCAGGAATTCTACCAGGATTTTTCCAGGGATTTCTCCAAGGATTCCCTCAGGGATTCCTTCAGAAATTCCTTCGAGGATTTCTCCAGGAATTTCTCAAGGGATTTTTTTTTAGAAATTGCTCTCAGATTTCTTCTAGAGATTCCTCCAGAAATTCATCCAGTAATTGTTTCAAGAATTCCTCTAGAGATTCCTCCAGGAATTCCTTCAGGGATTCCTCTTGCAATTCCCACAGGAATACCTCCAAGCATTCCTCCAGGGATTAATTGATCCACGAATTTCTCCTGGACATCCCCCAGAAATTATGTAATCAATTTTTCCAGGAATATTTCAACGAATTTCTCCAGGAAATCCTCTAGAGATTTCTTCAGAAATTCTTCCAGGAAATTCTTGAGGAATACTTTCAGGAATTTTTCTGGGATTCCTCCAGGCATTTCTCCAGAAATTTCTCCAGCGAATTTCTTCAGTGATTTCTCCAGGAATTTCTTCAGGCATTCCTCCAGCAACTTTCACAGAAATACCTCTAGGAAATCCTCCAGGCATTCCTCCAGGATTTTTTCCAGAAATTGCCCCTGGACATCCTTTTTTTCAGCAATTCTCCCAGGAAATCCTCTAGGGATTTCTTTAGAGATTCTTTAGCAATTTTTCAGGGATGCCTCCAGGTATTCCTCCAAATATTCCTCCAGGAATTGCTTCAGGGATTCCTCCACGAATCTCTCCAGTGATTTTCCTAGTGATTCCTCCAGAAAATCCTCCAGAAATTCCTACAAGGATTCTTCCAGGAAATCCTCCTGAAACTTTTCAAGAGATTTTTTCTGAAATTTCTCCAGAAATTCCTCCAGGGATTACTCCAAGAATTCAACCAGGAATTTCTCCAGAAATTCCTACTGGGTCTCATCCAAGAATTGTTCCAGAAATTACGCCAGGAATTTGTTCAGAAGTTCCTCCAGGATTCTCTCTAGAGATTTCTCCAGGAATTGCTTCAGGTATTACTCCACGGGTTTCTCCAAGAATTACTCCAAGGATTCTTGCAGAAAATTTCTCTATGGTTTCCTCTAGGAATTCTTCAAGAAATTAGTTCAGAAATTTTTCTAGGGATTTCTTCCAGAATTGCTCCAGGAATGTCTCCAGAAATTTATCTAGCATTTCCTCTAGGAAATTCTTAAGGGATTTTTTTTTTCATTAATATCTCCTAGAAATTATACAGGAAGTCCATCAAATATACTTTCAGAAATTCCTCCAAGGATTGCTCCGGGAATTCTTCCAGGGATTCCTGAGGTGATTACTTCAGAAATTCCTCTCAGTTTTTCTTCAAAATTTCATTCAGAAGTTCCTTCAGAAATTCCAGAAATCAGAAATCAAGAAATTATTCAGGGATTCTTGCAGGAATCCCTCAAGCAGTTTCTTCAGAAGTATACTCAGGGATTCCATTAGGAATTCTTACAAGAGGCGAAACAATAAGTCCTTCAGGGATTCTTCCAAGCAACACTCATGCTACAAAAGAGTCTCGGCAGCGCAGGTTTTGGTTGCGTAGAAGTCAGTGTGACTAATTTTAAACATATAAGTACTTTCATGCTATAAATAATTTCAGACATTTCTCCAGAGAATCTTTCAGGAATCCATCCAGGGAAGACTCTTTCGGAATTCTCCCAGGGATTCTTTCCAGAGTTTCTCCAGGGAATGCACAAGGAATTCCTTCCTATTATTATTCCTTCCTATTATTATAACCCATTATTTGAGAGTTCTCCGGAAATACCTGCGACATCTTTACGACATCGTCAAAAAATATCCCAGTAAAGTCCTGCAGCAGTTAAAAATTGTTTATCCGTTTTCCTGCGAGTTTTGCCCATAATTTAATCGGAAATGCTCAGGGCAGATGAATATTATATATAACAATACACTATTATTAAGGGATTAAACATCTGAAAAGATGTAGGGTGGGGTGGGGCAAGATGGGTCGCCTAAGGATGGATCATCATAACTTTGTAAATACAAATCGTATAGGTTTGTATTCGTCCTCTACACTTTAATACACTAAAGTTAGCTATGCTGAAAGTCGATAAAAAGTTCTTTAAATACATAATATGATGTTAAACAAACAGTTTTAAAAAGTGATCGATTTTGCGTCGCGAAAAAAGTGCGGGGCAAGATGGGTCACCTTTTAAGTAATTCACATTTTTCTCAACGAAAAACCGCAATATATAAGATTTGTTCCGTATTCATATATGCTCCATATCCATACTGAGTAAACAAGAGCTACTAATAAACATTTTATAAATTTATTTGGAAAATAAAAAACTTTACCATTTTAGTGATCCTTAGACGATTCGAAAATCGATGTTTTCACTAGAAACCCAGATTAATCCACCTAGTGGTGATAGTGCCTTTCTCGTCGAATCAGTATTTTTCCGTCGACGTTAGCCAAAGTGTTCCTGAATCCTGAGGATACTCTAGAACAGAACAAATCCCTTTCTCTTCTTTTGTCACAGTGCTCGTTGACTCGCCAATGGGGAGATGATAAATAATAAATGTATTTGATGAAAAAATACTCAATCAATTAAGCAAAATCTAGTTAAGCAATTTGTTGAGAAATTTTATGGAAGACTCTTTTTCACCTTAAAATTTAAAAATTTCTTGATTCATTTCTTTGTGCCCTTCCTCAAAATGTTGAATTCCGACTAAAATTTTCCAAGAGGGGGAGGGGTTAACATAGGAGAAAATCGAAATTTGTGTCAGCCGTATTCAGAAAAGCAAGAGTTTCATCTAAGCCAGAATCAAATTTGGAAACTTATTATACTCTCAGTTGACTGCTTGACCGCCTTCACTAGCACTGGATGCCGATCATTATCAAGACAATTCGATAATTTTTTTCTGCACACATCAGTCTATATTTTATTATCGTTGAATATAAGATTCTTATAAAATTTGTCGAAAAAAAGGCAAACACGTGAATGAAACCCATTCCATTTAAGGACAGACTTGTTAGGATCCCAATATGGCCGCCACAATGGCCGACTTTGTCACCTACTCACGATTTCGAGCGCACAAATCTCTTCGTAAACAAATCCAGCGCACCTGATCTTCTCATTTTAAGCTGATTACAAGTGAGCAAGAACAGAATAATAAAACGCACTGTTGTTTGATTCTTGCTTCTTGAGATTTGTGCGTCTGAAGTTCCGATGCACTGTTGAAGCGGGATTTTAAGACGTTTGTCCTTAACCAACCAGTTGCATCAAAATTGGGCGCAGCAATTTTAAACGCAAAAGGGGACTGATGCGATAAAATTTAAATTTTCACTTTCGTAATTTCAGCGAAGCAATCAGGATTACCGATAATCTTAGGTGTGGTCAGAGACTATTTTCTTGCTGACCGTTTATCTCCGGGACACCTGGAGCCGGTTCCGGAACACAACCGGTGTTACGCAAAGATGTGTAGCCTTAAATTTGAACCCAACATTATTGAAAATATGAACACCCCTTTAAATCATATCATATCTTATTATCTGGATTTATTGGCAATTATCGTTGACAAATAACGGAAGCAGCTTGTTTGGTGTGACGCTTTTCGACCTGCTATTCTTCGGTCTGCATCAGATGCCTTCAGCTGGATTCACCACTTCGACTCCGTCAGTATAAGCGGTTCAGATATGATCTGAAACTATTTTCCTGCTAAAAGCCCAGTTTCATGTTCGAAAGGAATCGCTCAAGAAATTTCTTGACCGATTCCTGGCAGAAACTTTCTATAATGACTGCCATTGGAACTGTCATTTCTTCTCAACTGCGTACTGCAATCGAAGAAAAACGATTTCTTGAGTGATTCAGGCAAGGAATTTCCCATGCATTAAGATAGGGTGAGAAATTCCTTCCGAACTGAAAACAGCTCTTAACCGTTCATCTGGTTATCGAAAAAGCCGCTATTTGATGTGTCACATGCATGGGTTTGGTTCACTTTCTTAATGTGCCACTTCCGGCGGGACCGCTGGAACCGGTTCTGGAACACAATCGGTTCAGATATGGCCTGAAACTATTTTCCTGCTAAACATTCACCTGATTATCTGAAAACTCGCTATTTGATGTGCCGCATGTCTGGGTTTGGTTCAGTTTTTTAATTGGCCACTTCCGGTGGGACACTTGGGCCCGATTCCGGAACACAACCGGTTCAGATATAGTCTGGAACTATTTTCCCACTTACCGTTCATCTGGTTATCGAAAAAGCAGCTCTTAGATGTGCCACATGCCTGGGTTTGGTTCACTTTTTTAATTGGCCACTTCCAGCGGGACACGCGGAACCGGTTCCGGAACACTATCGATTCAGATATGGTCTGAAACTATTTTGCTGCCTACCGTTTATCTGTTTATCGAAAAAGCCGCTATTTGATGTGTCGCATGTATGTGTTTAGTTTACTTTTATGTTTGGCCACTTCCGGAGGGGCACCGGGAACCGGTTCCGGAACATTACCGGTTCAGATATAGTCTGAAACTATTTTGCTGCTTACCGTTCATCAGGTTATCGAAAACGCCGCGGTTTGATGGGTCGCATGCATGGGTTTGTAACATTTTCATATCTGGCCTCTTCCTGGGGTACCGGTCCGGAACACCTAAATGGCCATAACTCCGGAACGGCTGGACCGATCCGAACCATTTTCAATAGGAAACAATGGGACCAGATTCCGCGTCGAATGAACCGTCGGTCATTAAAATCGGTTGAGGTTTACTGCCAAAAAGTGATGTGAGTTTTTTTTGTACACATACACACATACACACATACACACACACACACATACACACACAGACATCACCTCAATTCGTCGAGCTGAGTCGATTGGTATATAAGACTTGACCCCTCCGGAGGCTCTATCAAATTTTCATTTTTGGAGTGAACATATAGCCTTTCGGTACACCTTGGTGTACGAGAAAGGCAAAAATTATCATAATTTTATGTTATAATTTTAGGCGTTCATTCCGCTTGATTGAAATGAATTGTGAGATAGTCTTGTAATAAAAAATAAAAAGCTTTAAATGCTTCAAGAATACGCTCAAAATTGAAGGTGACCCATCTTGCTCCGCGGTTGTTTATATGGAGGTTATATGCAATGTATCGCATAAGAAAAATGGCTAAAAACCATTTTATTTTTTATTTCCAATGAGAGTGAATAATTTTTCAATCAATACCCTAAACTTTTGTATATTCATGCTGGTCACCTAACAAAATCATAAACATAATCAAAACATGAGTAATGCGCTCGAAAATGGCACTGATCCATTTTGCCCCACCCCACCCTACATTAGATTTTTTAGAAGAAAACATTCCAAAAGTTTCATATTTCGCATGTTTTGTAAAAAAAATGTATAACATATCTGCTACTAAAAATGTTGAACATGGCCATCAATTCCAGGAATACTACCTGAAAAATCTAGTACCAGCTTAAAATAAATCCTTGGATCCCACGTTCCGATATTCTGCCTGTTGATTCAGTTTTTTTTCTGTAATTCTAATATAACGCCACATAAATGAAAAATGAATTCAGCCAAAAAAAACTTTGGTAAAGATGATTTAAATTGAAAGGTTATGTTTTAGTAGAACAGATTGCCTTTTTCTAGTTTTCGGGAAATCCCTTGATTTTCGGAAAAATATCCCGGGATTCGGGATTTTGCAGATCCCGGGATATCCCGGAATTCTTGTCCCGGGAAATCCCGGGCAAGACCCTCTATATGTGCATATCAAAGAGATGTTGGGTCATTAGGCCGAAGGTCATTAGGCCGAATGGTCATTAGACCGAATTGCAATTCAGCAGTTATGAAACTAGAAACGGATTTGTTGTTTTCACCTCTTTCAACAATTATTCAACAATTATTCTCCAAAAATTAATATGAAAAGGGAAAGAATAGCCTATGTTTAAAAAAAGGAAAAACATATTTGAATCATCAATAATTATTAGATAGTGATCTAATGTAGAAAAGGAATGCTGGAGGGTGACGGGTTCAATTCTCGGTCGATCCAGGAACTTATCTTCGTGTCTGCCACACGATATACATATGCAAAATGATCATTGGTAGAAGGAGCTCTTAGTTAATAACTGTGGAAATGCTCATAGAACACTAAGTTGGCCTAATGACCTTCGGCCGAATGGCCTGACACCTATCCAAGAGACATATACAAGGTGTTAGATTCATGAATGCAAACTTTTTAAGGGATGATAGAGGATCATAAATGGTGAAAAAAAAAATGTTCTACGCATATGGTCAAATCTCAACCGTTACGTAGTTATTGAGCTTTCCACGTTTTTGATTGTTATTGCCTTAACTGGCTATAACTTGAGAATGGTCAAACTTATCGCAGTTTTTTTTCCCCCTTTTTCGAAAGAATATGGAATTTTCTATCAAATGACTTCTTTGAATCAATTGGTTTAGTTAAATAACTAAGTTTTCTAGAACAAATAGCTCAAAAATAGTGTGTTTCATTTTGTTTATGTCAATTATCTTTGAAACATGCGTAATAAATTAAAATTCTTTCTTCGGCAAAGTTGTGGCCCCTATTCCACTCTACTATTCGTTCTTTGACACCATACTTCTAGCTCTTATCGTTTTCTTGCAATTTCGATTTAAATGTATCAGGTATCAGGTATCAGAAGGCCGGCTCCAGAGGCACGTTATCCTCCATTTGGGACATTTGTGCCATCGCCAAAATAACAGCCTATTTCATCATCTACCTGAGAGAAAAGGAAGGAAAAAGGGTTTGGATGGGGATAGGGACAGGTAGGGAAATAGGATAAATACCCTGAAATAGGGTACTAACGCACAAGCGTACCACAAAGGGTTCAAACAGCGCCCTGAAAAGGGCACTGTAATAACGCATAAAGCGAAAGAGAGCCTATAGCTCTTTACCACAGCGGGTTAAGAACAACAGAATATCCTGAAGAATCAGGTTTCTGAAGTCAGTTTCACATAATAAGTGTTTACCGAATACTCGGAAACGCAGTTGCGCAAAAACTGGACAGTTACATATCAAATGATACGAAGTTCCATAATCGGATTCACAGCTATCACATGCAAATGAATCAGCTTGCTGAATATTCGCCATGTGATAGCTGAGTCGGCAGTGGCCAATCAATGCTTTGACCAGAATTCTGCAACTCTGCTTTGACAGATTTGTAAGATACTTCGCCACCCTTGGAGATGGCTCAGTACAATACAATTTGGTTTGACGACATGACTCCAAACTATTCCAGTATTGTCTGTGTTGAGTGGCAGCCCAGGTGTGAAACTGAAGCTTTACCCAACACTTCGATATCGGAATAGCTGGCTCAGGGCCAATGAAGTCATGTGATGCTCCAGTGCGAGCGTACTCATCAGCCAATTCATTTCCAGCGATGGAAGAATGGCCAGGTGAACAGCGTTTGCTGAATTCAGCTCCTCGATTTGTGTTCGACAAGCGATAACTATCTTCGACCGAGAGTTGGCCGAAGCAAGTGCATTAATAGCAGCCTGGCTATCTGAACAGAAGTATATTACTTTGCCCATTACGTGCTGTTGAAGTGCTGATTGCACTCCGCACATAAGAGCAAAGATTTCGGCCTGAAAAACGGTGCAGTGTCTACCAAGTGAGTAAGACTGATACAGCCTTAGCTCACGAGAATAAACACCAGCACCTGCTCGACCTTCGAGAAGGGAGCCATCAGTGTAACATACGATGCCGTCTGAAATACTTCTTTCCAGATAACCAGATGTCCACTCTTTCCGGGAAGGGAATTTCGTGGAAAATGTCCTATATGGAAAATTATTGTAAGATCACTTGGAGCAAGAAAATTTTTGTCCCAATTCACCAAAAGTGAAAACAACGAGGTGTGTGTTGATGTGCGGTTCACAGGAGCTTCCTCTAGTTGACCGAGTACCCGTAACCGGTAAGTGCAAGAAAGAGCTTCTTGTTTGAGATGAATGTGTAGTGGGGCAACGTCAAAAAGAACTTCGAGCGCTGCCGTGGGAGTTGAAGAGAACGCTCCAGACATCGCCATTAAGCACATCCTTTGGAGATGGCCTAATTTTGATTGGACCGTTCTCACTTCGCCCTTTTGCCACCACACAAGACATCCATAAGCCAATATTGGCCGGACCACAGTTGTGTAAATCCATTTGATATACTTGGGTTTAAGACCCCAAGTTGTACCAAAAGTACGCCGGCATTGCCCGAAGGCCATACAAGTTTTCTTGATTCTGAACTCAATGTGAGGTGTCCAGGAAAGCTTGGAATCAAGAATGACTCCAACGTACTTTACCTGTTCACTCACATCGATTTCAGAATCAAAGAGACGCAAAGGTCGAACGCCATTACGGTTTCGCCTTTCCGTGAAAAGAACAATAGATGTTTTACTCGGATTAACCGAAAGGCAATATTGGCGACACCAACCCTCAACTACCTGAAGGACGCTTTGCATCAGGTCGAAAAGGGTGCTGATGCATACACCAACTAAAAATGTTAAGTAGTCGTCGGCAAAACCATAAGTAGGAAAACCGCTATTATTGAGTTACCCCAATAGCGTATCTGCTACGAGATTCCACAAAAGCGGTGATAAGACTCCCCCTTGGGGGCATCCACAAACACTCAATTTCCTTATCCCTGCTAGACGCAATGTCGATAAGAGATATCGGGTTTTGAGCATTTGATGAATCCAATTGGAAATCATTGGAGATATACCATGACTCCGTGCGGCTTCCAATATGGCATCGAAAGGCACGTTGTCAAAGGCACCCTCGATATCTAAGAAAACACCCAGACAAGACTGCTTTTGAGCGAATGCTTTCTCGATATCGTAAACAACCTTGTGTAAAAGAGTCACAGTGAACTTACCAGATTGGTAGGCATGTTGGTTCACATGAAGAGGCACGTTGGTCAGATGAACATCACGGATGTGATGATCTACAATGCGTTCTAAGCATTTCAGAAGAAAAGAGGTCAAACTGATAGGTCTGAAACTCTTTGCTTCTTCATACGACGCACGACCCACTTTACAGTAATATTCCGCCAGGATTTGGGAATATACCCTGTAGCAAAACTGCAAAAAAGTAGTTTTTTCAAAACATGTTTGAAATAATCAAATCCCTTCTGAAGCAAAATAGGATAAATCCCATCTGCCCCAGGAGATTTGAAAGGAGCAAAGCTATTAAGAGCCCACTCAATCGATTCTATAGTTACAATACTCCGAGCAAAAGCTACAGAATCATAACTACAAGAAAAGACATCAGGTTCATCCGAAGATGTAATATCCACACATCCAGGGAAGTGTGTGCTGAATAAGCATTCCAGAACTTCCTCATCAGAGGAAGTCAGATCGCCATTTGGCAAACGAAGTTCGTTCACCCGGAAATCCTTAGATTTCGCCAGGATTTTGTTTAACCGACTGACTTCACTTAAGCTGGAAACATTTGTACGAAGGTTTTTCCAGTCGGATCGTTCAGCAGACCGGAGAGCTTTCCTGTAGGCCTTGCGAGCCGACCTGAAAGCCTCCGAACCAGCCGAACGTCGTCTGTTCCAACTCTTTCTACATTGTTTCCTGAGTTTCGCCAGATAAGAGTTCTACCAAGGGGTTCCTCTTGTGATCTTCACAGACCGTAGTGGGCATGCTTCTTCAAAAGCTTCCATGATGAAAGTCGTTGTAGTATCAACGGCATTATCTAAGTCACTTGGAGTGTCAATGGATGGTGAGTATCCATGAAATTTGGCCGCAACCAAATAAGTAAAATGATCCCAGTTTGTTGACCGAGGATTCCTGAAACGCAATGTTTGCGAAGTAACATTTAAATGTTCAAAAAAGATATAGCGATGGTCAGATAAAGATTCTTCATCTGACACATGCCAATTGGTCAGCTCGTGACTAATTCTGCTAGAGCAAAGCGTTATATCTAACACTTCCTCTCTAGCAGATACCATGAAGGTTGGGCGGTTGCCTATGTTAAGTAATGCAAGATCTGTACTACTTAAGTACTCCATCAAACTGGAGCCTCTCAAGTTAATGTCTGAGCTGCCCCAGATGATATGGTGAGCATTAGCATCACTGCCAACAATTAGCGGAAGGCCTTTTGAAGTGCAGTATGCGATGACTTGTTTGAAAGCATCCGTAGGGGATGGTTCATCATGTGGTAAATACACAGAACAATAGACGTATTTCCTGTTGAGGTTTCCAACAGATACATCAATTGTGATAGCACATACATCTCTGGTGGTTAGTTCAGAGATGAGTGTAGCAACTATTGCGTTGTTGACAAGCACACAGGCTCGAGGCATGACACGCGAGTTTGCCATTTCATGTTTACTGAAAGTGGCAAACACCGGGTTCACAAGGTTTCCTAGATAGAAATTTCCCTTACGAAAGTAAGGTTCTTGTACCAAGGCCACTTGGGCTGTACCATTTTGCATAAGTCTGCAAAGATTAATCGTTGCTGTTCTTTCATGCTGAAGATTGATCTGAGCTATCCTAACCGTAGCCACTACCCAAACTAGGTAAGATTAAACTCTTCGCAACAACAGCACAACAAAGAACAGCAACAATAAAACCAAATCGGTATCGATTGGAAAACGCCAAAGGCGAGGATACACAGAATACACTGTGTAAATCGCATAATGCGAAACCTTATAGGTGAAAATTTAAACTAATTAACAACATCTTCATAATGCCGCCCTTATTTAGCCTCAAGTGAGACTAAAGAAGGGCAGCTGATTGTCTCGGAGAAACACAAGGTCCACTGCACCATTGCTCCGGTTAGCGCAGTAAGGGCTACATACTGTGGAGGGCGTCCTGGTACTCCACAGGCTCCGTTAGCGGTTAGGTTTTTATTAGACCCCCCTAGCCATTCATTCCTAGGCACGGTAAGCATAAAGCCGCATCACACCATGAATTAGGGGTCACCTGTTGGTGGATTCTTACTACCGGAACAGGCGGTTCGTAGTGTTATTCTTAGCCAACTGAGACAATCGCTACCGACACTACACAGCTATCTAGGCTGATCGAGATACCCTTTTTCGAAAGAATATGGAATTTTCTATCAAATGACTTCTTTGAATCAATTGGTTTAGTTAAATAACTAAGTTTTCTAGAACAAATAACTCAAAAATAGTGTGTTTCATTTTGTTTATGTCAATGAACTTTGAAACATGCGTAATAAATTTAAATTCTTTCTTCGGCAAAGTTGTGGCCCCTATTCCACTCTTCGGTTCGTTCTTTAACACCATACTTCTAGCTCTTATCGTTTTCTTGCAATTTCGATTTAAATGTGCGGTACAGTGCGCAAAAAAGTGTTTATCTTGACAGTTGCAAATTTATGATCGGAAATGCGATGTTTAAATCGAAATTGCAAGAAAACGATAAGAGATTGAAGTTTGATGTCAAAGAATAAATTATAAAGTGAAACAGGGGCCACAACTTTGCCCAAGAAGGAATTTTAAATTGTTACGCATTTTTCAAAGATAATTGACATAAACCAATTAAAAAACACTACTTTTGAGTTATTTGCTCTAGAAAACTAGATTCAAAGATGCCATTTGATAGACAGTTCAATAATCTTTCAAATAAGGGTAAAAAAAACTGCGATAAGTTTGACCATTTTCAAGTTGTAGCAGGTTAAGGCAATAAGAGTCAAAAACATGGGAAGTTCAATAACTACGTAACGGTTGAGATTTGACCATATGCGTAGAACAATTTTTTTCACCATTTATGGTTCTCTATCACCCTCTAAAAGTTTGCACTCAGGAACCTAACACCCTGTATTTCTCATGATGCGAAATACTCTATCCGGATAAATTCTTGGATTGGATACTGAATGGTTGTCATATTAAAAACTTTAATACTTTTATTCCAATTACTTATAGATAGCTATTTGGGAACGAACAGTTATCCAATCGGAGGTTGATATAGAAAAGCCATGCCGGCCACGCTCATCTCATCATCATTTAGGTAAGGGAATGAATGGTCTGAGCAATGCGACTGAATTATTGAAGTGGGTTTTGCATTTTTCATTCGAGAAGCGTATGAATAAATCAGAAAAATCTCACCAGGTACATGTCTTGCTCTGGCTGAACTATTAATCCCATGACGCACCCTGATCTACGTTAATGCTTTAAAAATCATGTCACTGTAATCGGTAATCCCTTGGACCACTTGTATGTATCCAAATCTTGTATGTAATACTTTTCGAACTTGTCCCCGTGATTACCCCATTTAAACTTCTTCCAACCTCAACTTTTGACCACCGTTCCGTTCCGACCCAAGTTAGCCAGCAAAAGATGCCACAACAAATTGAAACTCGAACGCAAAGTTTCGCCCACAGCACGCTGCTGTGGCTGGCTGTCCTAATGGACTAGTGATGTAAAGTAATTTTCGGTACATACTGACACTTACCAACAAACAGTGCAGTTGCGGCGCTGGAACTTTGGTCGGCTTCCGACCTCTCCACCGAAGAAGACCGGAAGTACGCGGGTTGGGAAAAAACTTTTTCCTGCTAAACATGTTGTCTCTCGAGATGGCGCGGTGGCGTCCAACGAAGATTTTAAACCGATTGAAGAATCAAAGTTGTCAGTCAACTTGGAACCTTCGAAAAGTTTTTAAAAGCTTTCCCGCTGGATGCGGAAAGCATATCAACCGGAAAATGGGACAAGACACAAGAGAGCAATTTCTTCAAATCCGTTTGTAAACAGGCTGCTCCCTGGTCCCCGTGTCGCCATCAATCACCCTAATTGGGTCCGTGTGGAAATCGGGATAGGAATTAAATTTCCACCTAAACGGATGGCGGCACGGGTTCATAATTTGGGTTCCGAATCCGGTCGTAATCGTTAAAATTCAGATACAGCTTTACTCCATTCGATTGGAAGCGGATTTTCATTTGACGAAGGAAGATCAAAAAGTTCCGGTGGGGTAAGTCGAATTTTTGTCCCTCTTTCGAGTAATTCGTAATTGTAAGTCATGATTATACCCAACAGGTATACCTTTTTCGACTTTTGTGGGTGTTCCGCTTCAATTCAGGATGTCGTCGGTTTGAAATCAAGCCGAAATCTGATGCGAGACGTGCCCCTCGATATTCGACCCGACTGGTCGAACCGGAATGGTAGTTAGTCAGTCAGTCCGGCAGAAAGCCTTGTAAATTGGCAGTTGGATCCAGTTGCCACCGACCGAGACGCAGACTCTGTGACAGAGAGTGTGTTGGGTACGTATTTATAAGCTCTAAAAGCCTGGAAGCGAATCGAAAGGACAGGAAGGCACGTTCTGTCGGTCGGTTGACCATGCATGAAATATGAGATCGATCCGGAATCTGGAAATGGGTTGGGGCACTTCATTGGCATTGCGTCAGACATGCTGTCCAATGGGTTGGGATGCTCTTCTCTACTGTGTAACCGAGAGGTTCCCAAACTTTTTGCTACCGCGGCGCCTTTAGAAATTTTCAAAATTTTCGCGGCGCACCAACAACTTTTTACAAAGAATTTTAATAGTTTTAACACCTTCAGTTCAAAATTTCAAACACAAATCGTAAAAAATCCTTCAATGTCATGCTCTCTTATAATTCAAAAAAAAAAAAAAAGAAACTGCTTTAAGATTCGCAGAACTTTCAAGACACAAATTTTAGATTTCTGAAGGATTGCATTGAAAAACTTTTAAATTTTTTTAAATAAAGTACGTAGATAATTTGGTCATAGGGGGATAGGGAAAATAGATATAAAAATGAATTGTTCAGAAGCTGTCAGAACGGCTGACAGTGACGGTGAGGGGCATGGTGAGGGGCCATGTTTTTGTATTCGGAACTCAAAAACTCAACTCAACAACTCAAAAAATGCAGTTTCAGATCGACACATTAATTGTCGCAGATTTTTTTTACGATAAGGAGCTAAACCAGTCTATGGCAGGAAATCTCAATCATAGAGACAAACTTACAAGTTATGATAGTGATGTAAGTAAAAATGTCGTCCCGAAACGTTTGAGACAGCACGAAGACCTGGAGATTGACAGTAATTTTAGCTGACAGTATTATGGAAAGAGCTACAAAACAGTTCTTTGGAATATCTGCTTTGAATTACAAGCTATTGATGAAATCGAAAACTAAGCCGAATCATAAAATGTCCAACAATTTGAGAGTCTAACAAAAATTTTCAAAATTCCGGAAATATAATTTTTTTGTAAAAATCTAAATGTTTCATGATGATATAATAAATTCCGGAAAACATTCGTAGACTTTGGAATATTTACTATTTAATTGAAAATTTAGGAGGGGGAAAACCCCTTTGAATGATTTTCTTTTGAAGTCTTCCACAAAAAAGCCAAAACATTGGTATCGAATACAAAAAAGGGTTTGAGATGACACTAGTTTTACAAAACAAAACAAAAACAGCTCTAAAAATGTTTTGCCCTCAATAATAAGAGTTTAAATAAAAAGAAAATCGCGTTAAGTACTGTTCCTTTGAATTCCACTAAGAATTTGCATCCTTTGACAGATACGTATTTCGACCTCAACTGTAAGGTCGTCTTCAGTGTCTTGTCGAGTCAAGTACAAGACACTGAAGACGACCTTACAGTTGAGGTCGAAATACGTATCTGTCAAAGGATGCAAATTCTTAGTGGAATTCGAAGGAACAGTACTTAACGCGATTTTCTTTTTATTTACAGATAAGGAGTGTATCGTAAAGTAGTTGAAAATGTTTACAATAGCTTCAAAAATAGTTTAATACAACTTTTAGGTAATTTTATTTTCGGAGATACTGTATAAATCCTTGAAAAAAGAAATGGCTTTTATGATTTTCTAAAAATGTTCATTGAACTGGGTTTTTAACCTAGATCACTGAACGCATGTTTTTAAATTTTTGCACACCTTCTAAAAAAATGAAAATGCGAAAGAAGTTCGATAATGTTCGAAAATTGTTAACTTTTTTGTGTAAATATAATAAACTACCGAATACTCATGATATAGGCAAATTATTTTTTTCAAAAAAAATCTCCACTGCATTTAAGCACAATTCTTAAAAATGAAAAAAGGCCATTTTTGAGGAACCTCTTTTTTCTATGCACCTCCAAATCATGTTTACGCAAATAAAAAATACATAAAATGAAAAATTCGCATTTTTTTTAATAGGGTTTGTTTTTTAATTTATGGGCGAGTAAGTTAGAGCAAAAAATAGAATTTTATAAACTTTTAAGATAATAAAAACAGAATTTCAAAGTTTGCCCAAAAAATGGACGTTTTTTGGAGTGGACCATTTTGTAGATATAGGAGATTTTTCTATCGATAATATGAATTTTGAAAGTCGGTGTTGAATGATATGTTATGTGTACATAACTGTTAACAAGCATCAATATTTTCCAGATTTTTTATCGTACAAATTTTATTCACTACAGATTTTTGAAATGTTGAAAAATCTTAACAAAATTGCATTTTGTGCAGATTTTTATTTTGTTAGGTGTATTCATTTAACCATATTTTCAATAATACTAAACATTTTCCATTTTTTTTCAAGATGTTCTAAACTTAACTAAATTGTGAAGATTTCATAGAAGAACCGAAATGAAAAGACCAACCCAGCTTCGAGATAGAGCATTCTGAACATTTTCAACTACTTTCCGATACACTCCTTATTCCCCTAACAAGCCCAGGTTAATCATCATCAATAAGAGTTTGTTCTTTGTGTTTTGGCCCAAGAGCCTGCGGCGCACCCAAGAGATGTTCACGGCGCACCAGGGAGCCGCGGCGCACAGTTTGGGAAGCACTGGTGTAACCGATGTCTAGTATATTAGCACACGATGATTATTATAGAACAATTTGATTCAGATTGAGATTTTTTGTAATTTTTGTAATTTTTGTAATTTTTATTGTTAACGTAACGTGAACCGGTTAGCATAGCCATTCTTAGGGTCAAGGAATTTTTACAACAAAAAGGAAAAAAAAACTTAGGACAGTTAAGCAAGTGAATTACAGCAGTATCAAAACCTTAATCTTAAATCTATTGAGCGTTCAAAGCTGATCTGAAAGCTGATACTGTTGGTGCGTTTCTTGTGGCCAAAGGTAGCTGGTTCCAGCATTGTGCACCGTATACCAATAGGCTTTTTCCGCTGCTCGTTGTGTGATTGGGTATGACGAAAGATCGCGTCCGATCCATTTGGCCTCTCCTCAGATGCTGCATCAGGTAGCTGGGAAGCTGATTGTTTAGCCCTTTTGTAGATGAAGCGTACGGATGATTTGAATACCCTGTTTAGTTGCTCCTTCTGTGCTGCACTGAGGCCAGGGTAGTAGACTGAATCGCAGTACATAAAAATAGGTCCTATAACTGCTACTACGAGTTTCTTACGGGTTTCGGTAGATAGCACGGCCGAAAAGCGTCGAAAGGTCCGAAGTGTGTTGTACACATTCCTTGTTACGTGATTTACCTGGTCAACCCAACGGAGATTGTTGTCGAGTTTTAGGCCGAGGTTTGTAACACTATTCGACAGTTCTACGTGCTCTGAGCAAAAGATAATGTTGCTATTGGGAGTGACGGTACCATTTTTAGTGAAAATGATCGCTTTTGTTTTTTTGGGGTTCGGGAATAGACCGTTGTCGATCGACCAACGTTCAACAGCTGCAAGATCCCTGTTGATTTTCTCCACGAGCATGTCGAGTTCGTCAATCGGACCAGAGACGTAAAGCTGAAAGTCATCCGCATATAAATGGTATTCGCACTCAATCGTTTCGGCTATGCTGTTTATATAGAGACTAAACAGCATGGCACTCAAACATGAGCCTTGGGGTGTTCCGTCATGTAGCGGAAGTTCGGTTGAACAGGTATCTGCTACCCGAACCATCTGACTTCTTCCGCAAAGGTATGACGAAATGAGTTTGATCGCGTTGGTAGAAAAGTTGAACTCTCGTCGCAACTTGTCTTCCAGCTTCTGGTGCTTCACGCAGTTAAACGCTACGGAGAAATCTACGAGCACCATAAGGGTGCAATGACCGTTGTCAAGATTAGCGTATATGTCATGTGTTACCTTAGCCAATGCAGTACTGGTACTGTATCCTTTTCTGTACCCAGACTGATTTGCAGCAATTAGCGGGTGTTCTACTCCATTCAGGTACTCCGAAACTTGAAGCAGCAAGATCTTCTCGAGAATTTTTGAAACAGACGGCAGCACACTAATTGGTCGAAAATCCTTCAGAGCAACTGGACAAGATTTCTTCGGTATTGGGGTAACTACTGCTTTCTTCCAGCCGGACGGGAATCGTTGAGCGTCAATAATTGCATTGAAAATATGCACCAACACAGGGAGTACGGTTGGACTTAACAGCTTGATAAGGGTGATTGGAATTCCGTCGCTACCCGCAGCGCAGGTCTGAATCTCGAATATCATGGTCGCTACTTCTTGGACAGTCGTGTGGCGAAAGCCGAAAGCGTTAGGTCTAGGGTTGGCATGTTCAGTTGGAAGGGGCTCATGTCTGCTAGACGTTTGGTTCGTAGGTATGACTTGATTTGTTAGTTGGAGATGACCACCAGTGAAGAATCGATTCAGAGCGTTAGGGTCAGCTGCTTCTTCGGGTAAAACCTTCTTCGCATTGTTGTGTATTCCATCACGACGCAGGTTACTCCAGAGCTGTTTGGCTGGAAGTTGATGGGAAAAATTTTGATCGGCGTAACGTTTTTTGGCCACAAAAATCAGTGTTTTCACTCTGTCACGTTTCCGAACGTAGTCACACCATTGGGCATCACCTCTTGCTCGATTCGGATTCCGATTGTACAAGGCAAAAGCAATGTCCCTCGTAGATATTTCGCGTTCTATCTCCGCCGTAATCCAGGGAGTCCGTTGATCGCGTACCTGAATTGTTCTTTCAGGAGCATGCTGCTGCATCAGGGACTGGAGAGTTGTCGTGAGTAGGTCAGCTTTTGTATCTACATCTTCTGCCTCGTAAATTTGTTGTAGATTGCTAGCTTGAAAATCGATTTGCAAAGCTTGAGGATCGACTCTTCGGAAGTTCCGCACTTTGATTCGCTTGGGAGGGGGTTTGTGTATCAGCAGTCTAGAGACGAAGTAGATAACTTCGTGGTCAGAGATAGTGTTTCCTGTAGCAGTCTTGGAGCACTGGATAGTTGCAGGGTGGTCGGTGACGATGAGGTCGATGGTAGTACAGCTGGTCTCAGTGATACGTGTTGGAGGTGTTGGTAGAACTGTGAGATCAAAAGTAGCGTGGATGCGATTCAGTGCCAATATGTTCGTGGATGGTGTTGACGATGCCACATTGATGTTGTAGTCGCCGATGAGGTAAGTTTGGTCAAGATCGAATTCCAAAAGGTCGATAAGAAGCTTCTCGTATTGCTGAGCGAACAATTGATTAGCCCCAGATGGATTGTAGATTACTCCCACGCCCACTTTAAGCTCGTTGATCTCAGCACGCACCACAAGATACTCCAATCGCATGTTCTTCGCAATTTGTGGGTCATGTTCAGATTTCAGTATGGGCACAGCCTTCACGCCTTTTCGAACGTACAATCCTATCCCCCCATACGCTTTATTTCCTCGTCCCCCCTTGGACGGCAGAGAGTGTCTGAGGAGGTTATAATCTGGGACCCGTAAAGGGCCAGCAGGCGCACTTGCTCTTAACTTTGTTTCCGTCACTCCGAAGAAGTGATATGTGTGTTTGTCGAGTAATAGTTTTATTCCGTCGATGTGTCGTTCAAGTCCTCGGACATTAAGATGACCGACACGAAGGTTTGAAATGTTAGGACGTGGCATGGGTTTAATTTTGGAATCGTCGTCTAGTTGGTGCGGATTATTCACGGTTGGAAGAAAAGGAATGAATTGTCGATTCAGCATCGAAGAAGACAGAGGAGTCGTTCGTTTTCTCTTGCGACCCAACTAACTCAAGCAGGTGATGTAGATCCTTCACAGGTGTATATCGCTGATCACCTGGGAGCAGCACGGCTACGTTGTCATGACGAACAAACACCGACCGGATGAGCTTCTTTTGCTTCAGTCGAATCGCAAGGTTCCGAACACGAAAACTGGAAACTGATAATACTTCATTCATCGTGAAGCGGTAGCCAATTCCGAGCCTGCAAAGCCTGAAGTCAATGTATCGTTCGAAATACTTTTGGAGAACGGTTCGCCTGATCGCATTTCCATCGAAGATGGCCACAATGGTAGGAGATAGCGACCGGTCAGTCCATTTTGAAGCGTGATACGGTAAACGGAAACAGCTACTAACGTGCGATTTTGCCTCAGGCAGGTCGAGGATATCGAGGGCTTTTTCGACGATG
This sequence comes from Aedes albopictus, assembly GCF_035046485.1. Taxonomy (NCBI): domain Eukaryota; kingdom Metazoa; phylum Arthropoda; class Insecta; order Diptera; family Culicidae; genus Aedes; species Aedes albopictus. The sequence continues at coordinate 314,773,401 of NC_085136.1, read as the reverse complement.
GATCTTACATTCTCACCTTGTTGAAGGGGAATTTTGTTCAGAGCTATTCGATAGCCATTTACATTTTGACTACAGCTCTCTGCTAGCTTGGCGCCTGACTCAATAACCTCTAACTTCTGCTCAATGCCATCCAACATTTTGTTGTTGTTGACATGTCGAGCTTCCGCACGACTGATTTCTCTGACCTGATTCTGGAGACGGTGAAGCTGCTTCTTGCTGTTTGCTTGAATGATGTTCAGCTCTTCTTGAAGATGTTGAAGCTTGGTGGTGAGATCACGAATTTCCTTTTCCAGACTTGAAAGGTCAGTGTTTGGAGCCGCTGCATTCGGTGCTGCTTTAAGGATCAGGTTACCCTTGGGAGAACATTTCTCACAGAAGAACCAGTACTTCTGGATCTCCGGCATAAACACTTGGTTTATGTTGGCACAAACCGTGTGAAGCCAGGTTGAACAACCGTCGCAGTGGATCCATTCGATAGTTTGTTTCTTATTAGCCTTCTTCGATTTCTTTCCTCCTTTAGACGGTGGGTCTGAGCGAGCACACGTTCCACAGGTATCATCTACTCCGGACATATCTAGGTGGTACTATCACTACAGGACGACGATTCCAATTTCACACTACTGTTTATTGTGGCATGTTGATAACCACAGAACGACTATCAGATGCCCCGACGGTGGCCGAACTCCCTGATACGATCAACAAAACACCCCGACGGTGGCGATTTTGTTACGGCGCGCACTTTGTTCGCTCTCTCTGTTTTAGTTCATAGAGGCGAGCAGTGGTTAGCATTAGCGACTACCAGGAGCCCCGACGGTGGCCGAATTACCTGGTACGAACAGCAAAATGCCCCGGCGGTGGCGAATTTGCTACGACGCGAACTTTTTGTTTTTCCAAACACAGCCGCTGGAGGTGGCGACAGACACTTATAGGTTATGTTCGGTGTCGGATTATACAAACGTAAAATAACAAGATTTAATAGCCGGAAAAACTAAGCATCCACTGTCCACTAATCCGGGGTCACTATTTGCACTAGCCAGACACAAAACCGGATATAATTTAACGATTTTCTATATTAAAAAGACATTTTTCACAGGAGGCTTGTGAATTTTGCGTCGGCTTCAGCCGTGTTGCCAGTTCGATTTCATCATGACAAGTGAGGTTTTTTTTATTATCGTACAAATTGGTACGAAGGTTCTCTGAATTTAATGAACTTTTTTTCACAGGTTGGGTTCATATATATATATGAATGTTCCGTACGGAACGTGAGATTAGAACGAGCATCCTATTTAATCACCCATCGTAACCACCGCGACCCACGAATGCGAAACACTTACCGATTTGCCGCCCCCAACACGACCCGCCCTTGCTACACTTTTTGATTACGTGAGTTCCGACAGCCACTGTGAGTACCAGCAGTGAGCGCAAGTGAGTGGTCCCGTCATCGTCGCCGTCTCCGAAGTGTGGTGACTAATGCAAAACTCACCACAGCAGCACCCCGAGAGTGACAGCCATCGAGAGAGTTCCACCCGCATCTGGAACCAGCGTCGCGATATTGCGCGAACATTCCAGATTGCGGGTGCGCACGTATAAATATGCGAATAGTTTGCCGCAGAGCTTCAATTATGTTTTTATCGCCGCGAAATAAACTTCGACCAGTGAAAGTACAAAGTGAACTAAGTGCTAAGTAGTGTTAAGTAGTGTGTTAAGAAGTGCAGAGTAGTAATAAAGTATAGTGAATAGTGTAAACCAGTGGTGTTGTGCCTTTCATTCCGAATTCCCGACCCAAGTGAACCAGTCCATCCCGACCCGCCGGAGTTGGCCCCGAATACGCGCCAACATAGTGGTCCTTCGAACCGGATCCAGTGCCGCCCTCGCCGTAGGAAAGGATACAACACCATCATCGCCGCCCGACACGTTTCCGTGGCTTCGTTGCCAGAACGTGCACCGACCGATTATTCGCTACTGTCGTCACCGCTTGTGAAGTGTTCCATACCGACCACCGATCGCCCGAAGAGTACTCTGCACCCCAGTTCCGACCCAAATCGAATTCACAGCGAGTTTCTTCCGAACGAGTTTCACCATGTTGCAGGGACAAACGCCGAAAATCAGATCAGCTACCAAGGCTGCAGCTGAAGCCGCGAAGCAGAAGCAGCAACTAGTCGACAACGCAACCAGGTGGGAGATCAATGCCGACGCAGAGACGCTAAAGGAAGTATCGTCACTGTCCCGTCAGCGTGATCAGGTGAGCCTCAAGCTCAAGCCTCAAGGGCATTTGCCGCTGCCAAGCATGAGGTGAGCCTCCCGCAACTCAAGACATTCCTGAAGAAGGTGGATGACGCGTACGCCGAATTCAGTGCCATCCATACGAAGCTGGTTGCCGTTATCCCGGATGAAGCTTTCCGTCAACAGGAGGAGATTTACATCGCTTTCGAGGAACGATACGACTACGTCCGCACAGTAATCGAGGAGCTCATGTTAGCACACGAAACGGACACCGCCAAGGCTCAAACTCCCCAACCACAGGTGATCCTGCAGCAACAGCCATTGAAGGTCCCGATCCTTACTTTCGATGGATCGTACGGCAGCTGGCCAAAGTTTAAGGCTATATTCCAGGACCTGATGGCTGGCTCGGGAGATTCCGACGCCATCAAGCTTTATCACCTTGATAGAGCGCTTGTTGGTGAAGCGGCTGGAGTTCTTGATGCCAAGGTGATGAGCGAAGGGAATCCTCACCGAACGATACGGAAACAAAAAGATCATCGTGGAGACCCACATCCGTGGACTGTTCAACATCCACAAAATGGCTTCTGGATCATGCAAGGAGTTGCGACGACTTCACGACGAATGTGTCCGCCATGTCGAGAGCCTGAAGTACCTTGAACAGGAGTTCCTGGGTATTTCTGACTTGTTCCTGGTTCACATTCTAGCTTCCGCGATGGATCGAGCGACAAGGATGGCTTGGGAGGCCACCCAAAAGAAAGGTGAGTTGCCTACGTACACACAGACCATATCGTTCCTCCAGACAAGGTGCCACATGTTGGAGAATTGCGAAATGGCTTTTCCGACAACCAACACCGAGCATTCATCACAACCAAGTACAAAGAGCGAAGTATATACGAACGAATCCGCTTGTAAAATCTACACCTCTACATCCGAGCCGAGAAAAGACATTTGCGACTTCTGCGAAGGTCTGCATCGCTACTACCAATGCAACGTGATAAGTTTCATGCCATTCGACAAGAGAATTGAGAAAGTGCGAGCTTCTGGCGTCTGCTTTAACTGTCTTCGCAAGGGGCACAGCGTCAGAGATTGCTCGTCAACAAAATCGTGCCAGAAATGCCAGAAGCGTCATCACACTCAACTCCACAACGAGGAAGTTGAACAGGTGTCCAATCCCAGCGTTCCCGTACCAGCACAGGAGACTCGCCCTGCAATCGCCCAAAGTATGGAATCTACTGCAACTTCAACCCGAGAATCATCGAACATTCCGCTTTCTTGCAACTTTGCCGATTCTACGAAGACTATGTTCCTGCTAACAGCAGTTGTGAACGTATTGGACGCAAACAACCATCCACGTCCCTGCCGCCTGCTGCTAGACAGTGGATCCCAAGTAAACTTTGTCACAGCCAATTTTGCGAATCGCATTGGAAGTACGAAACACCGTGTCAACATCCCAATCAGAGAAATCAACGATGTACAGACCGTTGCGTACGACAAGGTAGTAGTGAAATTCCGATCCCGTGTCTCCGACTACGAAGCGCAGGTGCAGTGCCTCGTAACACCAAGCGTAACAGGAGTCATCCCAGCATCAAGAATCGATGTTTCATCTTGGAGTATTCCCTTCGGAGTTCAACTCGCCGACCCCGAATTCTACAAACCGGAAAAGATCGATATGTTGCTTGGTGCCGAACTGTTTTTGAAATTACTACGCCCAGGTTACATCAAACTTGATAACGACTTCCCCGAGTTACGTGAGACCACATTAGGATGGGTAGTAGCCGGAGTATTCAAGGAAATACCCATCTCCAAGCGTGTTCAGCATTCGCACATCGCATTGGTGGACCACAATTCTAGCGTGCGCAGCTTTTCTTTTTTCTCACTCAGTCTGGTAAACAAACACGCGAAAGAAACAGATAATAGAGGGGGCACTTTGCCCCCTCTTTTATCTCGCTCTTTCTTGCGTTCGACAAAATGAACGAGCGAGAAAAAATAAAAGGCTGCGCACGCAAGTGGACCACAACGAGAAGATCAACCAGCGTTTCCGTAGCACCCAGGAGTTATCCGGTCCAAGTTCAACATCCAGTATCCCACAGAATGGGAGATACTGCCGAGGAATGCGAGAGGATAATCTAAATCAATCAACGCGTCGTGTCGTGTACCGCTCTACGAGGTCGACTCCAATGTTCCAGTGCTTTGCTGTAGTGCGTGGACGGTGCAAGATCAACAACGTCATTTCCCGTCCTCAGCTAACGTTTCAACGATGGATGATCCAATCATGATGTATCAACGACCACAACTTGCACGTTCCCAGAGTAAGTTTAGGTGCAACCGGCCACCTGACCGCCTCCGAGTGCAGCAACCACCGATTCCGACCAAGATATCCAGAACCAATCCTCACCTTTGCCTTAATAAGCCGAATGAATCGCTACGAACTTTGTGGAATCCCAACACCAACGACATACGCAGTAGAGCTTCCACATCGACCAATGCAATGGACGACAGAGAAATGACAACTCATTGCTCAGTTCAAGGGTATTCCGACTCAAGGCAGACAGCATGCACAACCGATGAACTTCATTCGCCTACGACAAGTTAGTATAATCAACGATGAAACCAGTTGAACTTCGTGTCAACCGGGGGGAGTATGTTCCGTACGGAACGTGAGATTAGTCAACGAGCATCCTATTTAATCACCCATCGTAACCACCGCGACCCACGAATGCGAAACACTTACCGATTTGCCGCCCCCAACACGACCCGCCCTTGCTACGCTTTTGATTACGTGAGTTCCGACAGCCACTGTGAGTACCAGCAGTGAGCGCAAGTGAGTGGTCCCGTCATCGTCGCCGTCTCCGAAGTGTGGTGACTAACGCAAAACTCACCACAGCAGCACCCCGAGAGTGACAGCCATCGAGAGAGTTCCACCCGCATCTGGAACCAGCGTCGCGATATTGCGCGTACATTCCAGATTGCGGGTGCGCACGTATAAATATGCGAATAGTTCGCCGCAGAGCTTCAGTTATGTTTTTACCGCCGCGAAATAAACTTCGACCAGTGAAAGTGCAAAGTGAACTAAGTGCTAAGTAGTGTTAAGTAGTGTGTTAAGAAGTGCTGAGTAGTAATAAAGTATAGTGAATAGTGTAAACCAGTGGTGTTGTGCCTTTCATTCCGAATTCCCGACCCAAGTGAACCACTCCATCCCGACCCGCCGGAGTTGGCCCCGGATACGCGCCAACAATGTACAAAAACTGAATTGAAAAAATTAGGGTTGCCCAATTTTCCGGAAAACTCCACTGAAAACCAAACATTTTCCACAGAATCATAACTCAAGAACGAAGCATTGTAGACACATTTTTTTTGTGAAATCATAAGCAAATTTTTTCAGCAATTCAAAAAAAAATTCAAAATTAAATTGTTTGCCACAAAATTTTCCACAGTTGAGGAAAATGGGTTGGAAAAGTCGAAAAAACTATTTGGGAAGTCCGGAAATTTTTTATGAAAATTTTTTGGAAGGGAATTACATAAGGTATATTCTGTGAAAATTTCAAGAAGTGGTTCTTCACCGTTTCTGAGTTATGACCAATTTTGTGCATATTAATAATAGAGACGGTGGAAAGTCAACCAACATCTGGATGATTTCCACAAAATTGATCAACTCTGGAACGGACAAAAACCACATCTTGAAAATTTCTCAGAATCTAGCTTATTAAATTACCTTTCAAAAAAAAAAATTGTTTGGGAATTTTTCCGGACTTCGAAAATAGTTTTTCCGAATTTTCCAACCGATTTTCCTCAACAGTGGAAAACTTGGTGGAAAACAATTTTCATTTTGTATTTTTTTTAATTGCTGAGAAAATTTGCTTACGATTTCACAAAAAATAATTGTGTCTACGATGCTTCGTTCATAAGTTATGATTTTTTAAACAAACGGCTCATATAGCACATCTGGACAAATTCGACAAAATTGGCCATAACTCAGGAACGGAGAAAACCCACATCGTGAAAATTTTACAGACTACAGCTTATAAAATTTCCTTTCGAAAAAAAAATTTTTTGGGAGTTTTTCCGGACTTCCTAAATCGTTTTTCCAACTTTTCCAACCGATTTTCCTCAACTGTGGAATATTTTGTGGAAAACAATTTTCAATTTATTTTTTTTAATTGCTGAGAAAATTTGCTTATGATTTCACAAAAAAAAAATGTGTCTCCGATGCTTCGTTCTTGAGTTATGATTTTTCAAAGTATGTAGGTGGTGTCTGTGGAAAATGTTGGTTTCCACTGGAGTTTTCCGGAAAATTAGGCGACCCTAATTTTTTTCAATTTTGTTTTTGTTCATATATATATGAACCCTACCTGTGAAAAAAAAAATCATTATATTCTGAGAACTTTCGTACCAATTTGTACGATAATAAAAAGAGATCCCCATAGCTAAAAATCGATGAAAATGCATTTCTTTCGTGAATATTTCTGCTGAAGTATCGAGAAAAAGTTGATTAGTTGCTGTTACCACTTTGAATGCATAACAAATGAAACGATTTATCATTGAAAACGATAGAATAAGGGGGAGATAGTGTAAAAATAGAAACGAAATATATTAAAAAGGTCTACGGCATCAGAAGCATCCGTAGTCATGAGATTACAAAGCGCATCAATAGAAACATTCATGACTAGAAAAAAAGTTCTCTTACTCTACAGGGTGCGGCAGGAAAAAATGCGAAAAGTTCAAGGCACTATTACACGCTAAATATGGGATATATATGACTATTTTTTCATGACAGTGTATCAGTCAATGTCTATATTCTAGCACTGAAAAATAAAAATGAACATATTTGATGTTTAACATGTGATAATGTAGGCCTAATAAGCGGATATCAATAAACTGCGCGCCCAATGGTCATTAAACAAAATGACTATAACAGTAACAAAATTAGCTCAAATTCGATGAACAACCAGACCACACTGATCCAGAGCCATGTAGTTTCACATAGCAGATGAAATAAGTACACATATTTGATGATATTGTAGAGAAAATCAAAAAAAATTGTTTTATCAGATGCGAAATTTAGCGACCTGTGCGATTTTCTGCGGTTTGAATATTCTGGTTGTCTTCATCTTCAGGCGCCGCCCTGTAAAGGTTAGTGACCAAATTGGGATTTTTTTTATTTCACTTTTCAGAAAACTAGCCTATTATAGATCATGGAACGTTGAAACATAGATTGGTTAATGTCAAATGGACGAAAATGAGGTTTGAAGTTGAAAAACACTTTCGCATTTTTTCCTGCCGCATACTGTATTCTTTGCTGAGGTCTTTTAGAACAGTAACTCTTCTGGACAAGCTTAAGGATTAGTAAATTAAAAAAGATTGTTAAAGTAGACATTCAATTCTATGCAACTTCAAAATCTTGCTAGATGATAACGTGTGTGACAAAGCTAGAGAAATATTAATTCTTCAAGCTGAACTGGGATTGAGAGAGTTCCAACAAGTTGTAACACAATGCCGGAATAAAACACTCGTAACAAGAATAATTCTCATTATAGCACAAACATTTTAGCACTCTCACGATCGCCCGTTTCCTCCTCAAACAAGTTCCACATATCCAATTAGCACAAATAAAAGAGTCAACTTTCGCGCAACGTCGCAGTCCTCAGCTTCCGCCCAAATAACGAACATCTCCGTCCTCACAAACAACGTTCCCATATTCGTTTCCAAATCGGGGGAACGACGCCACCGCTGTCAGCACACAACTCTATAGCATCTACCTCCCAGTAAGTAAGCAAAGGCAAAGTAATTTATTATTCGTACAAATTTATTTTCGCAGTTTTCCTCTGGCACTGGCAGTGAATATTTTGCATTTCCATTCAGTCGAGGCACTCGACTAAACAAACTGCCACTGCGAAGTGACGACGGTAACGACGCGCACATGGCCAATGCTCTTTTGTTCTCATTTTGTGCAATTGTAATGAAGTTTTCGTTTTTTGCCTTTCTCGTACACCTAGGTGTGCCGAAAGGCTATATGTTCACACCAAACTCGAAAATTTGATAGAGCCCTCGGAGGGGTCAAGTCTTATATACCAATCGACTCAGCTCGACGAGTTGAGATGATGTCTGTGTGTGTATGTGTGTGTGTGTGTATGTGTGTGTGCGTATGTGCGTGTGTGTGTGTGTGTACAAAAAGGTCACCTCATTTTTAGATAGTAAACATCAACCGATTTCAACGACCGATGGTTCATTCGACGGGGTATTTTGTCCCATTGTTTCCTATTGAAAATGGTTCGGATCGGTCCAGCCGTTCCGGAGTTATGGCCATTTAGGTGTACCGGATCGGTACCCCAGGAAGACGCCAGATATGAAAACGCTACAAACCCATGCATGCGACACATCAAACCGCGGTATTTTCGATAACCTGATAAACGGTAAGCAGGAAAATAGTCTGAGACCATATCTGAACCGGTAGTGTTCCGGAACCGGTTCCGAGTGTCCCGCCGGAAGTGGCCAAATATGAAAGTGAACCAAACCCATGCATGCGGCACATCAAACAGCGGTTTTTTCGATAAACTGATGAACAGTAGGCAGGAAAACATTCTCAGACCATATCTTAACCGGTAGTGTTTCGGAACCGGTTCCGAGTGTCCTGCCGGAAGTGGCCAAATATGAAAATGAACCAAACCCATGCATGCGGCACATCAAACAGCGGTTTTTTCGATAAACTGATGAACAGTAGGCAGGAAAACATTCTCAGACCATGCATGAACCGGTAGTGTTCCGGAACCGGTTCCGGGTGTCCCGCCGGAAGTGGCCAAAATTGAAGTGAACCAAACCCATGCATGCGGCATATCAAACAGTGGCTTTTTCAATAACCTATTGAACAGTAGGCAGGAAAACATTCTCAGATCATATCGGAACTGGTAGTGTTACAGAACCGGTTCCAGATGTCCCGCCGGAAGTAGCCAAGTGTAAAAGTTAACCAAACCCTTACAAGCGACGCATCAAATCGCGGCTCTTTAGGCAACCTGATAAACGGTTAGCAAAAAAATAGTTTCAGACCATATTTGGAACAACCGATAGTGTTCCGGAACCGGTTCCGGGTGTCCCGCCGGAAGTGGTCAAATGTAGAAGAGAACCAAACCCATGCCTGCGGCACATTAAACAGCGGCTTTTAGAATAACGTGATGAACGATTAGCAAGAAAATAGGCTCAGACCACATCTAAGATCTTTTCAAAGACTACCCGGGTAGAGGTGAAGTACTGACGATCAAAACATGATATTGGCTTGATTGTTATAAGAGATAAAAGATCAGAAAATAATATCTAAAAAATGTTCCTGGAACATCAGGATAAGCTCAAAAGCTGATATTTCAAGATCAATCGAATAGCTCGCTGCTATTGGTTAGATCTTACAAGACCTAAATATGATCTGATGATGATGTTCCAGGAGTAAATTTTAGATATTATTTTTAGATATTTTATCTCTTATATCAATCAAACCAATATCACGTTTTGATCTCAATATCAAAATATGCTGTTATTGAGCTCTTTTCCTCTACCCGGGTACCGATAGTGTTCCGGAACCGATCAAGGGTGTCCCGCCGGAAGTGGCCAAATGACAGAGAAAACCTAACCCATGCATGCGACACATCAGGTAGCGGCTTTCCCTTTAGCTTGATGAACGGTTAGCAAGAAAATAGGCTAAGACCACATCAGACAATACCGGTAGTGTTCCAGAACCGTTTCGGTTGTTACGCCGGAAGTGGTCAAGTGCAAAAATGAACCAAACCCATCCATTAGACGCATCAATTCATGGCTTTTTAGTAAACCTGATGAACAGTTAGCAAGAAACTAGTCTCAAACCATGTAAGGGATAATCGGTACTGTCCCGGAATCGGTTTCAGGTGTCGCACCGGAAGTGTCCAAATGAAAAAGTGATCCTAATCCATGCATGCTATACATCAAATCGTGATTTTTTCGATAACCCGAAAAACGGTAAGCAAGGAAATTGGCTCAGACCACATTTAAAACTATCGGTAGTGCTCTGGATTTGGTTTTTCGGGTATCCTACCGATCGTTGCCAAATACTAAAGTGAACCAAACCCATGCAACCCATCAAACCACGGCTTTTTTAATAACCTGAGGAACGATTAGCAACAAAATAGGCTCAGACCACATTAGAGGCTACCGATAGTGATGCAAAACCAGCATTGGGTGCTTCGCAGTGAACAAAGACAATGCAAGCCATAAATATGTGAAAAAACAAAATCTTGGCCACATACATACAGACGTTTCACTCTACTCACTGCCCATCGTGTTTGTTTTTAACGGTTGAATCAAATATTAATCGTTTTTGCTCGTTTGATGTTTACTCACTACCGCCATCAAGCCAGCAGCGGCATGTGAAACGCAACCTGATTAGCATTTGGCAATATTTTTTTTTCGTGACGATGAATATAATAGCAATATGTTCCAAATGATATGTCTGTTTGTCTGCACTACAGCAATCTCATCAAATCACACCATTTCAGATTCCTGAGGTGTAAAAATATACAGTAGGATGGGTCAAACTGGAAAAACTTGTCATTAGAAGGCACGAAATGTTGCTAATTGGGTTGTTTAGTGAATAAAATATTGCTATTTTCTATAGCCTAATCGATAGAGCTCATTTTTCTGAGTATAACGTGATTTTATTGGAATCTAGTAGCTTTGTTTTGATTGTTAAAATAACAAAACAGTTTTTATTTTCGTGGATAGAATGACAGTTCAATCGATAAAATGACAGTTCGACCTGAACAAAAAAATTTTCCCATACAAACTTAAAATGCATTTTAAAAATAGTTCCTGCACTTCAAAAATTTTGAAATTTTAGTTTTCGACTAATTTTTGGGTGGAGAATCCGATTATAAAATAATCCGGATACTCCTAAAGAACCCAATTTGCAAATTGAGAGATGAAATTTGTAAAAAAAAGCATTCTGGTGGGATTCGAACCCACGACTCCGCATTCGCTAGACCGGCGCTTTAACCAACTAAGCCACAGAACAAGTAGGATGGGTCAATGTTATATGGCAAAATAAAAATTATCGCATCAACCCCGGACAAAGTTTTTTCAATCCTCTTTTGCGTCTAAAACTACTGGGAAATTTTTTTATGGGATTTAGTATGGGCAAATACACTTGTTTGCATTTTTTGCCTAATTTTACATGAATCTTGTAACCTATGATAATAAAATATAGCCTTAAGTGTGAATAAAAAAATTGTCGAATACCGTAAAGTAATCTGTGATTGTGAAAGAAGTTATATCCTAGCTTGTAATTATCGTCTTGATGTTGATCGGCCTTCAGTGACAGTGAAGGTGCTCAAGCAGTCAACTGAAAATTCTGATATTTTTCAGTTTTGTCTATACGTTTAACATAACGTCGGAATATGTTCCAATAATAGGTTTCCCAATTTTATTAAAATTCTTGCTTTTCTAAATAAAGTATTATCAGGATTCAGGAACATTTCGGATTACGTCGACGGAATGATCATGCTTCGAAATGATGGCCCATGCACAGAAACTTGCTAACCAAAGCAATAGTTAGCAAAACAGGGACTGAATTCTAGACCGCCCGATAGGTAGGAGATTGTCCGCATCACGACGGTTTCAAACCGAACGTACTCAATATATACCAAAACTTCCGTATGACATTTTTGAGTTTAGCAAAGCCATCTTGACTAGGAAACCTTGACCGATTGAACCCTTGAAAATGCCCCATATGTAGCGAAACGTTGGAAATAATCATGAACTAGTGTTTCCGATTCCCCCAAACGACTGCGAAGCCAACATTCTGAAACAAAATCATCCCAGTGGTATCCCAACCAAGGAAAGATCATGAGTACATGTTCGACGAGAAAGGCACTATCACCACTAGGTGGATTAATCTGGGTGTTTTTTTCGCGAGATGAATTTGAGTTCCTTCTTAGGTGATGTAATACTGGGAGGGTTAAGTGGGATTCTTTATGATTAAGAAAAACGATAGAGATTAGAACATACAACAAATAAGAAAAAAATAAGGATAATAGACAAAAAAAGATCATAATACTGGAAACAGGGAGATAGAAGGTTGAAAATGATAGATTATATTATTATGAAACTAGAGGAGGAAATGAGACCACTTATTTATACATTTTTGAATCTCACTCCAGCGTCGTTCATCACTTTGATACAAGCACCAACATTTTCGTTCCTCATGGAAAATTCATGAGCACATTTCGCGTTCTTTTTTGCATATTTATGACGTAATGAGGGAGAGAAGGTAACTCCCAGAATCATCGAAATCAGCTACAAATTTGACGACCACACAGGAAGCAACCCCACATCATGAATCGTAAAGGTACCAGATGGTGTGCTTACAGTTTTTTTTTATTTGAGTCGAACGGTTATGAACACCAGTGTGAATCACAGTCAGCACCTTGGTAATACAAGATGGTAGAAGGAAATTGGTGTCTCCAGTTTGATGGATTGCACTGAGGCAATGAGTTCCACACGATGAATAGTTACTACCACGCTTAAAAGGAGTTGTACTGCCGCCAGTCATGAGTCGTTAAGTTGGATAATTGGATGGCTCTCTATCTCTCTCTCTCGGAAAGATTAATCAGTTCATTGAGACTGTAATGAGATACTCACGTCGTGCTCTCCTATTGCTCATTACTGGCATCTTTCAAAATTGTATGCCTTGCTCGTTGATTACAATTTTGCACTGCATTCAGTGAGTTGAATTATATTCGAAATTTTCTTTTTTACGCTTTTCTCATTTCAGATTGCATTTTCCGCCTTCAATCCGTTTCAACTATCAGTGAGGACCGTTAAGATAGCGTGGAAAGGTAGGTTGTTATTTTGATTTATATGCAATGGCACAGGGTTAGGGTTCTTTCATTCACTCATTCAGACTATTTCTGTGAAATAAATCAGGTGATTCAGCTTTTGATTGAATATGAAAGTAAGGCAGCACACAAATTGATTTTTTTTATTTATTCTTAATCACTTAACCTAATTTATAGCTCTATTGCCCACATGGGCACTACGTGAGCGATTACAATTGACAGCTGCAGTTACACTTTCTACAGCGCCTGAATGTATTCTATTCTAATTCTACTATATCGAACTGGTTACCTATGTGCTGCTTTCACTTTCTACTCTGTCCACGGTAGAAGGATGTGCACGATGATGTTGATGTGTGGCTCTTGTTCTTTTTCCCAGATCGATTGAGGGTCCATTTTGAGTTGCCATTCACCGATTATTCGGGTCCGTTAGAGCTATTAGCTCGGAAAAGGGTAAATACCAGTCGCTCTCGGGGGAAGAGCGGGGCTGGGATCGAACCCATGCACAATGGGTCCAGAGCCGTGTTTACGAAGACAAAAATGTTTGTGCCTAAACCTTAAGCTTTAGATACATGGTGTCTTTGGGAAACTTTCTTCTTATTTTTCGCCCTTTTTTCTCGTTATTGTAAAATTAGGGTGGTCCCTCTTGTTTCGCTGATCCAAACATCTGCTTTTTAATAGTTTTATGTACGTTTACAAAATGGAACTTATTTGGAGCAAGTTTGCCGAAGAAACCATTATTCTATCTCTTATGGTTCCTAACTTATAATTTTTATTAGATTCATGTTAGGGTGATCCATGAATTTCAGTTTTCCTAAAATTACTTTTAATTCGTTCGTTTCACGTAAATATTTTGTCCCGAGCACTTTTGGAACTATGAACGACGCATATTTTTTCCAAAGAGTTAAAAGTTCTAACTCTCATAGTTAAAAAGATATTGGCATTTTTCTTCGAAAAATCACTTTTTTTTATAAATGTCATATCTCAAAAAGGAGCAAATGGATTTTCAATCTCTCGGTTGCATTGGAAAGATCGTATTCTGTTCTATTTATGGTGAAAAAACTGTACCTTTTTTTGTTTAGAACTTTTTATTGATTTTTGAAAACACGGTTTTTTTTTCATGGAAATGCAGTTGTAACTTTGAAAATCGATTAGATACAAACTTGGCGTCTGCGACAAAATTGTGAGTTTTTGGCTGCTCTAAAAGTGCCCAGAACAAAGTATTGCGAAAAAATCAACACATAAAATTATATTGAATAAAAACCGATTTTCATATGGAAAGCGGAACAATTTCAGCAAACTTTACTAGTCTTTGTTAGATAGATCAAAGTAAACATGTCGAAAATGTTTAAATTTGCTTATAATCCGTAATTCGTCAATGAACTCAACTTAAAATGTGATTTTGAGCTGATTTCCATCATTTCAATTTCAATTTCATCTTTTCAATGTATGGATAGTGAAAATGTCAATCACTAGTATATGTTTATGTTAACGTAAACGCCTATACATGATTTACAATATCTTATCAACATTATAATGGTGATGACAGTATAAATAAACATTGGTTCTAGAATGAAATGGATGACCATTTACCAAGCTACTTAGATCACAACAAAAACAAGTTGAATTTGCTTGAATTGTGTCATTTTTCATATGAAAATCTGTGTTTACACAATATAATTTTATGTGTTGATTTTTTCGTAATATTTTGTTCTGGGCACTTTTATAGCAGTCAAAAACTCACAATTTTGTCGAAGACGCCAAGTTTGTATCTCATCGATTTTCAAAGTTACAACTGCTTTTCTATGAAAAAATCGTATTTTCAAAAATACAACAAAAAGCATTAAACAAAAAAGGTACCTGCAGTTTTTTCACCATAAATAGAACAGAGTACGATCTTTCCAATGCAACCGAGAGATTGAAAATCCATTTGCTCCTTTTTGAGAAACGACTTTTTGAAAAAAAATATTTTTCGAAGAAAAATGCCAATATCTTTTAAACTTTGCCAGTTAGAACTTTGAGCTCTTTGGAAAAATATGCGTTGTTGATAGTTCTAAAAGTGCTCGGAACAAAGTATTTACGAGAAACGAACGAATAAAAGTTATTTCAGGAAAACTGAAATTCATGGATCACCCTAACATGAATCTTTAAAAAAAAATTATAAGTTAGGAACCATAAGAGATAGAATAATGGTTTCTTCGGCAAACTTGCTCCAAATAAGTTCTTTTACAACTTTGTAGAACATTTTGTAAACGTACATAAAACTATTAAAAAGCAGATGTTTGGATCAGCGAAACTACAGGGACCACCCTAATTTCACAATAATGAGAAAAAAGGTCGAAAAATAAGAAGAAAGTTTCCCAAAGACACCATGTATCTAAAACTTATGGTTTAGGCACAAACATTTTTGTCTTCGTAAATACGGCTCTGGACCCATTGTGCCATGATCATCCACTTATGAAGTGAACGTGTGGTGACCACTGCGCTACGGGTCCCAGCAAAAATTGAAATTACAAGCATTCATATTCAGCTAACTAATGTTCGACAAGCAATGGACACCAGAGTGATGCATATAAGAATTGGTGAGCTCGTTCCATGCTATTAATATATTTTCAAAGGCATCACAAATGTTTTGCAGTTTTCACTGAGCTAAAATTTAAGCCAAAATAAGGTTCTTTTCACGCAACCCTGGTCTTCTGTGGAATAACTCGAAAATGTGTTAAACAGCGATAGCGAAAAATTGGCAATTTTCAATAGATGGGTGCAAAAACTTAACCCACTGACATGTGCTTTCTATTCAGCGAAGGCCTTCTTCTTTGCCAATAATTGTGTTGAGTGAGAGAAAACTAGTTAATTGTGGATTAAAAGTATTTAATTGTTTTAAAAACAACTTCTGTAAGGGTTTCTCCAGGAATTTCATCAGGGATGCTTTCTGAGTTGTTCTTCTTCAAGAGCTCTTGAAATTCTGTCCGAGATCTTTCTAGAATTTCCCTTGGATTCCTTTCGGAAGCCATTCGTGATTCTCTTCAAATATTTCCTTTGATGTTTCTCCTTGTTCCTCTCGGGAATCTAGAGATTTTCAAACGATCTTCCTGGAGTTTTTTTTAAACTTTTCCCGGGATTCCTTGTTGAATATCTGCTAAAATTCCGACCAACATTCTTTCAGGAACGTCTTTCAAATGTTTTAATATTTGTATCAACTGCAGAATTCTTGTGGGAAGTTCCACTGTTCTTCAAGAAATTTCACTGAAGTTTCTAGAGCTCTTGATATGTCTCCCAGAAGTTCTCGCGGGGTTTCCCTAGGAGTTCCACCTGAGACGTCTTTCGGAAATAAGAAATGTGTATTCAAGGTGTCTGGGATTCCTTCCCTGATTTTCAGAGAATTGGGTTGCATTCCTTCCAAAGGTTCATTCGGGATTTATACTGGAGTTCCTCGTGAAATGTTTGTAGGAGATCGTCCTAGGATTTCTTCTGGAGTTCCTCCTTGGGTTTTCAAAAGAGTTTTTATGTGTTTCTCCAGCCCCGTCACTTAACTTTTTTTTTTCAGGAATTCTCGCTATTATTCCTTAACCCTTTGAAGCCGGAATTTTTCCAAGCGTTATTCTGGAGTTTTTTCTACCTTTTTCTGTAGTTTTGGTATTCAATAGTATAAAAACGGTAGAATATTATGCGGAATATTTTTTCTGGACATCCTAGGTCATCCAAACTGTTCTTGAGTTTAGATCCTTAAGTCCATGGGTGTAACGGTAACTTCTTCCATTATACAAAGCTATGATTTGTAATCTATCATGTCCAGTAAGTCTTTTGAAAGGTAAATAGACAATATCAGATCAGTCGGGATATCCTAGGTCATTCAAAGGGAACGTTCAAAAATTACGTCCATTATTTGGGGGAGGTGGGGGGGGGTCTAGAAAAGTGTGACAGTACGTGTACTGGGTATAGGAAAATTGCGTGACAGAGGGGGGAGGGGGGGTTTGGAAAACCCGAAAAACGATGGACGTAATATTTGAATCTTCCCAAACTGTTCTTGAGTTTAGATCCTAAAGCCTACGGGTGTAACGGTAACTGCTTTCATTATACATAGCTGCAATTTGTAATCTATCATGTCCAGCAAGTCTTCTGAAAGGTAAATAGACAATATCAGATCAGTCGGGATATCCTAGGTCATCCAAACTGTTCTTGAGTTTAGATCCTAAAGTCTACGGGTGTAACGGTAACTTATTTCATTACACAAAGCTGCGATTTGTTATCTATTATGTCTAGTAAGTCTTCTGAAAATTCAATAGACAATATCAGATCAGTCGGGGTATCCTAGGTCATCCAAACTGTTCTGCCTAAGATCGCATAGTCGACGTAACCCCCATTGACAATGTCAGTATTCACTAGCTAATATCTATCATATGTGCATAATTGTTACCAGTTTTATTCAATAGAGCACAAGATCTAATCACTAGCTATATGTCAAAGTGAAAAAAAATCTTAAACTTCCTATTTATCATTGTTAAAATTTCAAAAGTTTGTTGAAAACTACAATGGCCCTTACGTCAACTATGCGAATATAGGCAGTGTTTTTGAGTTTAGATCCTAAAGTCTGCGGGTATAACGATAACTTCTTTCATTTTACAAAGCTACGGTTTGTAATCTATCATGTCCAGTAAGTCTTGTGAAAGGTAAATGGACAATATCAGATCAGTTGAGATATCCTAGGTCATCCAAACTATTCTTGAGTTTAGAACCTAAAGTCTACGGGTGTAACGGTAACTTCTTTTATTAAAAGCTGCGGTTTGTAATCTATTATGTCCAGCAAGTCTTCTGAAAGTTACAATGGTTATTTTTATCAACCTTCATAATAGTAAGGAGCCCATAATATCCCAAAAATATATAACAAAGCGCATTGTTTCTCTCACTGCTCTGGTAAGTACAGTGGATTATGTAACACCTTAACGTAGTGGCAAAAGCTATTATCACAAGTGTAGACCTGAAGCTATGGCCTCCGGAGTAGTGATGTTGATCTGGAATATCTCAATACTATCTTGAAATGACTCATGATATGCCAGGGGGATTACAGATTATAGTCTAAAGTTCATTGTGAGAATAACTACTGTCACTATCAAGAGCTAAACTGCAGGATAGTTTGGACGGCCCTCAATGTCCCAGAGGTTCATAATAATATATATAAAAATGAGTTTGAAGTTCCTTTGAGGCAACAAAACTCAAGAACGGATGAACCGATCAGCATGACTCTTGCACGGTTCGGTTCGTATTCGTGGTGGCTGTGTTTATATGTACAAAAAGTTACGAAAAACAACTAGAAAAGTAACAAAATTGATAAAGTTCTGATTTTCCATGAGCTGGGAAGGAAATCAGCACGACCGAAGTGAAATCAATCTAGAGTGCGGTGCTATTTTGAGCTCAACGGTTGTCAAACCACCACAAGACGGCAAGACAAAGTTTGCCGGGACAGCTAGTAATAATATATAGAAGACTTCAGCTTGATCCAGTCACCATTATTGATTATGAAACGTTACTCAGTATGTCAGATATAGCTGATGTTACGAGTATAGACCTGAAGCTCTGAACTCATAGATAGTTTGGCTGACCTGGAATGAACACTCCCATAGTGTCTCTAAATGACATTTGAGATTTCAAGAGCTTCACGGATCTCAGCAGATTATGCTATGCTATAATTTATGGTGAAAACACATGAAGTTTTTCCTAACGATTTGAAGGACTTCATTATAGAACAGTATAACAGATATGGATACAGTTACGAGTGTAGACCTGAAGTCCTGAACTCCTTGGTAGTATGGCTGACCTGGAATATCCCTGTTGTGTCTCTAAATGACATTTGAGATTTCAAGAGCTTCACGGATCTCAGCAGATTATCCTATGCTATTATTTATGGTGAAAACAAATACAATTTTTCTTGTAGATTTGAAGGGCTTCATTATAGAATAGTTAGGACGACCGTGAATGTCTCAAAGGTTTATAATAATAAAAAGTAGACTTCAGATAGCTCCAGTAACTGCGATTGATTATGCAGCGTTATTCAATTTAACAGATATGGATACTATTACGAGTGTAGACCTGAAGTCCTGAACTCCAAGGTAGTTTGGCTGACCTGGAATATCCCTGTAGTGTCTCTAAATGACATTTGAGATTTCAAGAGCTTCGCGAATCCCAGCAGGTTATGCAATATTATTATTTATGGCAAAACACATAAAGTTATTCTTGTAGATTTGCAGGACTTTATTATAGAACAGTTTGGACGAACCTGAATGTCCCAAAGGTTTATAATAAGCTAGTAGACTTCAGATTGGTTCAGTAACCACGGATAAATATGCAACGTTACTCAGTATAACAGATATGGCTGTTGTTACGTGTGTAGACCTGGAGTGCTGAACTCCAATGTAGTTTGGCTGACCTGGAATATCCCTGTAGTGTCTCTGAATGACATTTTAGATTTCAAGAGCTCCGCGGACCCCAGCAGATTATACAATACTATTATATATTATAAACACATAAAGTTGTTCTTGTAGATTTGAAGGACTTTATTATAGAACAGTTTGAACGACCCTAGATGTCCCAAAGGTTTATAATAAGCTAGTAGACTTCAGATTGTTCCAGTAACTGCAGTTGATTATGCAGCGTTTTTCAGTATAACAGATATGGATACTGTTACGAGTGTAGACTTGAAGTCCTGAACTCCAAGGTAGTTTGGCTGACCTAGAATATTCCTATAGTGACTATAAATGACATAGTAGATGTCAAGAGCTTCACGGATACCAGTAGATTATGCAATGCTATTAATTGTGGCGAAAATACAAAAAAAAATATTCTTGTAGATTTGAAGAACTTCACTATAGGACAGTTTGGAACACCTAGAACATCCCAGAATATAAAATACCTTCTGATATTCTTGACAAAGGTTAAATGGATACATATACACGGAAACTCACATCCAAATTAAGCTTTTAGAACAACTGGGATGTCAATTATTTCGTTTTTCCAATTTGCATGGTGTTCAGGATGTTCTAGGTTATCAATGAAGTCGCAAATACAAATAGCCACATTTTTCCCTAATGGAAGACTCAATTTGCAACAACTTTGCCGAAGACAGTATTCTGTTTTATCGAATGGGTGATTACAGTCGTTACTATGTTGGGGTCATATATGACCCCTCCGGCTCCAAAGGGTTAAGGTGTTCCTTACTGGATTTCTGACAGAGGATTTATTCTCACAATTCTAAAACATAGTGTTAATTTCTTGCAACATAGTGCACATAATTGGAGCGCGGCATTTAACAAAAGTTTACACGACATATCATAAAAACTTTATGAAATGTCGTATAAACTTCAATTATGTGTCATGTGATTCAGTATGACTCAGAGTGGCTACATGACATATAACACAGATGAAAAGCATGCTTAACCCTAAAAGGGTTAAATGGCCTCAGTTTCGTCACCTCGCTGAGTGTGTTCAAAGACGAGCTCTGAAAGGCGCCTGGGGTACAATGGACCCCAGGTATCCCATTTAAGGTTAAGTAGAGTATATTTTGATAAAAAAAATGCTGTTTCCTAGATTCCGAGAGAGGTATCAAATTCAATCAATACACTTGGGGAGTTTTGTGGCAATAAACTGTAAAAATCCAGTAAGTTTTGACACAACACAAAAAATTCCAAAATCATGTAAAAAAATCAAAAATTTCAAAAATCTATTTAAATTTGAAAAATATTAGGTAAGAAGTGGCCCAGTGAAGAATTTTTCGTTTGACGAAAAGTTTTCCCCGACTGGAACGGGAATCGAACCCACACTCCGGCTTACGAGACACCTAAACGACTGACGCCGATAACCGCTCGGCCACGAAGCCCACAATAATCAAAAAATAAAACTTAAGAAATCTTGCAAAGATTCCTCCGGGAATTCTTTCAATTATTTAAAACTTCTGTAAGGTGCGATTCATCAATTCTTCTCAGAGCTATTACAATAATTCCTCCAAAAAATTCTCATTGGTTTTTCATGGATCGATCCCCACCGGAAATTCTCCAAGCACTGTTTCAAGATTTCTCCATACATTACTCATTCCTCCAGGTATTATTGTTTCCTCAAATAATTCCTCCAAGATTTCTCCCAAAAGTACTTGAATTGCTCCAAAGTTTTCCACGGATTTCTTTATGGTTGCTTCTACGGATTCTTCAGGAATTTCCTTTGAGGATTCCTTCAAGATTTTTTTTTAATTTACATGGATTTATTCAGGATTTTTTTTTTGAAACTAATGCACTAATAAATTCAGTTTTTGGGAAGATTCCTGCGAATAAAAGTGTTGGAGAAATTCAATGAGAAATCTCCTGAGCAGCTATTGAAATAATTCCTGAGGAGTTCTTGGAGGAATTCCTTGAAGAAGTGTGGGAAAAATATCCTGGAATGTTTAACCCCTCTTTGGCATTAGGGTCATGTTTAGCTCAAACCGTTCTCTACGCCAGCGAGCTGTTCCCAACGTGATGCAAAAAGAAGGTAAAAGGAGAAATTTTTGGAGGATTTTTTGAGAAATTATAAGATTTCTTGAGGAGTTCCTGCAGTTATCTTTGAAGAAGCTTCAAGAGAATTAAAAAAAATCCTGAAGATGTCATTGAATAATTTTCTGGGGGAATCCATATAAGAATGATTGAAAAATCTTTGAAAGAACAAATGGAGTAATTCCGTTGACAATAATTCATAGGAATTCTAAAACAAATTATTAGAATTTTCTAGTGGATTCCTTGTAGAATTTCTTTAAATACAAAAAAACACCTGCACAAATCCTTGGGTATCCCTGGAGTACTCCTTGGAGGAATTCCTAGATTATTTCTTGGAGGGTTTTAGGAACTCCTCCAGAGACGAGTCATTGGAGAAATTCCTGAATGAATTCTTGGAATAGCTCTTACAGAAAAAAACTCTTGGAGTAATGTTTGTAGAATTCTAAGAGTAACCCTTGCAGGAATGAATTGTTGGATCAATTCTCAATAAGAAAATCTAGGAGAAATCTTCCAAGGAATTCCTGCAGGAATTTGTCGTGGAGCTTCTATGCTATTTGCTGGAAGGTACAGGGGATGGCCAAAATGTTTGGGATAGGCAACTTTTTTTCTCCCATGAAAAAAGTCAACATGCTGTAACTTTTCATAGAGCGCATCAAAAAATCTCAAATTTTGACTGTTTGTCAACCTATTATATGTGCATCATTGGTACAAATTTGAGCTCGATTGGTTAATCTTTCGCGAAGTTAGAACCGTTTGGGTGAAACACTATTTTTAAGACAACTAATTTTTGAGCTGTCATATCTCGAAAACCAGTGAACCGAATTGAATGAATTTTTTACCGTTTATCAACAATATATTGATACTTAATACGACGTTATAAAATGTAATATTTTCTCACGACGAATTAAGTTATACCGGGTTGAAATTTTTGCCCATGTAGAGGAAAATAAGTCAAATTTACAATACCACACAAAACATATTAAATGTGTTCTTCCTTCAATCTAAATAGGCTCTAATATATCTGATTAAAGATAATTTGAGAACAGAAGTGGAAAATCTTCAGATATCAACACTAAAACTTATTGACATTGATCTAAAAAAAATTACCTTTTTTCGAGCAAAATCCAAAAAGTGTCAATCCATAATAACTTTTTTCAACGTTTAAAAAGTACCTATGTTTTAATAGTTTGTAAAGCATTTACATATTGTAAGTGTACGTTCAAAATTTCATTCAATTCGATTCACTGGTTTCCGAGATATGACACCTCAAAAATGAGTTGTCTGAAAAATAGTGTTTTACCCGAACGGTTCTAACTTAGCTAAAGATTAATCAATCGAGCCCAAATTTGTACCAATGATGCACATATAATAGGTTGGCAAACAGTCCAAATTTGAGATTTTTTGATGCACTCTATGAAAAGTTATAGCATGTTGAACTTTTTTGTGAGAGAAAAAAAGTTGCCTATCCCAAACATTTTGGCCATCCCCTGTATCTTTGAAGGAATCCATAAAGGCATTTCGGGAGGACGCGTTGAAGATTTTTTCAAAAAAAAATGTTTGATGGATTTCCTAGAAGAATTTTTGGAGGAACTCCCGCAAGCTTCCGTGAATTAGAATTTTGGTTGTAGCAATATTTGGAAAAATCTTCGGAGGAATCTATGGAGAAACTACTTAAGACCTTTTTGTGGAATCCGAAGGAATTGTATGTTGTATTGCATGAAAAGTCCCTGGAAAAACCTTTGGAGAAATTGAGAGAATTATTGGATAAATTCATTAAGAAAACATGGGAGTTATCCCTTGTGAAATTCTTGGAGAAACCTCTGAGGATACCTTGGAGAAATTTTCAGTGACATGTTTGGTGTAATCCCATGAAGAAATTCATACATGATGTTTTTTTTTTTTTTTTTTTGATAAATTGCTGAAAGATTCTTTGGAGAAATTCCTAGACAGAAACCATCGCAACCCTTTACACAAAACCCTCTATTTTTCACCGGTAATAATCAATCGGAACCTGGAATCACTAGGCGCACAACTTTTTATAAGAGAAAATTTCAATTTATCACGCATTTCGCAAAGTTTATCATCAAAAACATCAAAAAGTCCACTACCAGGAGGCTCAATGTTGAGCTGCTTTATGACGGTAGACAGTGGAGGGTAAAAAAGGGGGACTTTTGTGCATTGATTAAGTTAGTACTTCGAATGAAGAAGTTTACTTCGGGTGTTTGAGATTGGAACAAGGAAGGTTTGCATAAAATTTTAGAGTAGTGTGAAGTCCTCTGAAAAGTTCCTGATACCCCCTTTTTCTCTGTTTGGGGAATAACCACTGTGACCAAAATTTGATCTATTGTGGTATATTCCGTGTCCTTTGTATAGTCCTTTGAGTCGTAATAACGTAGTCGGTTTTGTTACAGTAGTCATTTTCAACTTAATAGCAAGGAGGGATTATGATTGATAGGTTCCACTTTAGCAAGCTCCTATTTCAGTCAAAATCGGATCCGTTAACCAAAAAGAAATGATACCGATATTGACCATGCATCGGAAGCCTAGTCCTTACTACCTCAAACTAGTGTACAACAAAAAAAAAAGATTAGGAATACTAATCCAGTTTTCCTTGTTTCAAGATCATTCTCGGCCACAAGCAAACCGAGACCTTTCACTTTCAACAAGGTATGAAATGTAATAAGGACCAAACTTTTTTCCTTAATTACTTAAATATGCTGTTCCATAGTTGGAAGCAGTTAGGACTAGGGTACAGTTTGGTAGACATTTCGCCGCAACGCAACCCAAAAAGGTGATCTACCCACGCAACGGGCTCCGTTAAAGATCGAGCATCTTTTTTTTGGTGGACTTTTACCCCCGGAACAGGTGGTTCGTAGTGCTATTCTAAGCCGACAACAACACGGGCATGATACCCCCTTAACACACCTGAAAACCATAGGTTTCCCAGGGTTCCAGGGGGTTCAGAAGGAGTTTTAGAGACGGTTCCAAGGATTTCTGGGGGCCTTAAGGGAGTAACAGGGGCATATCAGAGGGTTTTGAAAGAATTTCAGCAAATAACAGAGTTTCAGGGATGTTACAGCGGGTCTGAGGGGCTTTAAAAAGAGCTTCGGGTGCATCTCTGGGCGTCTCAGATGATATTCAGTATATTTTAAAGGCGTTACAAAATATTTCGTTTTGAGGAATTACGAAGGGTTTCATTGGTGTTACGGATGATTTTGGGGGGCTTTCGAAGGCATTTCGGAAGTTGCAGGGGCGTTACTGGTGGTCCGAGGGATTTCCAGGGGGTTCCCATAGGCATTACAGGAAGTAATCAACCAGTTCCAGAGGCATAATAGATAGTTTCTGAAGGTTTCAGGGGCGTTACCGAAGTTTTAGCTTCATTTTCGGAAGTTTTAGGGCTTCAGGTGACGGACTTAGTACAGTTCTGATACGTGGAACGTATACGGAATACGAGTGCGTAGGGAAATTCCGTAACACGGAAACCACCCACGAGGTACAGATGTTTTACAAAGCGAAATATTAAAGAACTTTTTTACCGGGTTTTTTATGACAAAGGTTGTGAACACGTCTTCACGCGGTTAACATTCGGTTGGAGTGAATATCTTCTACGCTAATCGCATGGGTCGGGTTAACAGCTGTGGAGAGAATCCGAGGGATGCGCTGATGCGGTGCTAGGTATATTGCATCTCCATACTCCTCTTCAATGCACAGTAGCTTCAGGGTTACTGCTGCAGGCCGCGTGTTTCGCTGAACTGATTGTATTTGGTTGGTCCCAGCGGCTTCGTCATCACGTCTGCTGTCATATTCTCAGTTAGGTAATACTCTAACTGGATGACCTTTATGATGACTAACTGCTGGACGAACTACTTTCTCGTGACGATATGCTTCGACTTCCGGCTTGCCTTCTCGCATTTGATGAAGGATTAACAGCCTTGATGGTTGTGGATCACCGTTGGCTGCGCTTGAGGATGACCGAGATCGCTGAGTGGCTTCCTCAGCTAGACGGCCTCCTGGCAGACCTCGCTCAAGGCCGCATACTCGGCCTCCATAGACGACAGCATAACGCTGGCCTGCTTCCTACTTGTTCAGGAAATTGCCGAACCACCAAAGAAGAACACCATCCCGGACTTTGACTGCTGATTATCCGGATCGCCAGCCCAATCGGCGTCCGAGTATCCATTCAACTGATGACCTGAATCACCGCCGACCACCAGATAGTATTCACTAGTCTGCTTCAGATAGCGTAATGTGCGTTTCGGGGCCGTCCAGTCCCGTTGAGTTACGGCGAGCTACGACTGCCAAATATAGAAGACCTCCTACTAGACTACGATATTGAGTAGCACTTTGGGTAGGCTTGATCCTTGTGCCTTTGGCATTCTTCATTCCGTGACTGTCGAAAAGCTTCTCGATGCATGGCTGCAAACGGATCTTGAACCTTCCTGGCTGCCGTTGAACCTCCAAACCAAGGAAGTGGCATACGGGTTCCAATGATGTCAAATCGAATTCCGCCTTCAAGTTCTTTAGCATCTCTTCAATTTCGTTCTCCGACGCCGACGCAAGCTACAAGTTATGACGTAGACTAACAGGTACGCTTCACAGTCTCCTCTTCGAATTTATAGGCAGGGATCTGCCGTCGACCGGATCTCCTATTTTAGACCCATTCAGACCCAAAAACCTTCTTTCCTTCTGGTAGGGTCACTAGCTCCCAAGTTCCGATACGCTTGTGGGCACTGAGCCCTTTCTTCATGGTGCTACGCTACTGAGGATCCTCCATAGCTTCCTGTAATTGCTGGGATCCTCGAATGCACAAGGACGCCTTCTCAACGACGTTTTCCTGGGCATTATCGCCGAGTTGCAGCAGTTTACATCGCGGGTTTAGCGAGTCGACCGCCGAACAACTTCCTGCTCATCATCTGCAGATTCCGCCCTTTGCCAAAATTAGGAAAAACCCCTCCCTTGTCGCCTTTTCTTTGCACATACCTGCTTCAGCGGATCTTGATCTTCTGATGGCTCGTCCTTTTCCTCTTCGAAACCCTTCGCTGAGATTTGCAACTGTCCTTTGCATTTGCACCGGAATCTCGACGCACGATGTTTCGTTTCCCAACTCCTAGAACCGAGTGTCTCGGCTGACAGTTGTCGGCTTACCACAAGCTTATGGGTCTTCGGATCATTCAAACGGTATCCTTTGTGACTGTCCGAGTATCCAACAAAAATTAACTTCATCGCCTTCGGTTCCAACTTCGTCCTCTTTTCCTTCGGAATATGAGCAAACGCCGGAGTCCCAAACACATGCAGATGAGCCAAATCCGGGTTTTCTTCATTCCACAGTTCGCTCGGTGTTTGACTTACCGCAGCCGTCGGGAGTAGATTTTGCAAGTGATTTGCTGTATTTATTGCCTCCGCCCAGAACTTGTATGGTAGCTTTGCATCCAGGATCATACAACGTGCCATCTCGACCAACGATCGATTCTTGCGTTCTGCAACGCCGTTTTGTTCTGGTGTCATGAATTGCTGCTGGATTCCTTCAGATTCGCAAAATGATTTCATCTCGAAGCTCTTGAATTTTCCTCCTTAATCCGACCGTAGGATTTTCGGCTTCCTTCCAAAACGATTTTCCACAGCTCTCACAAATTGCTTGAAACATTCAGGAACTTCCGACTTTTGCCTCAAAAAAAAAAAAACAGTAGTGTATCTGCTGTAGTCATCTATCACCGTCAGGAAATACCGGCGTTCACCAGGAATCCTCGTATTCATCGGTCCGCAAACGTCGCTATGGATTAGGTCCAGAACTGCCTTTGATTTGCGCTTTGCCTTCATGGGAAATGGCAACCTCGTCATCTTCCCTTCGATACAGCATTCACACGAACTGCTTCGAACACCGCATTCACTTATCTTGATACCGGTTGCAAGATCCAACTTCTCCAGCTTCATAATGGCCTCGTTGTCGCGATGTCCTAACTTACGATGCCAGTCATGCACACAGTCGGATTGCTGACATACTTTCATCACTTGAACCGCTACATTAATGTTGTCGACGTAATACAGTCCACCGCGCGCCGTTGCCGTTGCCGCCACAAATCCTCCTTTCTCGATGGTGCACTTATTTGTTTCGAAAATGACCTAACGTCCTTTGCTTGTAAGCTTCAGTACTGACGACAGATTGACGTCCAGGTCCGGCATGAACAGGGTCTCGCTCAGCTTCAGTGAATTCTTCTCACCATGGTCATTCAACGTTTCCAACAGGCATGTTCCAGCACCTCTTGACATGATATGCTTTCCATCCGCAAGCGTGACTTCGACGACAACGCCCGGGTCCATGGTTAAGAACTTGGATTCTTCGTTGCACATGTGGCATGACGCTCCGGAATCTATGATCCACTCCGATCCTGGTTGTCCTCCATCGGCTTGTGGTCTTAATAGAAACGCAAATTCTCCTTTGGACTTCTCCGCAACCTTTGCACTCTGGCAATTTCTGTGCTTGGGAGTTACCTTCTCTGCTTCTTCCGCGTCCCGCTGCTCCATCCACTGGCGACAATCCTTGCGTTTGTGCCCAGGTTTCTGGCAGAAGTGACACAAAATTGGCTTCTTCTTGAACTCCGTTCTCAGCGCTGACTCCGCTCCGTTCGAGTTTCTCCGCCGAGCTACTTCATCAACCAGCTTACCGCACACGAACTCCATCGTCAAATCGGTATCCGGACGTCCCTCCAGTGCTGTGACGAGCGTTGAAAAAGAATCGGGTAGACTGCTGAGCACGATGTTGACCTTCAGATCCTTGTCGAGCTCTTGACCAGCGATCGCGAGTTTCTCGAAATGATCCTCCATCCGGCTAACGTACGCTCCAATGTCTTCACCGTCAACGTATTCCATCCGCATCACCTTCCTCAGGATAGTCGTCTTGCTGGTACGTCCCTGCTTCTCGTGAGAACTCCGGATCAACTCCCATGCTTTCTTAGCGGTTTTCGTTTTCTTGATGAAGCTGTACTGGGTAGACTCGACAAGAAGCCCAATCGAGGCCATTGCCCGTTTGTCTCCGTCCGCTTCGTTGCCTTGAGTAGTCGCTGTACCAAGTCGCTCCACAGGTCGGACTCCAGGTTCCACGTACCTCCAAAGCTTCTCTCGAACCAGCAAAAGCTCAACTTCAAACTTCCAGTCCGAATAATTGACGTCGTTGAGTTTCTTGACTCCAACTTTCTTTGGTTAACGTTTTGTCAAAATTTTTCCAAAGTTCAGTGCAGACTTGATGCACTCAGGCCCATAACCTGATGAGAGTACTAGGGAGTAGGGAAACACGTCTGCTCTCTCTGAATAAATAATAGGGGACTGCACACGGCGGTTGCTATGATAATTTTTTCTAAGTCTTTGACGTTTCGTGGCCTTGTTGTTTACGATTTGGACTTAGAGAAATTTTGTCGATTTTCATGAAGTCGGTTCAGTAAGTTGCTCGCATGCGTGGAAAAGTTTTCAATATTCGATTGCGTATTTTCGTTATTATGAGAACTAACGTAATTGATGACAAAACAGTGATGTTACAGGAGACCAACTCCCGTCGTTCCTGGTCCAAGAGGTTCTTAAACAAAAATCAGGTGAAACAGGTTCCCAAAAAAATCAAATAAACGTGAGACCAGCATCGACGACTGCCAGAGTCAGATTGCCGCCATAAACACTCTTCGTTTTCTTGATCAACCGTAGGTGCAACCAGAGAAGATTATGCTAGATTATGCCTTGGTGCCTACCAAGGTGAAGCTCAGGACCTGGTTACTGCCGGACAGGAAGTTGGTGTTACTGCAGAACCGATAAACATCATGTGTGCCAAGAAGTTTTTTGAAGATAATAGTTAAGACCCAGCATACTTACTAGTAAATCTACTCAGCATATTAAAATACGTCCATTTGAATAAAAATCACCGCGAAACATCGTTCCTCGGAGGTACCCTGCAGGAGTTTCTTCTGGTATTTCTCCAAGTAGCTCTTGTATTTCTCCAAGTGCTCCATCTAATATTTTTCAATGAGTTAAGAAGTTCCTCCTAAATTCCTCCTTCTTAAGATACCTCATTTTAAGAATCCTCAAGCAGTTTTTGTAAAATTCCTTCAGGTGTTCCTTCTAAAGTTCCCCCAGAAGGTTATTCATGGGTTATTTAAAGAGTAGATTCAAAGTCTCCTACAGGGTTTCCTTTTGAGATTTCACCAGTAGTTTCTTCAGACACCCCACCAAGATTTTTTTCGGGATTGCTCCAGTACTTCCTTCCGGAATTCCTTCAGGTGGTGACGAATCCATCCCTCGAAATTTGAAGAGCACAAATCTGAAATACCAAATGACGAGTTGCACTGAAAAGTTGGTGGTGACCAATCGATCAACTTCTCAGCGCGTTTGCGGTATGATATTTGATTCTTTGTGCTTTAAAAAAATCAAGGTATGGCTTCGTTCTACAATTACCTTCAGGTATTTCATCCGGGATTTAATCCGAGATGCGCCAAGGAATTCCTTCCGGGATTATTCCGGGAATTCCTCGCTAGGAGTACTTTCAGGGATTTCTCCAGGAATACATACTAAAATTCGTACAGGAATTCCTCCAGTGAGTAGTTCAGAAGTTCCTTCAAAGATGGAACTCCAACTTTTGGGTGAGTTTCTAGGGAAAATCCAGATTGTAATATTCCAATGGAGTGCTAGGTCATTCCAAGGAAAATGCTGATAAGTTATATTCTGATGGTATATTCGGGGGGAACTTTTACTAGCATTGCAGCGAGAACTATGGTGAGATGCTATTGATAAATCAAGCCAAGATTGTGACTTGGACTACGGTGGGAAAAAAACCTCCTGGGAATTTGGCGGCAACTTTGTGGAGTTCTAGTAGAAATACTGGGACTAAGCTTTACTACAAAAATTTCTTTTGGATTTTCATTAGAAGCTAGAAGACATCTTTCCATGAATTCATTCTAAGTTTCCATCAAAAGTTAATGCATGGGTTCTTCCAAGATTTCCTTCAGGATTTCCTCCACGGTTTTCTTCTGAGATTCTACCAGGAGTTTTTTCGGACCTTTTTTGCGGTGATTTTTATTCAAATGGACGTATTTTAATATGCTGAGTAGATTTACTAGTAAGTATGCTGGGTCTTAACTATTATCTTCAAAAAACTTCTTGACACACATGATGTTTATCGGTTCTGCAGTAACACCAACTTCCTGTCCGGCAGTAACCAGGTCCTGAGCTTCACCTTGGTAGGCACCAAGGCATAATCTAGCATAATCTTCTCTGGTTGCACCTACGGTTGATCAAGAAAACGAAGAGTGTTTATGGCGGCAATCTGACTCTGGCAGTCGTCGATGCTGGTCTCACGTTTATTTGATTTTTTTGGGAACCTGTTTCACCTGATTTTTGTTTAAGAACCTCTTGGACCAGGAACGACGGGAGTTGGTCTCCTGTAACATCACTGTTTTGTCATCAATTACGTTAGTTCTCATAATAACGAAAATACGCAATCGAATATTGAAAACTTTTCCAAGCATGCGAGCAACTTACTGAACCGACTTCATGAAAATCGACAAAATTTCTCTAAGTCCAAATCGTAAACAACAAGGCCACGAAACGTCAAAGACTTAGAAAAAATTATCATAGCAACCGCCGTGTGCAGTCCCCTATTGGGAATGACTTTATTTACATAACTTTACAATCTACGCAATGTCATGGCTTGCTTCTTCCGTTGTTTCTCTTCAAAATTAGTGAGGGAGTGAGGGAATGATGTTGCCTTGTCAACAACGTTTTCAATCGCACAATTTTGAAGAAATAGTGCATCAATTGACGACAATTAGTGCTTTACATGAAGATTTGACATAAGGGAACAGCTTATTTCATAGCAGGTAAGTTGCATAAATTAAGAGTTTATTTCGTGGCCCGGAATTACGGTGAAGTTTGCATATGTGTGCGCGATGTAAAGAATGGTAAGGGGTAGTGAGGGGGTAGGAAGCCATCTTGACTGCCATTTTTGTACTTTGTTAAGTTTGTCCTTAAAAACCTCTAAGCAGCAGCAGTCGTGGTCTCACTAACTCGACATTGGCTGCATCACTCATGTTGACATTTCCAACAAGTTACCGAAGCGATCAAATCCGGTATTTTTTTACCGATCTCCGAGCGTCTGTTTAACTGTGCAATCACGATGACCAAGCCGGCGATCCCGCTGGTGTGGCCAGCTCTCCTGGTGCTGGCTCTCGGTTGCATTCCTTGCTGCAAAAGCTACTTCTTTGCCAAAACTGATACTTATGTTCTTCTACACTAACTAACTAACCGACACGAGGCAAATCGCGTGATCCGGCACTAATTTGACACCACTCATATCGATCCGCATGATGTTCTCGCCGTCGTCGTACCCGTAAAGCACTCCGTGACCTTCACCAAGTAGGGGAACAGAGTCCAAAAGGCCAAGATGGGGTAAAATGGCCCATTATTCTAGAAGCTAGGCTGCCAAACCTACGGAAAATCTTTCGGTTGCCCAATGAAAATTAGCAACTTTCGATTTTTCGTGCTAGCAATTAAGGTTTTCGG
This sequence comes from Aedes albopictus, assembly GCF_035046485.1. Lineage (NCBI taxonomy): Eukaryota > Metazoa > Arthropoda > Insecta > Diptera > Culicidae > Aedes > Aedes albopictus. Next base: position 314,741,279 of record NC_085136.1, on the reverse strand, counting down.
GTGATTTTATTACCAGCCATGTGTTTCCATGGAAATTGAGGCACACATGAAGACGCATGGTTGTTGATGTCTACGCTATTCATGTTAGGGGTCATTCAAATATTACGACCATCGTTAAGCGAGGAGGGGGGTGACACTCCATGTATTGAGTATACGAAAAAACGGGACAGAGGAGGGAAAGGGAGCCGGAAATGCCCGAAAACTGCTGAACGTAATTTTTTAATGTTTTCATGAAGTGGCATCTTACTCCATGGCAGATGGCCTTTTTGTACCACTTCCGTTTTACGAACCAGTTTTTAAAATCGCTGAAAATCGATGAAAATGCAATAGTTTAGTGAATATTTTTGCTGAAGTATCGAGCAAATATTGTCTAATCGCTGTTAGCACTTTGAAAGCCTAACAAATGAGGTTATTTATCCTTGAGAACGATGAAAGGGCCCATATAGCCGAGGCGGTAAACGCACGGGTATTCAGCATGACCATGCTGAGGGTGACGGGTTCGATTCCCGGTCGGTCCAGGATCTTTTCGTAAAGGAAATTCCCTTGACTTCCTTGGGCATAGAGTATCTTCGTGCCTGCCACACGATATACACATGCAAAATGGTCATTGGCAGAGGAAGCTCTCAGTTAATAACTGTGGAAGTGCTCATAGAACACTAAGCTGAGAAGCAGGCTTTGTCCCAGTGAGGACGTTATGCCAAGAAGAGAGAAGAACGATGAAAGTTTGAAAAAATGGCATCTTACCCCACTTTCCCCTATTTGTGTCTTCTATCCGTCGGCCATCGTGGAAATCACACGCGAGACACAAAGGTGTTACAAAGCGAAATACAAAAGAACTTTTGGATTTTCTATAACAAAGGTTGTGATCACGTCTTGACGCGGTTAACGTTCTGTTGCAATGAATATCTATTCTACACTCAGCTATGGAGAGAATCCGAGGGGTGCGCTGATGCGGAGCTAGGTGCATTTCATCTTCACATGATGAGCGCTACAAGGTGTTTAAAGGGGCTTCAGAACGATTAGGCTCTTCTGAAATGTCTTACAGCTCGCTGGAACATCTCCGAAACCCCTTTCAACGCCCCTGAACTCCCCCATACGCTTCGAATCCCCCCTGGAACGCATCCGAAAACCCCAAGGCACCTCCAGTAACGCCTCCGAGAACCTCCTGAAGCTTCCCTGAAAACCTCATGGAAACCCCCCTGAAACCTGCTGAAACGCCTCATCCGTACCGGTGCCTTAGTTACGTTGATTACTATTATAATCTTATGTAATATTATGTACTAGTATGTTCTGAATAGTGCTCCCTTTTTAAATGTAAGACATAGAAGAAATTGGCATAAAATAAACCGAAAAAACAGAAAAAACAAGTTTAAGTGTACTTACGGGACAGAAAAAAAGTCAACCTCTCCTCTTCTTGGCGTAACGGTCCGTACCACATCAAACATATTTTTTTTTCGATTTCATAACATCTACGACAATAACTGAAAATGAAATGTTACAACTATCCTGTTGCAAGCCATCCGGTCGGTCAGCAATGATTCAGTCGTAGGTCAGTAGAGGTGGTGGCGTTTGCCCAACTGCTGCAACCAGCCAACCGGATTGGACGTAATTTATTTTTAATCTCTTCTAATTAAATTATGCCAATCTTAATTGCCAGATTCCGCCCAGGGCGCCTCACGCCTGATATAACTGCGTTTCATCTCCCTTCGTATACATACTAATACGTCAAAGACCGACAGGATGGTACGGAGGTATAGGAAGCACCTACCCCCTTGGAAGGCGTAGCCGTCCGTCGTCTTACGTGGGGATATGTTTACAAGTCGAATGACACCCTAAGAGCAAGATCCCGGACGATGAGGAACAACCATTGCTACAGTTGTTGGCTGACAATTTCCTGTCACTTTATCTCACCGACTGTGTAATGTGACTGTATAGGTATAATGTTTACGTGACCGCCAGAGGGAAATTTGCGGTAGCTTGGTTTGCATCCAACGGTGGCGATACGGTAGGATTACATTTCTTGCTTGGGGAAATCGAGTCGAGGGGCACATACCTATCACTATAGGTTACTACCATACGGGTCCATACGGGTGAATCATCATCGCATCGTTTGACACTGACCGGTGACGTGAAAAAATGGTTTAAACCCATTGCACGGGTCATTAGTTGGCTTGTCAGATGCTGTCTGACAACGCCACCGTTGTAAATATAGGCGTCCACTTGAAGGTGGGCTGTCAGATTCAGAATGTACGTACTGAAATATATGACTGTCCGTTTACCGATTCGTTAACATCGATACCAAAGATAGCCCGTACCTGAGATCTGTACTGGGAAATAGCCGAAAGAAAGAATTTCCACGAAAGGGCACTTTTCTTCCCGGAAGCTTACCAATTTACACTTGACCTGACAAAACTAATGAGTCTCTTTTTTGGATGCCGTCTGTTGCATTTAAATAATGTTCGTGTGCCTTCTCTAGAATTCCAGAAGGAATTCATGACGGAATTCCTGGAGAAACTCCTGGAGAAATTCATGGAGGAATTCCTGGAAAGATTCCAGGAGGAATTCTAGAAGGAAATCCACCAGAAATTCCAGGAGGAAATCCAGGATAAATTCCTGAAGAAATTCCAAGAGGGATTCCTGCAGAAATTCCTGGAGGAATTCCTGGAGAGATTCCAAGTGGAATTGCTGGTGGGATTCGTGAAGTGATTCAAGGAGGAGTTCCAGGAGGAATTCGTGAAAGAATTCCTGGCGGAATTCCAGGAGAAATTAGAGGAGGAATTCCAGGATGAACTCGAGGAGGAATTTCTGGAGAGATTCCAAGAGGACTTCCTGGAAAGATGCCAGAAGGAATTTCTGGAGAGATTCCAAGAGGAATTCCTAGAGAGATTACAGGAGGAATTCTTGAAGGAAATTTCAGAAGGAATTCCTGGAAGAATTACTGGAGGAATTCCAGAAGGAAATCCTGGAGGAGTTCTTGGACGAATTCCAGGAAGAATTCCTAGGACCAATTACTGGAGGAATTCCAGGACGAATTCCTGGAGAAATTTTAGGACGAATTCCTGGAGGAATGCCAGTACGAATTCCTGGAGGAATTCCAGGAGGATTTCCTGGAGGAATCTCAGGACGAATTCCTGGAGAAATTCCAGGACCAACTCCTGGAGGAAATCCAGGACGAACTCTTGGAGGATTTCCAGGAAGAACTCCTGGAGGAATTCCTGCAGAAATTCCAGGAGACATTCCTGGGGAGATTCCAGGAGGAATTCCAGGAGAGGTTTTAGGAGGACTTTCTGGAGAGAATTCCAGGAGGAATTGCTGGTGGAATTCTTGAAGTGATTCCAGGAGGAGTTCAACGAGGAATGCCAGGATGAATTCCAGGAGGAATTCGTGGAAGAATTCCTGGAGAAATTTCAGGAGGAATTCCAGAAGAAATTCCTGGCGAAATTCCAGGAGAAATTAGAGGAAGAATTCCAGAATGAATTCGAGGGGGAATTTCTGGAGAAATTCCAAGAGGATTTCCTGCAAAGATTCCCCTAGGAATTCCTGCAGAGATGTCAGGAGCAATTCCTGGAGAGATTCCAAGAGGAATTCCTGGAGAGATTCCAGGGGGAATTCCAGATAGAAAATTCAGTAGTATTTTCTGGAGAAATCACTGGTGGAATTCCAGTAGGGAATTCCTGGAGGAATTTCAGGAATAATTCCTGGAGGAATTCCTGGAGGAATTCCTGGAAGAATTCCTGGGGGAATTCCTAGAGAAATTCCTGGAGGAATTCATGGAGGAGTTCCTGGAAGAATTAATGGAGGAATTCCTGAAGGAATTCCTAGAGGAATTCCAGGCGGAATTCCTAGAGTAATTCCAGGAGACATTCCTGGAGGAATGCCTGCAGTATTTTCTGGAGGAATGCCTGGAGGAATTCCTGGAGGAATGCCTGGAGAAATTCCTGGAGGAATGCCTGGAGAAATTCCTGGAGGAATCCCTGGAAGAATTCCTGGAGGAATTCCTGGAGGAATTCATGGAGAAGTTCCTGGAAGAATTAATGGAGGAATTCCAGGAGGAATTCCAGGAGGAATTCCTACAGTAATTCCAGGAGGAATTCCTGGAGGAATGCCTGGAGAAATTCTTGGAGGAATCCCTGGAAGAATTCCTGGAGGAATTCCTGGAGGAATTCATGGAGAAGTTCCTGGAAGAATTAATGGAGGAATTCCAGGAGGAATTCCAGGCGGAATTCCTGGAGGAATTCCTAGTGGGATTCCAGGCGGAATTCCTAAAGTAATTCCAGGAGGAATTCCTGGAGGAATGCCTGCAGGATTTTCTGGAGGAATGCCTGGAGGAATACCTGGAGGAATGCCTGGAGAAATTCCTGGAGGAATCCCTGGAGGAATTCCTGGAGGAATTTTGGAGAAATCCCTGGAGAAATACCCGGAGGAATATTGGAGGAATTCCTAGAGGAATTGTAGGAGGAATTCCAGGAGGAAATTCAGGAAGAATTGCTGGACCAATTCCTGGAGGAATTCCAGGACGAATTTCTGGAGAAATTCCAGGACCAACTCCTGGAGGAAATCCAGAACGAACTCTTGGAGGATTTCCAGGAAGATCTCCCGGAGGAATTCCTGGAGAAATTCGTAGAGGACTTCCAAGAGGAATTTGAGGAGGAATTCCTTGAGGAATTCTTGGACGAATTCTGTAAGTTTTTCCAGTTTGATCTTGCTTACCAACTAATGGAAACATAGCCAATTTGCAGTTAATATCTCAGAATTCTTATCTGTTCAGCAAGTTTCGTCCCAGTTAGTAGGAACGTCACTCCACGCACACGAAAAACCATTGTTTGACCGTTTGTTTAATCTTTCGGAATCAATCAAACTGCCAGTCAAATCGATAATCTCGATTAGCGGAGAACAATGACACCAGCCCGATTCAGGAAACCCTCGTGCGGATAATGGACCTCCGTTCGTTCTATTCGATTCCCATTGTCGTCAAGCAACCACCTAATCGAAGCTTCGCATTCTCAGCACAAATCGATTGCCGCACGTAAACCAGCTGCATCCCTGTTGACCATTTGGGTGGTGGGGTGGATGATGGTTAGCTCCGTGTTCCGTTTCCTGCTCTCTGCTTCCCAGAAAGGATTCCCCATCCGATAGGAATGCTCTGTGCTTTTTGTGAGCCCCCCCCCTCCCAAAAGAGGATAAGTCACCAGCATGAAAACAATTTCTGCTTTCTTCTGTCGTCGCATCCGTGACTGAGATCCAATCGAATTGGATCTTTTCGAAGGACAACAAACTAGCTATGTACATACGATGATGGACTCCTTTCGGGCATTGGATTCGGGTTACAAAGTGTTCCGGTGCTTTTTTTTATTCTTTTGACGCAAATACAGGAAGAAGTATATTCCTGGAAGAATGACTAGAACCTTCAGTGACCGACGACGACGGTGATGACAACGGCGAGGACATCGGGAATCGATTGAATTGCCATTTTTATTCTTCGATTCTGCTGAACTGGAACACCTTTTGATGGTTAAAACGTGCGAGCAAGGTGGAGGTTTTGCTCAACTGAAACTTGCTTTTTTTTTTTTTTTACTTAATCGTTTATTTAAGGCTCATGCGCCATCAGGCATTACGGAGCCGAATTCATTTTGGATCTATTTTACAATTTCATATTTGTGACTTATTAACTAGGTTAGCTTTGGGGAACCGTAAAACTCGCGGTTTGGTCGAGGTTAGGGGGAACAATAATGTTTAAGGAAGAGATGGGGTAATAGGGGCATTCGTTGACTTTCAGCAGCGTGGCGTGGCGTTGTTGCAGCTAGTCAAACGTAAAGTGGACAAACAACCTGTAACGATACAAACAAACGATTTTCGAAGGGACACGAGGTGGACAAGTGGAACAACAAGACGGGGGTATCAAACGAAGACTTCAGCTTGTTTCAAAAAGTCGTATACAAGCTTCATGTAGTCAAGATCAAGCGTACCCAACACATCCCTAATGTCTTTCTTTTCTGGTTTCCCTCGGGCCCTGAGGGATGCACATAAATCGGATCTGGCAATACCGTATTCGGGGCATTCCCACACAACATGGTTGATATCTTGATAGCCTGCACCACAGCTACAACGATTGCTATCTGTGAGCCCTATTCGATAGAAATGCGAGCCCAGAGAGTAGTGATTGGACATAAGTCGACACATTATCTTGATAAAATCTCGACCCATATCCAACCCCTTGAACCACGCCGTCTTCGATACCTGTGGGAGAATTGAGTGTAACCACCTGCCCAACTCTCCTGCATCCCATTTTTGTTGCCAACTAACCAAGGCATGCTGACGAGCAATCGAAAAAAATTCATTGAAAGCGATATGACGGTCATAAATATCGCCTTCCATAGCGCCCACCTTGGCGAGTGAGTCTGCTTTCTCATTGCCCGGGATCGAGCAATGCGAAGGGACCCAAACCAAGGTGATATTATATGCTTGATTCGATAAAGCACTCAGAGTAAATCGTATTTCACTGAGGAAATACGGAGAGTGCTTTACCGGCCTCATTGAACGAATAGCCTCTATTGAGCTGAGACTATCCGTAAAAATGAAATATTGATCAGAGGGAAGAGAGGCGATTCGCTCTAATGCGTAGTGTATAGCCGCCAATTCTGCGATGTATACTGAGCAAGGACTTTGAAGTTTATGGGCGGCGCTATGAAGCTCATTAAATACACCAAATCCAGTGGAATCATTTGTTTTTGACCCGTCAGTGAAAAACCTTCTGTCGCAACTGACTTGGCCAAACTTGTTTGCAAAAATTTTCGGAATGTGCTCCGATCGGAGCGGATCTGGAATTCCACGGATTTCTTGCAACATGGACAGATCAAAAACTATAGTGGAATTGGAGAAGCCTGGGAAGCAACCACGGTTGAGAACATTCGAAGAAGGGTGAACCTCCAGAGTCATGTACGAGTAGTACACTGTCATAAACTTTGTTTGATGAATTCGTTCAATCAGCTTCTCAAAGTTTTCAATTACCAATGGATTCAGCACCTCACAGCGGATGAGGAACCTTAACGACAATTCCACGAAACGATCTGATAAAGGGAGTACTGCTGCTAGTACCTCCAAACTCATTGTATGCGTCGAGTTCATGCAGCCTAACGCGATCCGAAGACAACGATACTGGATACGCTCTAGCTTCAGTATGTGTGTTTTCGCGGCGGACTGAAAGCAAAAGCTACCGTATTCGAGAACCGACAGTATCGTTGTACGATAAAGCTTTATCAGATCTTCCGGGTGGGCTCCCCACCATGTTCCGGTAAGTGTACGCATGAAGTTGATTCGTTGTTGGCACTTCTGATACAGATAATTAATGTGCTTTCCCCAGGTGCCTTTAGAGTCGAACCAGACCCCCAGATACATATGTGAAAGACTTTGAGTGAGTTCCCTACCCAAAAATTGAAGCTCTAGATCTGCTGGATCACGCTTCCTAGAAAAGACAACTAACTCAGTTTTCTCCGGAGAGAATTCGATACCCAGCTTTACAGCCCAAGCAGACAAATTGTCTAAGGTATCTTGCAGTGGTCCTTGCAGATCTTCTGCCTCTGGTCCGGTGATAGAGACCACGGCGTTGTCCGCAAGCTGTCGTAGCGTGCAATTTTCCACGAGACATTCGTCGATATCTCTGACGTAAAAATTGTAAAGAAGGGGGCTTAAGCATGAGCCCTGGGGGAGACCCATGTAACTAATTCGTGAAGTTGCCGAGGTTCCATGAGAGAAAAACATGTGCTTCTCAGACAACAAGTTGTACAAATAGTTGTTTAAAATCGGAGAAAGCCCACACTCGTGGAGTTTGTCTGAAAGGACATCAACGCAAACGGCATCAAAAGCCCCCTTAATATCCAAAAATACTGAGCCCATTTGCTCTTTTTGAGCGTAGGCCAGTTGAATTTCTGTAGAAAGCAGCGCCAGACAATCGCTCGTTCCCTTGCCTCTACGGAAACCGAATTGAGTATCTGAAAGAAGGCCATTCGATTCAACCCATTTGTCAAGCCGATGGAGAATCATCTTCTCTAGCAGCTTCCGTAAGCACGACAACATCGCAATTGGACGGTACGAGTTGTGATCCGACGCGGGCTTCCCGGGCTTTTGAATGGCAATAACCCTCACTCGTCTCCAGTCATCCGGAACAGTGTTGCTCTCCAAGAATAGATTGAATAAATTCAACAAGCGCCTCTTTGCGACGTCTGGGAGGTTTTTAAGCAAGTTGAACTTAATTCTATCCATTCCTGGGGCAGAGTTGTTACATGACAGAAGCGCGAGTGAGAATTCTAGCATCGAAAAGGGTGAATCCATCGCATTCCTTTCGGGTGGATAACGACGAAAATTCGCTTGTACTTGGACCGAATCCGGACAGACTTTCTTTGCGAAATCGAAAATCCATCGAGGCGAGCTTTCTCGATCCTCATTAACCGATACCGCGTTGCGCATTCTCCTTCCTACCGTCCAGAGAGTTCGCATTGACGTCTCCCGCGATAAACCGTTGACGAAATTCCTCCAATAACCACGTTTCTACGCCTTCACGAGGTTCGCGAATTTATGGTCGAGAGAGGAATACCACTCGTAGTTCTCCCGTGTGCCTCGCTTCCGGTATGTTTTAAACGCGGCGGATCTTTCGCGATAGGCTCCGGTACATTCCTCATCCCACCACAATGTGGGGGGTCTTCGCCGTATCGAAGTTCCCGGGACCGGTCTACGCTGCGCTTGTAGAGCACTTTCGACGATTAATCCGGACAAGAATTGGTACTCTTCCTGCGGTGGAAGAACGTCAACCGACTGCTCGCCCTCTGAGACCAATTCAGCATATTTACCCCAGTCGATATGCTTCGTGAGGTCATGCGCGACGTCAATCTGGCGAGCCTGACACGAATCATTGGTGATTGAAATTTTGATCGGCAGATGATCACTACCATGGGGATCCTGAATTACCTTCCACGTGCAATCCAATGATAGTGAATTCGAACATATTGAGAGGTCTAACATACTTGGAGGATCTGGAGGTTTAATTCGCGTTGCTTCCCCGGAGTTCAAAATTGTCAAATTGAAATAGTCACAGAGGTCATATATAAGGGTTGCGCGATTGTCGTCCTTCGGAGACCCCCAGGCTGTTCCGTGTGCATTAAAATCTCCTAGGATCACCCAAGGCGCAGGCATAGCACAGCATATTTCCGCAAGATCTCTGCGAGATACTCTTGTACTAGGCGGTATATAAACACTGGCTACGCTGAAACTTTTTCCTTGTATAGTAACATGACATGCAACTATTTCAGTGCCGTTCATCGGGGGGAAATCAATTCTATAAAAGGAATGGAGCTTATTGATCCCCAGGATCACCCCTCCATATCCATCCCCTCGATCACGACGAATAATATTAAAATCGTGGAAAGAAATGTCTTTATCGGAAGTTAACCATGTTTCACTAAGGGCAAATATGTCACAACGTGTACTGTGAACTAAAAATTTGAACGCATCCATATTTTTAATTAGGCTTCTACAATTCCACTGTAGGACTTCAATCATATCTCCGACCTCGCTGGACAAATTAGCCATCGAAAGATATGAAAGATTCAAGAATCGGCCATTGTGAAGCCAGTTGCTTCAGAAGAGGTGTCACAAAGGGAAGTGCCATGTTTATCAAACTTCTTATTACGGGTGAGATATTAAACGTTTCGAAGATGATATCCACTATCCCAGAGAGAGTCAATTTTCCGGAAAGACCGACAGGGTTTTGTCGACGTTCCTGTTGACTAGTCTTTTGGCTTTCTGGGCGAAAAATTGGGGCATCTGGGGTTTTAGATGCTCCCGGAAGTGACGGAAAATCTCCAGCCGAAAATTTGAAACCTGGAGGCGATACCTTTTTGGTGTTTCCGTCACTTCTTGATTTTATCAGAGGAGTTTGACGAGCTGGTTGAGCAACAGGAACGTTTTGAGAAGCTCGCTGTTGCATGTGCCGTTTTGCAACAGCTCGCTTTCTTTTCGTCCCTGTCTCAATTATAGTGTACTCTACACCATCCTCAGAGTCAGAGCCTTGATCGTTATCTGGCAGGGTTGCAAAGATATTAGTACTAGTAGAAGGTTGGGCAACTGGAACAGCAGTCGGGGCGATCTTTTTCAGCATTTCTGCATAAGATCGCCTTGACCGCTGTTTTAAGGAGTTTATGGAATGTTTCTCCCGCTCTACGTACTTCGGGCATGCACTGAGCTCGTGGGGCGGAGATTCGCCACAAGTGGCACATTTTGGCTCCATATTGCAGGAGCCCTCCGCATGTTGTTCACCGCACATACCGCAACGTGGTTTATTGCTACAGTAAAGTGCGGTGTGCCCCAACTGCTGGCATTTTGCACAATGCATTACCTTCGGTTCGTAGAGGCGAACAGGTAATCGAAGAAGCCCAACCACGAGAACGCTCGGAAGAGCGGTGCCGGAAAAGGTCACCCGGAAAGAATTCGACGGTTGTTTTGAGCCGTCAGGTTGTGCCTTGTTCATTTGGACGGCATCAAGTACTGGAACCAGTGCGACGGCACGATTTTTAAACCCACCAGCTCCAGACATGATTGCAGCACAGGTTAAATTATCGTCGGTGACCACTCCGTAGCACTCTATCTCGAGGCTAGGCAGATATGTTTTATATTCCCGCGTAAAGAGCTCAAAGTTAGCGATCTTGGTCGCCTGATCGGGGTCATTTACTGTGACACGCAGCTTGTCGCGGCTGGGTGAGTCTATCTCCAGAACTCCGCGAAACGATTTTGCCAGATCTTTTGCGATTTGTAACTTATTTAATTTTTTTCCATTCGGTTTGGGCCGGAAGAAAACCAGAAAGGGACCCTTAGATCCGGGTGGGTAAGCTTTCGCGCGGGGGGTCGCCGGATTAAGTGAGGAACCACTGGTAGAGGGGTATGTGGAGGGTTGGGTTAAATTGCTATGCAGACCAAAGTTGGTATTCGTTTTATTTTGATCTACTGATGCAGTTTTGTTCATCGAACCGTCTTCGTGTAGAACATTAACTGAGAGTTGATGGACCACTTGAGTCAGAGAGGTAGAAGTTTTCGATGTTTCGCATGTATCCATGGCCTCAGTATCCTGGGTCTCGATTATTAGATCAGTAGTGATCTGACCTGAACCTGATTCGTCTTCAGAAGAAAATACATATTCCGGCGAGCCCCCACCTGTATCATTTGGTTCCATGTGGAAACGAGTGGCAACGAAGAGCCCAAATTTTAATTAGGGAGAAATACCCTTTTTTTTGCTTATAATAGTTTATTAACTACGAATAAATTCAATGTATTTGAAAGAAAAAAAAATAACAAGAATTTAGAAAATATATTCGTTCTTATAACGTACAGCAAAAAACAATAATAATAATTATACGTATAAAATAACGGATGAAAAAAAAAATAAGAGAAAAAAAATAGAAGAAAAAATGTATTTAAGAAACTTTATATGTACACGGGGAAAAATAACTATGTTTACCAATCTGAATTGGATCGGCAGTAGCCAAAAAACGGTGGAAAAAAAAATTCAATAAAAATCAAAACGAGCGAAGAGATGGGGAACGAAAAGAAACAACCCAGATAATTACCTACAGCAGAACGAACTGACGACCTTGCTGCCGTGCTTTTGTTTCATCCACCAAGCCCTGACAATGGTGTGTGGATGACTTACGGTGCGATGAAAGGCTTGCGCGCCGGCGAAGCTGTCGATGGTACAGCCTGCTTGCTGTCCGTACCTACTCACTGGAGTGTAGGTATGATGTCGTCGACTGGGTGCGGATGCACTTAGTTGATTGATGGTGATGTTGGCCGATGTTAATGTTGCATGGTCCGGTTGAATAGCGTCGCTATAACCAGCCACTCCCTCCACTACAATCGATGCGATTCTTCCGCGACCGGTGGGAATAACAACGATATAAAAAAACTCACAATCAATAGTGAGAAAAAAACTCCACTGGTATCAAACACTACGGAAGAGCAACACGTCCGACTGTGACGAGTGATCGGTGAGGAATGAACTGAAACTTGCTGGGTCAGCGATGTCAGGTGTTTGAATTGACGCCCTGCTGAGGGCAAAAGAAGAAATGCTAGTGTGCCGACTGTTTCTACTAGACACAAGGCAATGTGAACGACGGGTATATACCACGGATCTATGACAAAAGGTCGAAGGTCAAAAGGTCGAAGGTCATAAGGTCGAAAGTCGAAAGGTCGAAAGGACAAAAGGTCGAAGGGTCAAAAGGTTGAAGCGTCAAATGGTCGAAGGGTCAAAAGGTCGAAAGGTCGATATAAAAAAATAACTAGAACAAAAGGTCGAAAGGCCGAAATGACAAGCGGTCAAAAGGTCGAAAGGTCGAAGGGTCAAAAGGTCGAAAGGTCGAAAGGTCAAAATAAAAAAAATAACAAGGCCAAATGTCGAGAAGGTTTGAAGGTCAAAGGCTCGAAGGCTGTAGTTGGTAATAAAACTGAAAGGCCAGGATTCGTTAGGTACGAAAAGCGGATTTCAAGTTTATTCAAGTACCTGCAGCGCGATGATTTACGCCATAAATATTTTTCGCATTGCGTCACTCATAATCAATATGAGTTTTTGGATGGAATAAAAAGAAATGGTCAAAACGAATAGAAAAATTACGTATAAAGTATCAAAAATGCAATGTCTAATAAGTACATTGAACTAGAGGTTATTAAAAAAATAAAACGTAACGTTGATCTTCACCTTTTGATATTAAGGTAGATACATACATACATTTATTTGTTCAACATCACATTTAAGACAAGACATAATCAACAATAGTACGCCACAATACTCGGTTTGTGGCTGCCGCTCTCCATCCTCGGTCGCGCCCAATGCTCGCCAGGTCACGCTCCTCCTGGTCCGCCCATCGTGCTCTTTGCGCTCCACGCCTTCTTGTGCCAACCGGATCAGTTGCAAACACCAGCTTTGCAGGGTTGTTGTCCGGCATTCTTGCAACATGCCCTGCCCACCGTATCCTTCCGGCTTTGGACACCTTCTGGATGCTGGGTTCGCCGTAAAGTGCAGCGAACTCGTGGTTCATCCTTCTTCGCCACACACCGTTCTCCTGCACACCGCCGAAGATCGTCCTTAGCACGCGTCGCTCGAAAACTCCGAGTGCTTGCAGGTCCTCCTCGAGCATGGTCCATGTCTCGTGCCCGTAGAGGATCACCGGTCTTATTAGCGTTTTGTACATGGTGCATTTGGTGCGTGGGTGAATCTTTTTCGACCGCAGTTTCTTCTGGAGCCCGTAGTAGGCCCGACTTCCGCTGATGATGCGCCTCCGAATTTCACGGCTCACGTTGTTGTCAGCCGTCAGTAAGGATCCGAGGTAGACAAATTCTTCCACCACCTCGAAAGTATCCCCGTCTATCGTAACATTACTACCCAGACGGATCCAGTCGTTTTCGGTTCCGCCTACCAGCATGTACTTTGTTTTTGAGGCATTCACCACCAGTCCGACCTTTGCTGCTTCGCGTTTCAGGCGGGTGTACAGCTCTGCCACCGTTCCAAATGTTCTGGCAATAATGTCCATGTCGTCCGCAAAGCACACAAATTGTCCGGATTTTGTGAAAATCGTTCCCCGGCTGTTGAGCCCGGCTCGTTGCACCACACCTTCCAGAGCGATGTTGAAGAGTAGGCATGAGAGTCCATCACCTTGTCGCAGTCCCCGGCGATAGTTCACCCGAAACCCTTACGCAGTTTTGAACACCGTCCATCGTTGCTTTAATCAATCTAGTTAACTTCCCAGGAAAGCCGTTTTCGTCTATGATTTTCCATAGCTCTGCTCGGTCGATACTGTCGTATGCCGCGTTGAGGTCGATGAACAGGTGATGCGTTGGGACCTGGTATTCACGGCATTTCTGGAGGATTTGCCGTATGGTGAAGATCTGGTCCGTTGTCGACCGGCCGTCGATGAAGCCGGCTTGATAACTTCCCACGAACTCATTCGTTTTAGGTGACAGACGACGGAAGATGATCTGGGATAGCACTTTGTAGGCAGCATTCAAAATAGTGATCGCCCTGAAGTTCTCACATTCCAAATGGTCGCCTTTCTTGTGAATGGGGCAGATTACCTGTTCCTTCCACTCCTCCGGTAGCTGTTCGGTTTCCCAGATCCTGACTATCAGCCGATGCAGACAGGTGGCCAACTTTTCTGGGCCCATCTTGATGAGTTCAACTGCGATACCATCCTTACCAGCTGCTTTGTTGGTTTTGAGCTGGTGAATGGCATCCTTTACTTCCCTCAGCGTGGGAGTTGGTTCGTTTCCGTCCTCCGCTGCACTGGCGTCGTCGTTTCCTCCGTTGCCGTGGGCTCCCGTGCCTACGTTCTTCACGCCGTTCAGGTGCTGATCGAAGTGCTGCTTCCACCTTTCGATCACCTCACGTCCGTCCGTCAAGAGGCCTCCGTCTTTATCCCTGCATATTTCGGCTCGCGGCACGAAGCCGTTGCGGGTATGCGTTGAGCTTCTGATAGAACTTCCGTGTTTCTTGGGAACGGCACAGCAGTTCCATTTCTTCACACTCCGCTTCTTCCAGGCGGCGCTTTTTCTCCCGAAAGAGGCGGGTCTGCTGCTTCCGCTACTGTTTATAACGTTCCACGTTCTTCTCCTCCAAAACCGTTCTGCACTCTTCGTCGAACCATTCGCTCCGTCGATTCCGTTCCACGTACCCGATGGTGCTCTCGGCTGCGTCGTTGATGGCTGCTTTCACTGTACTCCAGCAGTCATCTAGAGGGGCCTCATTGAGCTCGCCCTCGACTGGCAACGCAGCCTCGAGATTCTGCGCGTATGCTGATGCGACATATATGGTACCAATATGGTTACCAACTTCATAAAACGGGTTAGGAAGCTAAGTACGAATCTCCCTCAGACAGCCATAAACAACATCATCGACCAACATCTTCAAACAAACCACTATCCGAGATCCCTACGACACTGCCTCATCAATCAACACTCTACAACAACGAGAAGAGACAACACTACCAACAATGATGATGTGATCTACAAACCCATGGTACACGTTAACATGCTCAGTGGTCGATTAGCTAAAGTTTTCAAAGCTGACTATCCGAACACTAGACTAGCATCAAGGAATGAATTTACCATTAAGAGCCTGTTTACGCAGACCAAGGATCGCATCCCACCGGAGCTTCGCAATAATGTGATATACAGGATCCCCTGTGAAAACTGTGATGCCAGCTACGTTGGCCTCACAACAACTAGTTTGAAGAAGAGACTGGGACACCATAAGAGCGACATAAACAAACTAGACAAACTTATGAATGACATCAACGAAAACAATAACGACTCGAACTACAACAGCTATGAACTCGGCCGCCTTAAGGAGAGAACCGCTCTCCTACTGCATTCGGCCGACAACAACCATCGCTTCGCTTTGGACCATACGGAGATACTAGATTCACATCGACGGTGCGCCGCTCTCCCTGTTTTAGAAGTGTGCCATATAATCAACACCAAAAAACAGTAAACAAACGAAGCGACTGTGATAGTTTAAGTACAGCATATGCAGGAATTTTACATACACTAAGGACAAAAATCAAAACAAATCATGTAGATAGACAGACAAGTAATAATCTGACGAACACTACTGACAATGACAATGACACCCAATAGACATTTTACCCACTAAACTTGCATTCAATATTTGACCCACTTCTATAGAATAGTTTTACAAAATGACGGTTGAAATAGTAAAATAGTTAGAATAGTTAGAAACAAGACAAAGTAGTGAACCGTTGCCAAGTTTTTTCCGTTTTGTCCAGTAAAATAGTTAGTGAATGTTATGTTTTGAATATTGTAAGATGTCTAATGTGTTCGTTTTGAAAATTAATTTTAGGAAATTGATGAACACCAAAAGCTTGACGAGAATGACCAAAAACAATCCACCAGACAAAGAACTAAACTTTTCTGTAAGCAAATGTGATTATGTGTATCTTTGTTAGTGTAACTCAGTCCAACTCTATTATAGAACCCTTGAAGAAGATTGAATATACAATCGAAACGTCGGGCGTAGAAAACATGCTTTAGTTCTGACCGCTCTAAAGACTGAAAGCCGAAAAAGTCTCCCGGTCGATAATGTCGGGGAAGTGCCGTCCGTCAATCAGAACGTGGTCGATTTGAGATTCCGTCTGCTGTGGTGATCTCCAGGTGTAACGATAAGGGAGGCTGTGTTGGAAAACGGTGCTACGTATGGCCATATTTTTGGAGGCGGCGAAATCAATGAGTCGTAGGCCGTTTTCGTTCGTCTGCTGGTGGGCGCTGAACTTACCAATCGTCGGTCTGAATTCCTCCTCCTGGCCTACCTATTGTGTGATTCCCAGGATATTGATATCAAAAATACTATCCTATAAATAGGACGCTGTACGGTTTTGGGTTAAGATGAAACATCATATAATCGAGCTTCAATTCTGCATACAAACTTGAGAGGCACAAATCTGATGGACGAAGCATCGAACCAAGCTGCATTGGTTTATCCTCACTTGCAAAAAGAGGCAGATTATCCAGTGCATTTGATTATGAATTTTTAGGATTAGTGGTCTTGAAAACGTGAGTAGGGGTCCAATTCGGCCATTGTGGCAACTATATTTGTATTCTTTGAAGTTTGACCCTAAACGATGGAAATCTGTTCTGGAAACAGGTCCATGCGATGGCGAGTAATAAAACCTGAAAAAGAGCCATTTCACCAAAAATCCTAAATAATATGGTAAATTTTCTCAATGATAACTGCGAATCCAGCCAGAAGAACATGAACAATGGTTGAAGGTTGAAACTCGCCACTTTTCTGCTGGGTGAAATTGCGAAAACTGTAACTGAATCGAGAGAGGAAAAAACAACTATCACAAACACGGCACACGGGAACAACAAAGGAAGCATGAAATTGCATAGATTAAACCATTTCTCATAAAAACTACTGCGAGATATTTTTTCTGCCACGAAAGAAAAATTCCATATTGTTGTGCGAAAACACAACTACTTTCTTTACTGGCGGTTAGCTGTACAAATATATTTACTAAAGAAGAACGACACTTTTTCGCATTCCACTTTGGTTCAATAACTTTCCTGCACTGCGTTGCTTTTGATCACCCTAGGGGTGGCAATCTCATCTTTATTTGAATGTATATCTACAACTCGAGAAGCCTAAGAAGCATAGTACTTTGATTTTTACTGATTGGATATCGTTAGAAGTACATGGAATCGACCCGACTATTCTGCAAGACCATGCCTTCAAAACATCATCAAGAGTTTAGTCTAATCCATGGTGTAGTGCGAAAGCACACATGACCATCGATTTGTACACCGTGGGTTCGAATCCCATTGGTAATAAATGAATTTTTGTAGCCCTTGTATACTTTTGCAATAGATTTTTAGTGGTAAACGCATGAAAATACAAATCGGGTTGGTTCATCATATTTATTAGTATAAAAGCAAAACCGTATTTGATAAGCTGACAATTTTAGTTATGCTCATCCCTAGCATTCATTGCCACCGCTATCTCCATACCATTTCCGTCGAAACTTTCCCATCTCTGGCCATGGCGTTTGCTCTCCCAGCCGTTGTGCTCCTTTGTCTCAAACGATCGGCAACCATTGGCGTATCTAGGATTTTTTCCTAGGGGGTGCCTAGAGGGTGCCAGTTTCAGTGGCTTCCAGGTTGTTAGGCTTTTTTTTTGTAAAAGGAAATATCGATCCAGCCTCAACTTCTTAGCATAATGATATACTGCGTCGCGGGAAATATTAGCCCGCAAATTTTGACTTACGTAAAACCAACATTGTTTCGAGTCTGGTTTGGACGTATAATATAAGAAATTTGTGTTTTCGGCAAAACATTCTTTCGGTTATTCTTCAGGGAATATTCCCGGCAATTTATTTGGAAATTATTTTGCAATTTATTTCATTTTCTTTTTGAAATTTGTCAGTAATTCCTTTGGATTTCGCAAATTTCTTCGATAATATCTTTGGATCCACTTCAGTAATGTCTTTAAGAATTTTTTATGGTAATATGTTTGGAATTTGATACTAAACAGCTTTCACGTATCCTTTGAAAATATCATTGGAAATTCCATTAGGACTAGGAGTTCATTTGCTTTTTTTTAATTCATTGGCAAATCTTTCAAAATGTTTTCTCGGGAGTTTCTACGCCAATTTTCTAGTAGTCTTTCAAACATTGTTTTTGTTAATGTGTTAATGTCAGCAATTCTTTTGATATTTACTTTTTGAAATTCTCCAATCACTCTTCAGGTAATTCATTTGGGATTTTTTTTAGTGAAGCCTTTGGTAATGCATTCGACAATGACTCTGGGAACTTCCTTACATTTTTTTTCATTCTACAGTCATTCTACTTTTTTGGTCCAATCGTCGATTTTTTGGGCTTTCATTATCTAAGTATGCTATTCGATATTCCTTCGGCAATTCCTTTGAAAACTTCTTCGGTAATTCTTTTATAAACCACTTCTATAATTTTAATGAAAGTTCTTTAGACAATTTTTTCTAGCTTTCTTCAGTAATTCGGAATTCCTGCAGCAGATGATTTCGGAATACCTTCGGCAACTCCCATGATCTTCTTCTTTTTTATGGCTCAACGTCCGCATTGGGACTTGGCCTGCCTCGCTTCAACTTAGTGTTCTTTGAGTACTTCCACTGTTATTATTACTTTGGGAACTTCTTCGGTAATTCCTTTGAAAATTGATTCGGCAAATGTCTTAGCGATTTCTTTCGGCAATTTATTTAAAAAAAATCTTTGTCACGGTGATTCTACGGCAATTATTTTTAGAACTTCTTACAAAATTTTCTTCAGAAATTCCTTTGATGATTTTGGAAAATTCTTTGAGAATTTTTAAGATTTTTTTTTGTGAATGTTTGTGGAAAATCCTGTAGAATATATTTTGGCAATTTATTTTTAGGATTCGTGCAATTAAGATTTTCTTCAGGAATTCCTCTGGTAATTCTCCTTTTGGCAACTAATTTGAAAGTTCTAAGGTAATTTTGATGGAAATTTTTCCGGAATTTTATTTGGGAATTTGTCGTTTTTCATGAATTTCATGGGATTTTCTTTGAGCAACCCCAGTTGAGAATTTTTGAATTTCCAGTTCAGCAATTTTCGGAAGTAGTGTAGAATAAGCAAATGTTAAAATACACGTAAATAAAAATTAAAATTAAAATCGGAAGCAATAAATATAAATACAATTAAATTATAAAGAATTACAAAAAAAATCACGATAAAATTGCCTGAGAAATTTGCAAAATAATTGAAAAATAAATTGCAGAAATAATTTCAGAGGAAAAGCCTTTGAAATTATAGAAAAAAAAAATGCTGATTAAATTCCACCATTGCAGTAATTTTCAAAAAAAAAAAAACAACTATGCCGAAGGAACCCTCAAAGAAATGGCCATGTTCTAGCGAATACGGAATCGTGGGTTCGAATGCCACCAGAATGCGATTTTTCTACAAATTCATCTCTCAATTTGTCAGTTAGCAACATTCTGTGCCTTCTAATTAATTACAAGTTTTTTTTCCCTAGGATTTCTCTGGAAATTCCAACTATTCCCGAGCTTCGTTTAGGGATTATTTTAGAGGTTTCTACTGGGATTCCTTCAGCTGGAATTCTTTTGAGAAGGCCAAGAGTAATACCATGATTAGTTTCTAGAGTAAACCATGAAAAAAAAAATCTAGAGAAATTCCTGGATCAGTCTTTTAAAAATCCCTGGGAGAATCACAAGCATTTCTGGAAGTATCATAGGAAAAGAAACCCAGCAAGAATGCAAGGAGTAATCCTTAGAGGGATTCCTGCAAGTATCACAATAAGAGTTTCTGGAGGAACTTAGAAGCAGCAGGAATCGCTTATAGAATCCCAGGAGGAGTTCCTGGATGAAAGTCTAGAGAAGTTCCTGGAGGAATCCAATGTGAAATTTATGAGAGAATCCTTGGATAAAAATTCCTCGAGGAATCACCGGAGCGCTTCTGAAGAAGTCACAGAAAAAATATCAGGAGGTATTCTTAGAAGGATTATGGGATGTATCATTGTAGAAATCTCGGCAGAAATCCTAGAAGGAATTGCCATGGATGAAACTATACAGGAATTTCTAGAGAAATTCCATCAGGAATGCATGGAGGAATAAAAACAATCCTTGTAATCAGTGCTGAAAATTTCATTTCGTCATACCTAAATTCAACCACCTACAGCTCATTTTAGAAGCTGAACCTGAGAATATGGTATATGAAAAACTTGTGCGGCTAGACCAGTTCTGCAAGAAAGTCACGGAAAAACCGCTATTTTTCAAATATTTAAGGTAAATGTCACGGACTTCCTTCGAAAAATGCCAATGATATTCACCGTGAATATCATTTGGCATTTTTCAAATGTAGTCTGTGACATTTACCTTAAATATTCGAAAAATAGCGGTTTTTCCGTGATTTTCTTGCAGAACTGGTCTAGCCGCACAAGTTTTTCATATACCATATTCGCAGGTTCAGCTTTTAAAATGAGCTGTAGGTGGTTGAATTTTAATATGACGAAATGAAATTTTCAACACTGCTTGTAATACCTTGAGTAATCCCTGTAAGAACCGGTAGAGATATTCTAGAAGAATCAATAGAGTAAGCCCTAAAGGAAGCGCGGGAGGAATTTCTGAATGAAGCTCGGGAAAATTGCCCGGAAGAATTCCAGTCACAATGCTAGGATAAATTCGTAAAAGAATCACTAGAAGAATTTCTCTAGTATCATAGTAAGAATTTCTGGAGGAGTTGCTAGAAGAACCGCAGAAGTTGTTTGAAGTATGATGGCCAAAAAGAGTTTCTGCAGGAATTCTAAAAGGAATTTCTGGAGGAATCTTTGGGTAAAATCTCTGGAGGGATTCCTGGATGAGTCCTTAAAGAAACCCATGGTAGAACAACCAAAGGAATTTCTGCAAGAATTCATCTTCATCCAATGGAAAGATCACAGCAAAATAACCAGGAAGAAGCTCTAGAAGAATCCGTAGCATAATTTCTGAAGTACCACCGTAAGAATTTCTGGAGGAGGAATAGCTGGAAGAACCGCAGGAATTGCTTGCGGAATCTCAGCTGGAATATTTGGAGGAATTCCCAAAATCCCGGTAGGTATCATAGAAGTAATTTCTAGAGAAATCCTAGAATCAGGAATGCCGGGGGTATCCTAAGAGAAGTTCCTCTAACAAATGTCTGAAGGAATACAATTCTACAATTCTCCTTGAAAGAATCAGTAGAAATATACTGAAGGAATCCCTGATAGAATTGCAGCCGGGGAATTGCTTGAAGAATTCCAGCTGGAATTCATAAAGCCAATAGAAGTTCTTGGAGAAATCCCCTGTGGAATCTCTGGAAGAACCTCTGGGGGAAGTCCTGGATATAACCTTGAAGAAATTTATGTAAGAATCGCCGAAATGATTTTTCTTTAAATCCCAGGGAATCTTTCCGGAAAAAAAATCAGAAGAACTGCCCTAGTAGAATTCCTGAAGGTACCACAGTGAGAACTTTTGGAGGAGAGACATTGCTGGATGAATCGCAGCAGGAGTTGCTTGAGGAATCCAACTGCCGAAGGAAGGCCAATATAAGCTCCTGAAGGCATTTCATGGGAATTTCTAAAAGAATCTCTGAATAAATTCTATGAAGGAATTCCTGGAAGAATCACTGGAGAAACTTCTGAAAGGATCCCAGGAAGATTGTCTTGAATAATCCCACCAGGAATCCCTAGAAGAACTCCAAGAAGTATCATATTAAGAATTTCCAGAGAAATCCTAGGAGAAATTGCTGGATCAATCTTTGCAGAAATTTCTAGTATGTACAACATCATCAGGACTGCCTGGAGAATCCTAAAGGAAGTTTATTGAAGAAATATAGGGAGGAATCCAAAAAGGAAGCATACAGAAATCACTGTATGAATTGATAGAGGCATTTCTGGAGGAATCCATGAAGAAGTCTGTTGGTTGTTCTTAACAATATCCAAAACGTTAAAACGTACAACAGGAATATAAGTAATTCCGGGTGTGCTTAAGTTATGTTCAAATGTGCCATTAATAAATATTGGAATTATTGTGTGCAGTTTTAAGTTTTGGGTGACTGGAAAAATTCTAGGGGGTGCCAAATTTGTTCTAGGGGGTGCCAGGCACCCCTGGAACCCCCCCTAGCTACGCCAATGTCGGTAACGTTAGTTAGTTGCTGGAAACAACCTCGGAGTTGTAATAGGGGAACTGGGGGTAAGACGCCCACGTTAAGGAAGAGTCCAATTTTAACCACGAAACACTTCAAAATACACACTTTTTTTGCACTAACATGAAGCACCAACATGTTTCCTTCCGAATGGAAAAAACCATAAACCATTTTTATGTTTTACTACTGAAAAATTCAAATTTGAAAAAAAATTCGATTTTCAGAATTTCAGTTTTATTGCGGGGTAAAACGCGCCACTAGCCACAGCTAACGCCAGGATGCCAAATTGTGTACATATACTTGCGCGCCTGGTGTATTGTCAACTGTTATTGTTCGAGAATGGTATACAGTCATTGCATAATTATGGATCACCTGTAATTATGGGTCAATTCCATTTAAACGGCATAGTGAGCTGTTTTATCAATAATTACTACAAAATGACTCACGAATGTATGATTAGTGAAGTTATTTTTAGTAAAAATGTGCTATTGCATGGTTCCAACTTGTGTTCTGCATTATTTAAGCCAGAATTTGGATCTAAATGGCTATTTCAATGTAATTAACTAGGGGTGGGCATTTTACCCCACACATGCCTCAAAAGTTTGGACCCTTGTATAAAACTTATGAAGGTCAAATTCGATATTTTTTCCGCTTGGTACACAAGTAAGGGGAGTGTGCAAAACAGTTTGTGGGGATAGCGAGAAAAAAAATCTTTTAAATTATGTAAAAAAGTGCAAAAAAATTACAGGCTAAAATTACATCAAAAGTAACAAAAATGTTTTTTTAGAGTTTTTATACAATTTTTTTTAGTAAAAATATGTAAATTTAAATGTAAAGAAGCATTTTTCTTCTTATTTTAACGGTTGCAGTCGAAAAAAGTACTGAAAACAACGTGGTTTGTCTAAAACGCACTGGGTGGCGCAACTTGCCCCCTATGGGCGTTATGGCCGCAGTTCCCCTACCATACCTGAACTTTTACCTGTCAGCCAGCAGCCGGGTACCATTTGGTGAAATGGGACGAACCAGAAAAAAAACGCTCATATTTTTTCCTCGCCACATTTGCGACCCGAGTGGAGCCCGCTAGCAACCAGCTGCGAAACGTGAGTCGAAACTTTCTCCCGCTAGGTCCCATTCATCATAGTTGTCCCCATCTCGTGGATCCTTGGGCAGGGGGTCCCAGTGCAACCGTAGAATTCGTTTATTACCCACCACCACACTGGCGCGGCCCGGTCGTCCACCCTCCGCGAGAGATTACTTTTGTATGAAAGGATTTTTTCCCGCCATTCGCGTTCGCTGTTTTCCCAGTTGCAATTTTCGCCTTCCGTTGCGGAACCGTTCGGAAAGCACACACACACAAACAAACAGCACTTTCTACCTCGATCGACAGAGCAAAAAAAGGGGCCAAAGGTGTGGAATGTGAAACGTGTTTTGCGCTACCGACCCCTCCAAATCCATTCCAGTAGTGACCGCGGCCATGAGTTTTCAGTACTTGTGGTCACTAGAGTGGCCCATACACTTGAGTGAGCATTCAACCTCTGACGGAAGCACAGCGAAATGTATCGAGTCCAAATTTCCGGAGGATTATATTTAAGACCAAAACCTTCTGGTCACAGAAGAAGGTTTGCCATTTCAAACCAGATCCATTTTGTGGCCCACACTAGTGGTCAGTTTTTATTTCGCTACTGTAGAATTTATCTCATGTTTCCGAGCTTCGGAAGGAGGGGGGGGGGGGGTTGGGGGAAGGCCAATGAAGCTCACGTTTGTTAGTAGCTGTTGTTGTTGTTTCACAGTATTTATTTTTTTATTTTCGGAGTTTCCATTCCGAAGGCTATAAATAACCAGAGCTCCGAAGGGATTTTCCAAGAGATAATGTTTGTAATTGAATCGAATGGAAGCGTTAAAATGAATTAACTGGGTGTTGTAAAATTGGCTTACTCAGCCAACGAGGAGCATTGAGGTGCGGCCTCTGCTCTGTGGATATACTGTTGATTTTGGGGTTCATTTTGGATGCCAGTGTGAAATCAATATTATCCTTCCTCGAAAGCTCAAGCAAATGCCAGAGGAAATGTTCGAAGGGTTGTTATTTGGACATTGCCGTGTTTCTTGAATGAATTACATTTTGAATATTGTACCCCTTGTGGTAAAACGTCGTTTAACATAATGAGCGATAAAAAACATCACGGATTAATCACAATGTGGAAATAGACGAGCTTGTTGGTTTACTGGTTATCGCTTCTGTTTAGTATGCATAAGGCCCAGGGTTTAATCATTGGCCCGTCTTTTTCCTTCCACTTTGTATCTTTCTATCTACTTTCTCGTTTTTCGCTAGAACTACAATTCATCTCTATCCATTCAATGAATGACATTGTTATGTTATTAAATCATTCATATGGGCATAGTCATCCCTAGAAATAGAAACGGGTTGAATAGCCTTTTCTCTTCCTTTCTCTATTTTAGTAATGAGATGGAACTGCCTAAATTTTTATCCAAATGAATTCAGATTATTACCTAAATGGATTTCGTGGTTGCAAAGAAGTTTCAGAAGAATGCGTGACTAGGAGATTTAAAGGGGGGTCATACGCGGTTTCAGAGTGCTTTGGAGAGTTTCATGTGCCTTGCAGGGGGTCCACGGAGGTTTCAGAGGGTAATCGGAAGCATTTCAGGAAGATTCACAGGATTTTAAGGGAGTACCGGAGGCGTTATAGAGCGTTTTCGGGTGTCTCGGAGGGCTTCAGGTGCATCACATGGAGTCCTAGGAGGCCTCAGGGGGTTTTCGGAGGACCTCCAGGTGCGTTACAAAGTGTTTTCGGGGGTTCCAGAGGGCCTCAGGAGCGTTATATGGGGTCCGTAGGGGCTTCAAGGGGTTTCCGGAGGCATTTCAGGAAGTTTCAGAGGATTAGCAGGGGGTTTCGGATGCGTTACAGGAGCATTTTCAGGGTCTCAGTTGCGTGACTTTGGTCCGAGGTGGTTTTTGATTGAATTTCAGGAAGTTTCAGAGGATCTTTAGCAAGTTTCAGAAGCGTTACAGGAGCATATTAGGGGTATTAAGGACAAACGTCTTGACATCCCGCTTCATCACTGCATCAAAACTTCAAACGCACAAATCTCAAGAAGCAAGCATTACACAACAAAGCAGTTTATTATTCTGTTCTTGCTCACTTGTAATAAGCTTAAAATAAGAAGATCAGGTGCGCTGGTTTTGTTTACGAAGAGATTTGTGCCCTCGAAATCGTGAGTAGGTGCCAAAGTCGGCCATTGTGGTGGCCATGTTGGGATTCTAACAAGTCTGCCCTTAAGAGGGTCTCGGGTGTGTTACAGGGGTCCGAGGGCGTTTCATGTGGTTTTCGGTGGCTTTTCAGGAAGTTTCAGAGAATGTTCAGCGAGTTTAATATCAAGTCCTTCCAGACTGATTACACTTGTAGATCCGATGATCAATACTCAAGGGAGCTCTTGGAGATTCTTAAACAAACATTGAACTCACCACTCGACAGCACATAGTTGCATGAGGCTATGCAAGCTGAAGCCCAGAATCAGGTAAGGTGGGGTTAGAAGATAGGATAACACCCAACCCACTAAACACATTCCCATTAACGCCAAACCCTACGTCTCTCAGGCACCCTCAAGGCTAGCTGCGTAGCCATGCAGCAACGAACATCGATGACTCGTTTTGGGAAGTCCGCCAAGATAGCATGCTGGAGCTTTGTCAGCTTCCCGGGTGGTCCTTACCAGTCCCTTTATCCTCGGAAGGTGGGCAGGGTCGACACCACGCCTGCTTCTAACTGCACAGCTAGTATCAAGAACTGATACTGCGTGCACAGCAATTTGGCCTTCCACTGCACACAGAAGGACGTGCTGACGTGGGCCTCCATCTGCCCCAACCTTGCCGAGGACCCCTTTCTAACCGCGTGCTCTAATCCAATCCAGTAGACCGACGCCACGACAGCAACCTACCAAAATGTTCTCCCACGGCCACTTAATCGCTGTAAGGGTCGATTTCGACCGCAGGGCATCGGTATGACCTACGTAGCTGACTCCGAACCCTTGGACCACCTCATGTATAGCGTCTGAACAAGCCACTCTCCGAGTCCACGCGCCACCTCCTCTGTAGCTCGAAGACGATGTGGGTGATAGCCGTTGAAACGGCATGTCAGTCAAACTCATCCCTACATATCCTCTGGACAAGATTGTCCAGCGTTGTGTCCTCCGTGCATGTGGCAAGCATACGGTCACGCATTGTGCGAAAACGCGGGCACACGAACAAAACATGTTCGACCATTTCCTTTAAACCAGCACAAACCGGGCATTCGGGAGAAACCGCATGACTTTAAATTTTGTCATGATGGTTTTTTAGCTAAAACGATTGTTTTGCAATATTGAACTTTTAACTATTGCAAAAATAGGGACGACCTACTGCGTATGCCTCTTATGCTACGCATTTCGAAGCACTCCAAATCTTCCCCGATAAGGATACCTATAGACACCATACCAGTGATGACGCAGAACGCATCGTGTGACTCGGTACGGTACTCGCTCGCATCCCTCAGACACATCAGCCTGTAAGACCAAGCCCACTCATGGGCTCAATCAAGCGTTTTAACGTTAAGTAGAGCCCCGAACAAAAAAGCGAACCGCACCGGTCGCTGCTAAGTAGGGCTCGAAAGCTAAAAGTTTACGTACGGTTCGTAGCAGGGCTTAGAATATAGAGACACGCAAAGTACGGTCTCTATCCGTAGGCTCGTGCGCTCTCTCGCGTTTAGCTCTCTGGGTAGCGTAAAGTGGAGACGAAAGAACATGAGTATGGATTTGTTGCCCGGTTTATAGTTTCTAGAGAATGATTTTCTTGTTTTGTATAGGTAGGAATTTATTTTAGTTTGCATCAATTATTTGAAATTTTCAACCAATCAATATCATAGATCGTTACACGAATAACACAACAAATTGTCTGACATAGAATTGTGATAGAGTGACAATACAAACGCAGAAAAATAATAGGTTTAAATTGACAAGCTTTGCTTAAGTATGTTATGAATAAAGTTTTCGCTTCTTCGCCAATTTTAGGATCATGCATATCGAAAATGTATTGATTTTCTCTTAAAAATAGTTACAATTGCTCATAATCGCACCTTTAGTTTTTGATTCGGCCGATCGTTTCGAAACTAATATTTGAAGAAATGTATAGTGATTCAGTGAGTTTTGCTGTTTTAACACGTACATGTTTGAGCCGGGTTTTCTACGCAGCAAGTAAAGCTTAGTTTCGCACATTTAGAAAAATGTCCAAATAAATAAATCGCGAAGTTCGTTCCGACAAGTTTCAAAATTATCGTCATCCGACGCAGATTCCGGTGAGAAGATGTGCGTATTTTCTAACCCGAAAAGAAACTATCTGACGGTAATAAGTGACCACAAGGTTTTCTTTCTTCACTTTCCGGGCTGAGATTCTCCGCTTTGAAAGAGCTGTGCCTCGCGTTTCGTTTTGTCGTGTATATTTCAAAAAGGCAAAGGAGTTTTGGTTTGATTGCTGTTTTTGAAAATGGTGGTCGTCAGTGGGTGGTTTATTAAATATAAATTTGTGTGCGAAATGGGTAACTTCATCGTTCACGCATCCTTCCTCCCCTGTAAATTCGAGAAGTACCTTGCCGAAATAAAATATTCTGTACTCCAAGTATTTCGAAGAATCATCTTTGCGCGTAAATACAACGCAGTAGACCAGGCCACTTTGATGCATGTGTCATATCTCTGATATGCTGCAAGCATCAGTATTGACAAGAAAAGTAACACGATTGCTTTCCAGGGTGATTCCGCGTATGTATGAGATTAGATAAGAGTAGTAACGATTTTTCAAAGATGCATTGACTGTACCTAACTCAACTCAGATATCATAGAAACACTACAGTTATTTCTTTTTGTAAAAACTAAATCATACCGATAAAAATCTTAAAAAATGTAGTCGAGCTGCCAAGTTTCACCAATTAAAATAGGCGGTGTGCAGTACTGCCATATTGTAGGTTCCTCGTTGTAGAAAAAGCAAGGCGTTGGATGTTAAAATACAACAATTGTTGTATGAAGTGCCAAAAAGGAGAGTGGGCTCATTATGTACTTTGACAAATACGCAGTCTACTTCAAGCGCATAGAATCTGCTTCCAACAAAATATTCATATACCAGCATCCAAAAGATCGCAATATATATTAAGATTTGCGAGTGATGCTTTGTAACTAAAAGGTTGTGACTGAGTATAGAATTAGCTGATGTTAAAATACACGTTAATGAAAAAAGGTTGCGCAATCTTATTGCAGACTGTTGGAAGACAGCTTCTACTATGACCAGGATTCAAGAATCTTGACCTACGCGAAGTTGTAAAGGAGACATGTACGTTATAAATGTGTTGGAAATGCAAGGGATGTAATTATTCAATAAACCTAATTATTGAGAAAGATGCTCATAATCTCAAATTCAGATAAATTTCTTGCGAGAAAGGCAACATGAATATTGAAGAGATGGATATTATTTTAGATAAAAATTCAACCTACAAGTCATACAGTAAGCAACAAACATATAATTTTAAAAAAGATTGCTTGAATTCCGGGATTAAATACAATCATAAATTATTGAGAAAATGATATCTTTAAACGCACCAAAACTGGTACAAATCTCCAAGGGAATTATTTATTTGAATTCAATTTTTACTAACAGCTTTCAGTCTTATCCAAAACCCCATCTTTCATAATATGAGCACAAATTATTATACTGAATAAGATTTGCAATAACCCCATAGAAATACACAAAATATTGCGATGATTTACAGAAGTGCAAAAAAAAACGATGGTACGGAGAGAATAGAGACCACCGGTGCGCAAAGGCGACCGATCATTATTTTACTCACATGGAAACGAACGACCGGTGCGAAAATGGGTTGATAACGAAATTAAAAATCGTTAACGACGTGCTGTTGCGTGTGTAGTATTAAGCCCACGGGTGGGCTTGGTCTAAGTACTTTCCAGCTTACCACGGTAGCTTTCGGTACTTAGCGCAGTGCCCCACGCCGGGCCGCCATACCTTAGTATGGACGTAGCGACACTAGCCAGAAGCTTGCGTTTACTGGCGTACACCGCAGTGCTATTAAGCATCATCCGGGACAGTGCCACTATAGCTGTGGAAACTATTCGCTGGTTAGTTTATAGAGGAAACCCAGCTGTCTGTTGGCCTTGGAAATTATGTTCTCATAGTGTAGTCGATAAGAAAAAGCTGGATCGAGGATGACACCTAAGTCGGAAATATGATCAACACGTTCCAGTTGCTGATTAGAGATGGTGTAGTTATAAACAATAGGCCTTAACTTTCGGTGAAATGTGATGACGCTGCATTTTGCAAAACTAAGTGTCAGCTTATTTTTGGAGCACCATTCTACGAATACGTCCAACCATTCTTGAAGAAGAAGGCAATCGTTTATGCTATTGACTACGATGAATAGTTTCACGTCATCCGCATAGAATGAACGATAACCAGGTGGTAGTAGTCTTGACAGTTCGTTGATAAAGATTGAAAACAGCAATGGACCTAAGTTGCTTCCTTGGGGAACGCCAGACGTATTAGAGAAAAGTTCCGACGACTCATTACCAATTGTAACGCTCAGTTTACGGTTAGTCAGGTATGACTTGAACCACTCGATGAGATTAGAGGAAACTCCCAGCTTGTGCATCTTACTCAGTAATATATTGTGATCCACACGATCAAACAGTTCGACAGTTGGTCTCGTGACAAACAGTCGTGTTTCTCCGGCGCGAATTATTTCTCGAGAAATAATCCTCATCGAAGCGCGCTTACCCTCTGTAGTTAGCCGATGCTAGATTATCTGGTATATCTTTTGTGAGTTTATCACCACATAAGTGGTGTTGCCCAGCCAGACAACAGATTTGTCGCCAAATAAGTGATTTTCCAAGCCTCAGCTGCGACGAAAAGAACGCTTACGAGAGGCACATAGTGGAAGTGATATAAATACCCATTGAATACACACGTCCTGTAGAAACGGCAGCATTACTATCACACAAAGAGTGTGAGTCATTTTGCTTTGTCTAATTCGAGACAGATTGCGCCGTTCCGGACGGTGGAGAATTTGTTAAAAAAGTAAGGTGATAAAGTTGCAACCATAAGTGCGAACAAGGGTGAATAAAATGCGAAGTACACCTGGCCCCTTTGAGGGGCCGGGACCGTCAAATATGTTAGGAGGACAATTCACGGGACGTAGCTTCCCTGAATGGGGTGACCTCCAAGGGAACCATGGTGACCTAGTCATGCTACGAATGGAAGCTGCCACAGGATCATTGCCAAATGCTCCATTCCTGTTGAGAAAATCGGTTGAAGCGTATCTGGGCGTACCGATTGATGGAGCCTTCCCCGAGGCCAAAGGAACTGCATACGTGTTGAAGCTAAGGAACGAGCGTCTGGTTCAACGTTTGAAGAAAATGAACCAGCTGACGGACGGTACCGCGATAAGAATCATCGAACATCCGGTTCTCAATAAAACGAAATGCGTAATTAGTTGCAAGGATACGGTTGGCTATACAGATGAAGAATTAAAAACAGAGCTCCAGGACCAGGGGGTCGTAGACCTCCGACGTATCACTCGCTCGGAAGGGAAGGAAAGAGTCAACACTCCAACATCTTAACCATCAACGGCACAGTAGCTCCAAACCATATCGAGGTAGGCTGGTTGAGATGCCCCACGCGGCCTTACTACCCAGCTCCGATGTTGTGTTTTGGGTGTTACAACTTCGGTCACACCAAAGCACGTTGTCAACAACAAAATCCAGTATGTGGCAATTGCTCGGAAAACCATCAAAGCGATCGTGAGAACCCTTGCAAGGCAAACGCATTTTGTAGACGTTGTGAATCTTCTGAACACTCTCTGAGTTCGAGGAAATGTCCCAAGTACAAAGTGGAGGAGGAAATTCAACACCTACGTGTTGACTTGGGAATTTCATACCCAGCAGCTAAGCGAACCTTCGAGCAGCAAAGAGGCACAACTTCGTACGCAATTGGCGGCCAAAGTAGATCAACTTCAGCAGGACATGACAAACAAAGACAGGAAAATTGAGGCCCTCATGCAACAAATCGAAGCTAGAGACCTGGAGATAAAGAAACGTGATACAAAAATCGAACAGCTTGAAGCGGTCCTTCGAGAAGGGCCCCAGGAAAGGCTCTTAATGGTGCAAGAACATGGAACTATTGCGGACCTTCTCTGCAAGGTTAAAACCTTGGAGCAGAATCTTGAAAAGAAGAGCCGGGAGGTCATCACCTTACGAACAATCTACGCACCGGAATCGATCAACAGAACCCCGCTGGTCAGTGGAACTACTTCGAAGACCGAAACTACCCAGTTGACTACGGAAAAAAGCGGACATAAAGAAACATCGGGAAATATAAAGCTTGGAAAGACGTCTAAATCTGTGTCCCAGAGAAAGGAACACAATACACCCTGGAACACCAAGAAGAATCCAGTGACGCAAGACAGCCCAAAGTCCAAACGACAAAAAAGGAACACCACTCCGAACCCCTCTGATGAGGAAAATGACGATACTACGCAAATGATTGTACCGGACATCATTGAAGTCGATTATGAAATCTCGTCGAACGACGAAACGATGATCGACGACTCTCTAGCTTTCCCGCAATAGACAACATTGACTTCCCAGTCCATGAAGCAATTCCTGAACAGCTGAATTAAATTTGTAAGTTTTCTCACCACTCTACTCGGAGCAAAGTGAAACTCAGCGAAAACGGACTGGGAGGAACACCAACGAAAACGATAACACTTCTTACGGTAACGAACAATCACGGATCACTCAACATCAAGACCAGAGCGAACAAATCTCTTCACTACAAATACATCCAAAGTCTTCAACTCAACCATCTCTTCCAAGCTCGGATTCAAGAAGCAAAAACGTTTATCAGAAGCCAGGTATTATACCATCAGAAGCAAGATCAAATGCGCGATTATACGATGAATTCCAGCTGAACACTAGGTAGGCTACTCCACGGCCTACAACTTCCTGGCGTACATACAACACCCATGAATCCGCTACGAACAACACCAGTATACCGAACAGGCGGAAGACATCTACGGTCATCAAGATCATTCACGATCTCATCACGGCTGATTGTAGTCACCCGGTGGAGTCACTGGGCAGTAGGGGCCCCGTCGGTGCGGAAGCCATGGTTCCACCGGAACTGGCGGACAACCCCCTTCACCCTTTGACGGCCGGAAGAGGGACGGAAAAGGGAACTTGTTCCTATTCCCCTAAGGATTTCACAGGATGCGGGAGCAAACGAGGGTCGATGCGAGGGAAACCAAGCTCTCCCCCTCAGGACGACGTGGGATTCAAGACCAGACTGGAACAGGATACCGAGCCAAGCGAACCATCAACAACACCACTGGATGGAACTCTGCCACCGCTCGATGGAGGGTCGATGCGCGGGAAACCAAGCTCTCCCCCTCAGGACAACGTGGGATTCAATCAATACCACTCAGATTTGGATGATTCTCTTGCAGCTAGATCAACCAGTACAGTTCACCAATAAGTTCCTAACTCCTTCGCTTTACAATGGAACATGAATGGGTTCTATAACAATCTAGCGGATTTAGAGATGATGGTAAGGGACATGTGTCCCACAGTAATTGCCATTCAAGAGGTCCATCGAACCAGTAAACTAGGACTGGACAGGTGCCTCTCCGGAACCTACAAATGGCACCTCAAAGTGAATCGTAACATCTACCACTCAGTAGCTGTCGGAGTGAAAGCTTATAGCTCTTTCGCCGTAATCGACATCGATACTGCCCTTCCAGTCATTGCAATTCGCATTAATTCGCCTTTGCCAATATCCGTAGTATGTTTTTACATCCCCTGTGGTAATATAGATGACCTAAACAAACAGCTAAACGAAATTATGGAACAGATTCCTGAACCAAGAATACTCCTAGGAGACTGCAACGGCCACCACCCAGCATGGGGCAGCTCATCCATGAATACACGTGGCAAAATCATAGCAGATGTGGCTGAAACAACTGGTTCACTCATTCTCAATGATGGAAGCAAGACATACATCAGCGGCCGAAGAGAATCCACCGTCGATATATCCATGGTCAGTTTATCAGTCGCCAGCCGCTTTCTTTGGAAAGTTCATGACGACCCTCTTGGCAGCGACCACCGACCGATAATCGTCCTCCTCAACGACCAGCCTCCACAAACTT
The DNA here is from genome assembly GCF_035046485.1 of Aedes albopictus. Classification (NCBI taxonomy): domain Eukaryota; kingdom Metazoa; phylum Arthropoda; class Insecta; order Diptera; family Culicidae; genus Aedes; species Aedes albopictus. The sequence goes on along the minus strand of NC_085136.1, from coordinate 314,707,815 downwards.
CTCGTCGACCACGCTGGATTTATGATCAGGCAGACTGGGTCACATTCCAATCTACAATCGACGAAGCTCTGGACACTACCGCACCGACTACCGTTTCAAACTTCGTAAAGTCAATACACCGAATAGCATCAGACACTATCCCAAAAACCAGTTCTAAGCCTGGTCGAAAGGCTCTTTATTGGTGGTCACCAGAAACAAAAAAGGCCGTAAAAGCTAGGCGAAAAGCACTTCGGGGTTTCAAGAGGCTACCAGATGACCACCCGCAGAAGGAAGAAATGCATATGATATACAGACAAGCAAGGAACAATTGTCGGCAAATAATACGGGACTCGAAAGATAAAGGCTGGTCTGATTTTCTAGACAGCATAAATAATCAACAGACCCCCGCAGAGCTATGGCGCAAAGTAAACACCTTAAACGGTAAAAGACGGTTCAAGGGTCTGGAAATATACCATCAAGGATCCTCAACAAACGACCCCCAAACAGTGGCAAACGTACTCGCTCAATATTTTGCAGATCTGTCCGCAATTCACCGGTATGACCCAAAATTTGTCCGAAGGAAAAACGTATCACGAGGTTCGCTCAATCAGGTTCAAATACCGGCAGGCAACAACCACGAAATCAATGTTCCGTTCTCGTTAGCGGAGCTGGATTTTGCTTTGAGGAAGGCGAAAAGCAAATCCGTAGGCCCCGACGAGATTGGGTACTCCATGATAAAAAACTTAAGGCGAAACTGGAAGCATTTCCTCACTTTTTGGTTTTTGATTTTTCATTAAATAACGAAGCAATATTTTCAAAATCGGTTTTCGTGCACATGTAGAGTATGGATCAAGGTATCTTCTGATTTTTTTTTTTGTAGTGGAAAATGTTTTTCGTTTTTGCAGAAACCATTTTTGAACAAAATTTCACAAAAAAATGGTTTTTGCAAAAATGGAAAACATTTTCCACCTCAAAAAAATTCAGAAGATTCCTTGATCCATACTCTACATGTGCACGAAAACCGATTTTGAAAATATTGCTTCGTTATTTAATAAAAAATCAAAAACCGAAAAAATGAGAATATGCTTCCAGTTTCGCCTTAAGTGAGAGAGGTAAGTGCTATCTTCTACAGTTGTTCAACAAGGAGTACATCAATAACACTCTGCCGTTAGAGTGGAAACACAGCTTAGTTGTTCCCATACCGAAAAACAAAGGTCCCAACAATAAACCAGACAGTTTCCGCCCAATATCCTTGACCTGCTGTCTCTCGAAAATCTTTGAAAGAATGGTCAATCGCCGCCTAATTCGCTACCTTAAGGACGAGAACCTTTTGGACCACCGGCAACACGCATTTAGACCGGGCCACGGAACGGGGACATATTTTGCAACACTTGGTCAAGTATTGGACGATGCTTTAAAAAATAACAACCACGTAGAAATGGCCACTTTGGATCTTGCCAAAGCCTACAATCGGGCGTGGACACCGGATGTTATTCGCAAGCTTGCGGAATGGGGCCTCTGTGGCAACGTTCTGCATTTCATTGAAAACTTTCTCTCCAATCGCACTTTTCAAGTGCTTATCGGAAACCATCGATCAGCTGTAAAAGCTGAAGAAACCGGAGTTCCACAGGGATCTGTGATTGCTGTCACGCTGTTTTTAATAGCAATGAATGGGGTATTCGAGTCCCTGCCGAAAGGCATATATATTTTTGTGTATGCAGACGATATTGTACTCGTAGTTATCGGGAAACATCCGGTGGCATTAAGAAGGAAACTTCAAACAGCAGTTAATGCGGTTAGCAGGTGGGCTGACTCAGCAGGTTTTCAACTATCAGCTGAAAAAAGCGCATGGACTCATATTTGCCTCGTAAAACACCGCCCACCTAAAAAAGAAGTAACCATTCACGGCAAAGCTATCCCTTTTAAAAAAAACCCTAATGAATCCACCTAGCGGTGATGATGCCTTTCTCGTGCTTTAAAATATCCTTTCAACAAAACTCAAGCGACATGTTGATGACATTGACATAAATACAAAATGCAAACTGCTTGCTAAATCTACTCAATATGGATACAATTTATATTAGCATAATATCCAATATTCAGAAAATATAAGACAACTATCCAAAATTCAAACCAAACAAGAGTCATGAAGCCGCAAAATTTCGAAACGTCATTTTTGATTTTCCGGTCATTATTTTTTGACTCCGGATATCTACTCCAACTAAACTAACCGCCATCTTGAACATTGAGACACCATCTTGGATGTTCTGGTATTCATTTTTGGACCTCTGCACCTAAAATTACATAAAATAGTCGTCGTATTGAATTTTGGCATGTCGTTTATGATTTTCTGGTTACCAGTTTTGGACGAAGACCGGCATTCTTCCCCATTTCAAACTATAGTCATATTGCAGACCTTGTGAAACAGCGCACAGCTTGGGTTTACATATTTTGAATTCTGGACATATTTCCATACAAAATATGCCCAAAATGCAAGAATTAAAAATCCTGTAAAATAGTTGCTGACTTTAATACTGGGCCATTATCTTGGATTTTAGACCGCTATCTTGGATACTCTAGTGGACTCCGAACATATTTCCCATACCAAATACACTTATTTTACATAGTTTTAGAGCTCAAAATTCCTTAAAACAGCCGCCATCTTCTGTTGACGCGATCAAATTCTTAATTTTCCATTCAACGTTGACCCATCCTGCTATAAATTTACACCTTAGGAATCTGAAATGATACGATTTGATGAGATCGCTTTAGTTTTGTATATATTTTGTTCTCTTTCATATATGAGAACTTAGACCTATTCGTCACTGTTGTCCATACCTAACGTTTATCAGGCCACTAAACAAAGCCACGATTTAATTTTCCACATGAACGTTGGTTCTGCTGCACAACAGCTAGTATCTAATGTGATCTAAGGCTATTTTCTTGCTAACCGTTCACTAGATTATCAAAAAATCTGCGATCTGATGTGTCGTATGTATGGGTTTGATTCATTTTTATATTTGGTAATTTCCGACACTACCGGTTGTCCCAATTATAGTCTGAGATTATTTTATAGCGAATTCTTCACCTTTACCTAATCACCGCGATTTGATATATCGCATGTATGGGTTTGATTCAGTTTTACTTTTAACCACTTTCGAAGCCACAGCTGAACCCGCAACACTACCGGGAATCTAATGTGGTCTGACCCCATTTTTCCATTAGGTTGTCGATAAGTCGTGATCAGTCTTGATAGAGATCACAGTCATTTGAACCATTTCGTCGATATTCGGCGTCCTTTGTCTCCGACATTCGCAACACAAGCAATCAAACTACTGTTCGAAACAAAAATGTCAAACCTTCACCACGATAGCGGCTTCGGGAGACGGTTCGGCTTTTGTCATTCCTGTCTTCTTCCATAATAAGAGCTATGTTGCCCACCTGTGTGTCGTATTCAATGCAATATGCAAGAATAAACTAATATTAACATTCATAATCGAAATTGGCTGAAAATCTATGCGTAAAGTCCTGTTTGTATTGTTGTCACTTCATATATGTGTATTTGAAATATTTCAATGCTTTGTATATTGTCTGTCGTCGTCAGAGTTCGCTGTTCTTATTGGATTTTGTCATATCAGTTCGGTTTTTGTCAGTGTCGTATCAATTTGTAAACAATGTCCGAAGATATAATCTACTGCGTTTCTTGTAAAAAAGAAGAAAATGATCCAAAAAAAGTGATCGAATGTGCTCAATGCCATAAATGCGAACATTTCAAGTGCAGAAACATCTATGGAAGTGCCATACGGAAGCTTAAAGCAAAGGCTTTCTTCTGCTCCTTGGAGTGCCAGGATTTCTTCCAAAGGGCATCACAAAGCTCATCGACTGACCCTGAAGTACTGAAAGAACTACGCATGGTACTAACGGAAGTCAAAGGAACTCGTTCAGAGGTGCAAGACATGAGAAACACTATCTCTGAAATGGAAAAGTTTCAAAACTTTCTGGCCGATAAACTCGATACCCTTCTTACCGATGTGAAATCTTTGAAGCAGGATCAGGCTACTCTAAGATCAGATGCTGAGCAACTGAAGAAAAAACATCACCAGCTGTGCAACACTGTCAACGAACTAGAGTTGGAGGTTGATCGTTTGAACAGAATGAGTTTGACCAGAAATATGATCATGTTGGGGATACCGATGAAGAAGGATGAAGATGTCAGCCAGATCGTCGAACAAGTGTCAGCAGCGGTTGGTTATGAGTTACCCGAGGAAGCGATTCTGGAAGCAAAGCGGCTGTCATCAATTGAAACTAAACAACGAAATGCCGATACAGCGCCGATTAAAGTTGTGTTTGCGAAAGAGCAGTACAAGGAAGAGCTAATTGCTAAGAAGCGTAGCTTCGGTCCATTACTGTCTAAGGCTGTCGACCATTCGCTGGCGGATGGTACACGGAAGATAGTTTTACGCGATGAACTAACCCCACGCGGTATGGAGCTCTATAAACAAGTACGAGATCTGCAAGATAGCTTAAACTTCAAGTTTGTCTGGCCAGGACGGAATGGTGTTGTTTTGGCCAAAAGGAATGAACACTCGAAAATCGAACTCATCCGCTCCCAATCGGATATACTGGGGTTGCAACGCACCGGCACCAAGAGAAACCTGGATTATTCAATGAACTCGTCTATGCAGTCATCGCCCATTCCGGAACCATCGGCTAAGCGACGTTAAGGGAGATAAATTCGGGCATAAAGAACGTGATAGATTCAATGTTTAAAAATTATTATCATGATTGTGTAGAGTCTTGGCTGAGAAATAAAAGCTCTTTGAACACAAATACAACTGTCAAAGTCATTCAATTAAACATCAGGGGACTGAATGAATTGTCCAAATTTGATCGCGTGAGAGAATTATTGGATCGCTTTCGGGAACGAGTGGATATCATTGTTTTGGGCGAAACTTGGCTGACGAATGATAAGACTGGACTGTACTTTTTGAACGGATATACGGGATTTTTCTCGTGTAGAGACGACCAGCATGGGGGATTGGCCTTATTTATCCGAAACGATTTAAAGTTCAATCTGTGCTCGAACAGAACAATTGATGGCTTCCATCACATTCATATTCAACTGTTAACTAAAGGAAAGCAGTTGCAGGTTCACGCTGTGTACAGACCACCAAGTTTTGATGCCAGACGATTTTTGTCCGAAATCGAAGCCATGATTGCGACTAGCAATAGCAATCAGGAATGCTTATTGCTTGGAGACATGAATATTCCCATTAATTTAGCATCAAACAACATTGTCGCAGAATACACTAGACTTTTGGAATCATACAACATTTTTGTAACAAACACGATGATCACGAGAAAAATAAGCGGGAATATCCTGGATCATGTTGCGTGCTCTGGACGAATTGTTGGAAACGTGATTAACGAAACAGTTTTCAATGACTTCAGCGATCATTGTCTAATCGCAACTAATCTGCGTCTTCAAGACAGAGTAAGCAAACAAACCTTTACGAAAAGGGTGGTTAATCACACCGAACTCAACGAACTGTTTTTGCAATCAAGCATGCAAATTCCTTCAGATTGTGATGCGAACGGGAAGTTAGAATATGTAATAAGAAAGTATAATGAACTATCTGATAAATGTACTAAAATAGTCACTTTAGAAGCAACATTGAAAGGTAACTGCCCATGGATGACCTACGACTTGATGAAATTGATACGAATTAAAGAAAACGCGTTGTCCAAATTCCACCGCTCTCCACAAAACGTTGCAGTAAAAGAAATGCTTCAACGTGCGTCAAAACTACTCCAAGAAAAGAAAACGAAATGCAAACGAGATTACTATTACAAACAACTTGAAAGAGCCGATACTAGGACAGCATGGAGATTCATCAACTCTAATCTCGGAAAGTACCAGAAAAAACAAGGTATTTCATCGGTTCAGATTGACGGTCAGCTCGTTTCGGATACAAATCACATCGCTGCTGCTTTCAACGACTACTTCTGTAATATCGGACCATCATTAGCAGCCAACATCAACAGTGATATGAACATTAACAAGTTTGGTACACTTGTTCCCCAACAGAATACTCTCTACTCCGACAACAGTAAATGAGGTGTTGATTCTCATTAACAAATTGGACTCAAAAAAGTCAGCTGGTCCCGACAATATACCCGTGAACTTCGTCAAAACTCACTTCGAATTCTTCGCTCGACTACTCTCAGATGTGTTCAATGAAATTATTTGTACCGGTCAGTATCCTGATTGTCTTAAGCTTGCTCGTGTGGTTCCAATATACAAGTCCGGCAACAATAAGGATCTTAACAACTATCGTCCGGTATCCTGTCTGTCCGTTATGGATAAAATCTTGGAGAAATCGTTAGCCGATAGGATCACAAAATTTGTGCAAAGGTTTGGTATAATTAGTGAGCTACAATATGGATTCCGAAGCGGTTCTAGCACGCTGACAGCTTGTAGTGATCTAGTGGATAACATTTATGATTCTCTTGACTGCAAAAAGTTGGCTTCCGCACTCTTTATCGACCTTAAGAAAGCGTTCGACACTATTGACCATAGAATGCTGATCGACAAACTAGATGTATTGGGATTTAGAGGCATTGCCAGATCGTTGATAACTAGTTACATCATGAACCGTCGGCAATTTGTTGTGGTTCGAGAATGTAAAAGCCCCCATGGTGAGATAAGAACAGGCGTACCCCAAGGCAGCAACCTAGGTCCCATCTTCTTCCTACTATTCATAAATGATATTTCTAAGCTACCTTTAAAGGGAAAATTACGACTTTTCGCTGACGATACTTCGCTGCTATATGAAGGAGCCTACGTCGAGGAGCTACATAGGCAAATCAAAGAAGACATTCTGTTATTACGAAGTTTCTTCAACACAAACCTACTGTCTCTAAATTTTGCCAAAACTAAGTATATGATTTTCCACTCTGCCCGTAAACGGCTTCCACCGCGCGATAGCTTGGAAGTTGATGGGTTCGTAATTGAAGAAGTCACCGAATACTTGTTTCTCGGACTTGTACTGGATTCTACTTTGAAATGGTCTGCTCATGTCGACATGCTAAAAATAAAGCTAAGCTCAATTTGCGGGATATTTCGGAAAATTTCTGGATTCATTCCCAAAAACTGGATGATTAAACTATATCACACGCTTTTCAACTCCAGACTAATGTACTTAGTAACATGTTGGGGTTCAGCCAGTAAATCTGTTTTAAGAGAACTCCAAGTGATTCAAAACAGATGCTTAAAGATAATAAATGGCAAACCGAGACTGTATTCAACCGTTATACTCTACACTGAAGCAGCGGACTCAGTGCTTCCAGTAAAAGCATTGCAAGCGTTCCAAATTCTTGTACAAGTACGAAAAATCATCACCGATACTTCAACGCACCATAACACACAAGTTAGAAGGATTGTTAGGACGAGAGGTTCCAGGAACGACGGAAACTTAGTTATCGGAAGACTTCAAACTGAGTTTGGCAGAAAAAAATTCGTGTATGCAGGAAGTAAAATGTACAATGACCTGCCAGCTGCATGTAAAAACTGTGCAAGTTTGAAAATCTTCAAAAAATCATTGAGAAAACATTTGAAACAAAATCTTGTACGTTACCTTGGATAATGCTGTAATCCTACAAATCTCAAATAATATGGTTTGTCAATTAAGAACATTAAACCGTTTTGTATCTGCTTTTTCTCCGCCAGCCGTCGGACCACCCTGCTCACCACCCATCGATCACCACTCACCGCCCACCATCCACCGCCCACCATCGTTGTCGACCGTTTCAAATTAGTATAAAACATTACAATCTTGAATTGCTTTTTTTATGTGTACGAATGTACATTATGATCTTTGTAACATTACTATTTAGTAGATTAAGAACTTCTCTAGCACTTCCTTAAAAGAGCTATAATGCTCACTGGAAAGTGCTCTTGTGAAATTGTAATTGTATTTTTATATGTAAATAAATGTTAAACACAGAAAGCTAGAATTAGACAAATGTCATCGTGTAAGATGACATTGATTTGACCCTTTCTTATGTTTATTGATCTTCGTTCTACCGCTCGTGTTGTATGTAGGTAAGAGGTAACGGTAGCGTACGAATGTAACAAAACAAGCTGACACCCGACTGCGGCAACAAAATGAAGGTAGTAAAAAGTGTCGAATGTTTACAAGACTGGTCGTGATTTGATGTACCGCATCCATGGGTTTGGTTAAATTTTACATTTTACTACCCAGATCTGATTCCGGGTAACTACCGGCTGAACCAAATATGGTCTAACATTATTGTCTTGTTAACTGCTCATCGGTTAACCAAAAACGCTGCAAATTGAAGGTGTCACATGCAGGGTTTGACAATTTCGACGGGACTCTCGGAACCAATTCCGAAACACTACCGCAAATGCCACGATTTGATGTGTCACATGCTTGGATTTGGTTTACTTTTACATTTGGTCTCTTCCGGCCACTCAAAACCGATTCCGAAACACTTGCTGCCCGTTCATTAGGTAATCTGAAAAGCCGGTATTTGATGTGACGCATGTACGGGTTTGTTTCTCTTTTAGATTTGACCACTTCGGCGGGAACCCCGGAGCGGGTTCCGGAACACTACTGGTTCAGATATGGTCTGAGATGATTTTCCTGCTCATTATCCATCAGGTCATCGAAAATGCCGTGGTTTGATGTGTCGTATGCATGGGTTTGGTTCAATTGTATATTTGACCACTTCCAGCGGGACGCCTAGAACCGGTTCCAGAACACTATCGGTTCAGATATGGTCTGAGATGGTTTTCCTGCTCATTGTCCATCAGGTCATCGAAAATGCCGTGGTTTGATGTGTCGCATGCATGGGATTGGTTCAATTGTATTTTTGGCCACTTCCAGTGGAACGCCTAGAACCGGTTCGGAAACACTACCGGTTCAGATATGGTCTGAGATTATTTTCCTGCTAACCGCTCATCGAACCGCTCCTGCTAACCGTTATCGAAAATGCCGTGGTTTGATGTGTCTCATGCATGGGTTTGATGCATTTTCATATCTGGTCCCTTGCTGGGGTACCGTTCCGGAACACCTAAATGGCCATAACTCCGGAACGGCTGGACCGATCCAAACCATTTTCAATAGGAAACAATGGGACCAGATTCCCCGTCGAATGAACCGTCGGTCATTAAAATTGGTTCAGGTTTACTGCCAAAAAGTGATGTGAGTTTTTTTGTACACACACATACACACATACACACACACACATACATACACACACACATACATACACACAGACATCACCTCAATTCGTCGAGCTGAGTTGATTGGTATATGTGACTCGACCCTCCGGGCCTTCTATCGAAAAGTCATTTTTGGAGTGAACATATAGCCTTTCCAGTACACTTAGTGTACGAGAAAGGCAAAAACTATACGTACTCTAGGAATTCGTATTGATCGACGACTAACCTTTATCGATCACTGTAAAGAGGTAAAAAAAGACTGCAAAACCCGATTGAACCTCCTGAAGACCCTCTCCAAACGTCACATCACCAACAACAGGAACACACGGATGAAAATCTCCAGCGCCATCATTGACAGTAAACTGTTCTATGGTGTCGAATTGACATGCAGGTCTTCTGATACGCTAGCCAACATGTTAGCTCCTATCTATAACAATGCCATCAGGACAGTATCTGGTTTACTACCCTCAACACCAGCAGATGCAGCTTGCATTGAAATAGGTTCACTGCCATTCTTCTACAAGCTAGCTGTAGCGGTCGCCAGCAAAGCCGTAAGTTTCCTGGAGACAACACGTAAGTGCCGCACAAGGGTCTTTCTCCTCGATGAGGCCAATAGACTCTTAAGAGCTGTAGCCAACGAAAGCCTCCCTTCAGTTGCTACGACCTACTGGACCGGAGCGAGATGTCGGCGATCCCCTCCTCCAAAACTGGACCTCTCTATCAAAAGACAGTTCAAAGCAGGTGACAATAATGTAGCTCTGAGATCCACTGTCACACAACTCCTGATTGAAAAGTACCATAACCATACACAGCGATTCACCGATGGCTCAAAAGCGCACGGATTAGTAGGAGTCGGCGTCTATGGCCGAGACCTCAACATTCACCACAGACTACCAGACGTGAACTCCGTCTTCTCTGCTGAAATCGTCGCCCTTTTCCTGGCAGCTTCCCATCCTGCTGATAAGCCAGTTGTTATTTTAACTGATTCAGTCAGTGCTATTTTTGCCCTCAACTGTCCATCTTCTCGACACCCATGGATTCAGGCAATTCAACAAATTCTAGACAACGGTAATGACATTACTTTTGTTTGGATCCCAGGACACTGTGGTGTCCAAGGAAATGAGTATGCCGACCAACTAGCATCGCTTGGTAGGTCAAATAGAAGATATCTCACCAAGGAAGTTCCTGGCCCCGACGCCAAAAAATGGGTAAAAAACATTGCACGTCAAGCGTGGACCCAAGAGTGGTGGGCTAAAAGAGAGCCCTTTATTCGTAAAATAAAAGGAGAGACGATTAGGTGGAACGACACGAAAAGCTTTAAGGACCAACAAATTCTCTCGAGACTCCGCACTGGTCATACCAGACTAACCCATAACATGGCTGGTGGGTCTGGATTCCACAAGAACTGTGACATATGCGGAATTGTTAACACCGTAGAACAAACTTTTTGCGTCTGCCCCAAATTCGATAACATCCGTGAACATTACAACATTGGATCAATCGGGAATGCACTTAACAACGATCCAGAAAATGAAGAAGCTTTAATCGACTTTCTTAAAGATGCGGGTTTATATGGATGTATTTAAACCCCAAGTCAACGAACACCCAGCTTGAAGTCGACCCTGGAAAACGAGTATTACGAGGATTACGTTACTATATTCAACGAAGACCACTGAACGATGCCGGAAAACGATTAGACTACTTCAAAACAACATAATGATACTTAAATACTCTGTAAAAATACTCTGTTAAGTGCTGTTTATATGACTCTCCAAGAGACGAACCAGCCTCGGGCTGAAAGTCTCTATAATAAAGCTATAATAATAATAACACACGATCAAACGCTGATTTGAGGTCAGTGTATATGGCATCAATTTGAGATCCTGCATCAATTTTTCGTATACAGAAGGCGGTAAATTGCAAAAGGTTTGTGGAAACTGATCGTTTAGGATAAAACCCGTGTTGATCAGCAGAGATATAGTGTTTGCAGCACGCGAATAGTAGCTCGTAGATGATGAACTCAAAGATCTTGGAGCAAGCGCATAATGCTGTTATTCCTCGATAATGTTCTACGTTCTGTTTGTCGCCTTTCTTGAACACTGGGAACATTACTGAGCTTTTCCAATGAGATGGAAATGTACGCTGTTGTAAATATTCGTTGAACAACATTGCCAAAGGGCGGATCAGGTTGCTGGCACATCTCTTCAGGATACATGATGGGATTCCGTCGGAACCGGCGGAAGTCGAATACTTTAGTTTAGTGATGGTGCTCTCTATCTGCTGATGATCGATTCAAGTATTTCTTAGCTCGCATATGTTGTAAGGTACATCGCGGCAAGCATCCTCAACTTCAACGTTTGATGAAACTGAACTGTTGAATGCACGCTTAAAATGCACTGCAAACAGCTGATGTGCTAGCAGTTTCGTTCCCTAGAAACATTTGTACTGGCAGGCCGTTTTCTTTTCGTTTAGAATTGACGAGGGTCCAGAATTGTTTAGGGTTTCCTCCGAAGATTTTCCTGTGTTTTTGAGGTGTACTCTTGATATAGCAACTTATTATAAAGCCGGTAGTTGTTGCTCGCACGATTAAATTGTTGCTTGACTTTGACATAGGGACAGCGGGTTCTGCAATACTTCCGTAAGAAATTTGACCTAATTCGTTTGAGCTTCCTTAAGCGAGAATTACCCCAAAGGAGTTTGGGAGTAGGTCTGCGGACTGGAACATATTCTTGCAATGTCCCAGTAATCAGTTGCGTAAAAAGACTAACGGCATCGTCTACATTGTGAGTTGATTTCAAAATGTCCCAATCAATTTGGCTGAGTGCTTCGTTTAGTCCGACAAAATCTGTTTTACGGAAATTAAGATCGCATTCGGTTGATGAATCTTCAAAAACCGGTGGAGACTCCCGAGCAGAAGGGCATACCTTACGAATATCATGTGAAGACCAAGATGTGCTCTAATACCTAAAATTGTTATTGCTGCGTTATTCTACAAAATATTATGAGAACATCACAATAACTGTTGGAGGTATTTGAGCAAAGTCTGGTATTGATGTGGTATTTGTTGGTTTAGCAGTGAAAATAACCGAAGAACAAGATTTCCTATAACATCATGAAGTCGTCGAACAAATAAAACATTTAATAACTAGAAATGTTATTAGTTTGTTATTAAATAACTTTGGGATAACAAATACAGCACTTGAAATTTTGGGTATGCATTTATTATTGAAATAATAAAACTTATTTATTTTCTAGGTGTTATTTATACTAAATTTTGGTATTCGTTTTTGTTATTTTGCCTCTTATTTCCACCTAATGATGGGCATATCAAGGTATGGTAGTATTTAAAATACATACCTTGATATGTTATTCACTTGTTATTTTCTTCTGCTCGGGCTGAGCTGAAACTTTTGCGACAGGAGCAGGTTGATCAGCATCTAGATGAGTTTTAGGTTCAACAGCTTCCAATAATTCACATTGGTCCAATAATGAGTCGCTAATAAGTGCTAAATCAAGAGTTCTCCCATTTCTATTGACTATGCCATTGATTTGATTCAATCCATTAAGACTGAAACCATCAAGAAGTGCGGCGCATTGACTCGAAATCTGTGATTCGGTAGGGTTTACATACAGCCGGTTCCTTGTCGAACGGTCCCAAACAAGGGCAGATTGATTGTAGTCTCCAAATAGAATAGCATGAGCCTCTACTTCAAGATTAGTTTGAATGGTCTGAATAGATTCGATGTGTCTGGAGATGCTTGTCATATCGTTCTTGAAGTCAGGAGGCAAGTAAATAACAACAATTCTAATTGTTTGCTTTGCAAGTCTAAGTAAGACCCACAGCGGCTCGAGAGAACTATCGACAGGTGTGCGATCGAGGCTGCAATTGAGATCAACAGAAACGCCACCTCGAGACTTGCTGCTATTCAATCGATTTCGATCGCTCCTAAACACAGCATAGCCGTTTCCGAAAAGTTGAGCAGAAACAATCTTATCATCAAGCCACGTCTCTGTTAAGACAATAACATCAGCAACAGCCAGGAAAATTTCGTAAAGTTTCGTGCGCAAGCCCCGAACATTCTGGTAGTAAATGAGCAGTTCTTTGTTGTCCGAGCCCTGAAGCAAACCCTTTGCAGATGAAGATGGATTGTTATGTATGGTGGGAGCGACAGAAATCGTTGCGCCGAGACCGTGGGAAGTATTCTGAAACATTAAGGTGAAACATCAAGAAATCCAATTGCCATTTTTCATACAAACTTTAGAGGCACAAATATGACGAACAAAGCATCGAACCAAGCCGCACTTGTTTTTCCTGGCTTTGCTCACTTGCAAAAAGAGGCAGCTTTTACAAATCGAGAGCATTTGCTTACGAATTCTCAAGATTGGTGCTCTTGAAAACGTGAGTAGGGGACCAAGTCGGCCATTGTGGCAGCCATGTTTGTATTCTCTGAAGTTTCTACTTAACACTCGATTCAGGACGGGTGTAGTATCTCTATTAGCTTCGGAAGGACATATACTGTAATAAGCTTTACCTGGACCATCCAGTTTGCTGAGCTGGTATCCTAAATCCAGAGATATTGAGTCAGATGAAATCGTCCGGCTGTTGGGTATGGAACGGCATCGGGTGTACCAGTCCAGTTGATCAGCCGACGCAGCATTGTGATTGTGCGGAAGATGGATCAGTTCGTTCAACGTAGGCACCCGATGCAACTGTGTTGAAACTGGCGACACATGCTCTGGAATATTTGCACTCGATTGAGGGGGGGCGCAGTATCTCTATTCGCAGGCTTTTTGACCCTATTCCCGGCACAACAGGTAAACAAAATTGTGCATTGCCTAAATTCACAACGAAACGACCGTTTCGTCCACTTCTTCCACCTGAATCAGATACCTTATTGCGTAAACTTGCTGTTAAAAGTGATTGTTGTGAAGATTTTCTGCCGGAAAGTTGGTTTGAACGAGTTTACTGCACCTAGTCCAGCGCCAATTCCCGGCACCAGTGCCGAACTTCCGGTATAATCAAATGTGAAATCAATTCGGCACACAAGTTTGTGCTGACGAAGTGTACTCGTCTGCGCGTGATAGTTGTTTTGAGCACTTGTGCGACTTCAGAGTGAAAGTGTAGCTCATTAACCTCGGATTTGCCCGTGTAGTTGCCGGCTTAGAATAGCACTACGGACCCCCTGTTCCGGGGGTAAAAGTCCACCAAACAGGGAACCCCAATCCAAGGTGTCAGGCGATCCGTGATGAGGGATGAATGGTTGAGGGGGTTTACAACATGCTTGATCTTTAACGTAGCCCGTAACGTGGGTGGATCTCCCTTTTGGGTTGCGTTACGGAGTAAGATCTACCAAACTGAACCCTGGTAACATCCAACTTGTTAAGCTAGAGTAATGCGTTTTGGTAATAGTGTATTGTTACTAGTGACAGTTTCTAGCCATTAGCTGGTTTGGACTTTCAGTAGGCAATTCTTCTCTGATTTCTTGAGAGATATTTACCGGCATTCTTCAGGAATTCTCTAATGGGTTATTCCCGAAATTTCCTGTTCTGGGATTCCTGCAGGAAGTTTTCTCAGAATTCCTTCATTGATTCCTCCCGAGTGTTCTTCATTGTTTTTTTTTTCAGATTATTCCTCGCGAGATTAGGTATCCCTTCGGGTATTTCCCCTGGACTTTTCCCGAGATTCTGTTAAAGATTTGTCCCACATTTACTTAATGGATTCTTCCGAGATTCCTTCAGCAAAATTCTTACAAGGTTCTGTCAGGCACTTTTGCACGCATTTTGCAGGATTGTTCCTGAGCTTTCAAGGATTTCTCTCGGGTGTTCCCCATTCCTTTCATGATTCCTGTAGAAATTCCACTCAAGATTCGTTCATTGATTCCTACGGGAATTTTCCATAGTTTTGCGGTTTTGCCAACGTTTCCTTTAAAGAATCTTCCCGAGGTTATTCAAGGGACTCCTTCAAGGATTCGTCCCGGGATTTCTTTAGGGACTTCTCAAAAAGTATTTTCAAGAATATGTTTTTGTGAGTCCATTTGAAATTCATCTCGGGATTTTTCCCGGGATTTCTTCCGAAATTTTCTCTAGATTTCCTCTAGGATTCTCTCAGGGACTCCCCTTAAGATTTTTTGCAACCGTTGGAGCCTAAGTCTTCCTACTATCTGTTACATCACTGTATTGTCAGGTAGTCAGGCCGGATTGCATAACGAGCATAAGGGTCAGACAGACAGACACTGCCATGTTCAGCATAGTTGTCCCACGTTCTATGGGAATCCCTATTAACATGTGACACGGCAGGACAGACAGACTGACTGAGACAGACAGACAGACAGACAGACAGACAGACAGACAGACAGACAGACAGACAGACAGACAGACAGACAGACAGACAGACAGACAGACAGACAGACAGACAGACAGACAGACAGACAGACAGACAGACAGACAGACAGACAGACAGACAGACAGACAGACAGACAGACAGACAGACAGACAGACAGACAGACAGACAGACAGACAGACAGACAGACAGACAGACAGACAGACAGACAGACAGACAGACAGACAGACAGACAGACAGACAGACAGACAGACAGACAGACAGACAGACAGACAGACAGACAGACAGACAGACAGACAGACAGACAGACAGACAGACAGACAGACAGACAGACAGACAGACAGACAGACAGACAGACAGACAGACAGACAGACAGACAGACAGACAGACAGACAGACAGACAGACAGACAGACAGACAGACAGACAGACAGACAGACAGACAGACAGACAGACAGACAGACAGACAGACAGACAGACAGACAGACAGACAGACAGACAGACAGACAGACAGACAGACAGACAGACAGACAGACAGACAGACAGACAGACAGACAGACAGACAGACAGACAGACAGACAGACAGACAGACAGACAGACAGACAGACAGACAGACAGACAGACAGACAGACAGACAGACAGACAGACAGACAGACAGATAGACAGACAGACAGACAGACAGACAGACAGACAGACAGACAGACAGACAGACAGACAGACAGACAGACAGACAGACAGACAGACAGACAGACAGACAGACAGACAGACAGACAGACAGACAGACAGACAGACAGACAGACAGACAGACAGACAGACAGACAGACAGACAGACAGACAGACAGACAGACAGACAGACAGACAGACAGACAGACAGACAGACAGACAGACAGACAGACAGACAGACAGACAGACAGACAGACAGACAGACAGACAGACAGACAGACAGACAGACAGACAGACAGACAGACAGACAGACAGACAGACAGACAGACAGACAGACAGACAGACAGACAGACAGACAGACAGACAGACAGACAGACAGACAGACAGACAGACAGACAGACAGACAGACAGACAGACAGACAGACAGACAGACAGACAGACAGACAGACAGACAGACAGACAGACAGACAGACAGACAGACAGACAGACAGACAGACAGACAGACAGACAGACAGACAGACAGACAGACAGACAGACAGACAGACAGACAGACAGACAGACAGACAGACAGACAGACAGACAGACAGACAGACAGACAGACAGACAGACAGACAGACAGACAGACAGACAGACAGACAGACAGACAGACAGACAGACAGACAGACAGACAGACAGACAGACAGACAGACAGACAGACAGACAGACAGACAGACAGACAGACAGACAGACAGACAGACAGACAGACAGACAGACAGACAGACAGACAGACAGACAGACAGACAGACAGACAGACAGACAGACAGACAGACAGACAGACAGACAGACAGACAGACAGACAGACAGACAGACAGACAGACAGACAGACAGACAGACAGACAGACAGACAGACAGACAGACAGACAGACAGACAGACAGACAGACAGACAGACAGACAGACAGACAGACAGACAGACAGACAGACAGACAGACAGACAGACAGACAGACAGACAGACAGACAGACAGACAGACAGACAGACAGACAGACAGACAGACAGACAGACAGACAGACAGACAGACAGACAGACAGACAGACAGACAGACAGACAGACAGACAGACAGACAGACAGACAGACAGACAGACAGACAGACAGACAGACAGACAGACAGACAGACAGACAGACAGACAGACAGACAGACAGACAGACAGACAGACAGACAGACAGACAGACAGACAGACAGACAGACAGACAGACAGACAGACAGACAGACAGACAGACAGACAGACAGACAGACAGACAGACAGACAGACAGACAGACAGACAGACAGACAGACAGACAGACAGACAGACAGACAGACAGACAGACAGACAGACAGACAGACAGACAGACAGACAGACAGACAGACAGACAGACAGACAGACAGACAGACAGACAGACAGACAGACAGACAGACAGACAGACAGACAGACAGACAGACAGACAGACAGACAGACAGACAGACAGACAGACAGACAGACAGACAGACAGACAGACAGACAGACAGACAGACAGACAGACAGACAGACAGACAGACAGACAGACAGACAGACAGACAGACAGACAGACAGACAGACAGACAGACAGACAGACAGACAGACAGACAGACAGACAGACAGACAGACAGACAGACAGACAGACAGACAGACAGACAGACAGACAGACAGACAGACAGACAGACAGACAGACAGACAGACAGACAGACAGACAGACAGACAGACAGACAGACAGACAGACAGACAGACAGACAGACAGACAGACAGACAGACAGACAGACAGACAGACAGACAGACAGACAGACAGACAGACAGACAGACAGACAGACAGACAGACAGACAGACAGACAGACAGACAGACAGACAGACAGACAGACAGACAGACAGACAGACAGACAGACAGACAGACAGACAGACAGACAGACAGACAGACAGACAGACAGACAGACAGACAGACAGACAGACAGACAGACAGACAGACAGACAGACAGACAGACAGACAGACAGACAGACAGACAGACAGACAGACAGACAGACAGACAGACAGACAGACAGACAGACAGACAGACAGACAGACAGACAGACAGACAGACAGACAGACAGACAGACAGACAGACAGACAGACAGACAGACAGACAGACAGACAGACAGACAGACAGACAGACAGACAGACAGACAGACAGACAGACAGACAGACAGACAGACAGACAGACAGACAGACAGACAGACAGACAGACAGACAGACAGACAGACAGACAGACAGACAGACAGACAGACAGACAGACAGACAGACAGACAGACAGACAGACAGACAGACAGACAGACAGACAGACAGACAGACAGACAGACAGACAGACAGACAGACAGACAGACAGACAGACAGACAGACAGACAGACAGACAGACAGACAGACAGACAGACAGACAGACAGACAGACAGACAGACAGACAGACAGACAGACAGACAGACAGACAGACAGACAGACAGACAGACAGACAGACAGACAGACAGACAGACAGACAGACAGACAGACAGACAGACAGACAGACAGACAGACAGACAGACAGACAGACAGACAGACAGACAGACAGACAGACAGACAGACAGACAGACAGACAGACAGACAGACAGACAGACAGACAGACAGACAGACAGACAGACAGACAGACAGACAGACAGACAGACAGACAGACAGACAGACAGACAGACAGACAGACAGACAGACAGACAGACAGACAGACAGACAGACAGACAGACAGACAGACAGACAGACAGACAGACAGACAGACAGACAGACAGACAGACAGACAGACAGACAGACAGACAGACAGACAGACAGACAGACAGACAGACAGACAGACAGACAGACAGACAGACAGACAGACAGACAGACAGACAGACAGACGCCTGGAAATCCTCTGAAACCCCATTAAACACCTCTTTCTTCACAGGGATTCGGTGGGGGTGTCCTGGTGTGCTACGGTAGGTTTTAGGAAGGTTTGCGGAAGGTTTCAGGAGACATTTAAGAGGGTCTCGGAGAATTTTAATAAGGTTTCAGAAGCATTACAGAGGGTTTTGGAGAGTTTCAGGAGTATTCAGGATTATACGGAAGCATATCAGGGGGTTTCAGAGCATTTCCAGAAAATTTCGTAGGCGTTACAGGGGATTTTGAAAGGCATTTCAGGGTGTTTCAACGGATTTTTTGTCGGTTTGAGGATGTTGGAGATTCATTGGGTGTTACATGAGTTGTCAGAGGGCTTTCAGAGGAATTTCTGGGAGTTTCAGAGTTTTGTTTTTCAAAAATTTCTGAAGCTTTACAGACTGCCTAGAGAAGTTTAAGAAAGTTTAAAAAAAATCGGTGTCTGGCAATTATGCCGAATACTGTTTGGCCGAATGTCGTTTGGCCAAACGGCATTTGGCCGAATGCCACTTGGTCAAAAGGTCGTTTAGCCGAAGTCCGTTTGGCCGAATTATTATCAAAAGGATTTGGAAGCGTTCAGTTAATCATAGCCTATTCTCTCTAGTTTTACCATTAAGGGATTAGGGTAATTTTCCAATTGTTGCACGGCTAAAAACTCGCCTATTGTTGCACACTCCATGTTGTTCTTATGAGGCGTGCAATAATTGGCGAATTTTTGGCCGTGCAACAATTGGAAAATTACTCTAGTTGATGCTGAAACTGAGAATATTTTTGTTGAGATTTTCCCTTCTTTGAATCATAGGCTGTTCTTTCGAGTTATACTGATATAGGAAACAGTGGCATGATCACATACCTTCTTCAGCCAATCGGCATTCGGCCAAACGGCGTTCGGCCAAATTAACGTTTCGGCCAAATGGCATTCGACAAAATGGCGTTCGGCCAAATGACCCAGAACCAAAAAAACAGCGGATTTCAGGGGCATTTTCGGAGTGTTTCAGGGGCGCTAAAGGGTGAGTTTCAGGATGTTTCAGAGACGATTAGACCCCCCTCTCCTGAAACTCCCTGCAGCCTCCAGATACGTCCTCGATATCCCGTTTAACGCCCCTGAAAGCCCCGTGAATCCTTCTGTATCGCCCGCGAAACCTCATGAAACCTCCTTTTATCAACATAAGCTCTCCTGAGAGCTCTCCGATACCTCCTGTACCGCCCTTCAAACCCACTATCTCTCTTGCCTTCGCTACTGCCATTATCTGCCAGAATGAATTTCGTTCCGTCTTCTTAATGCAGGGCATTTAAACGTTGTTTGAAACCTGCATAAAAAGATGTTTATGCAGTTCAGTATCATAATTTATAATTTATACTACTTGTTTCAATATCATAATGACCTACTTTTCCGTACTGGTTCATTATGCATCTGAAATGAGTTGTAAAATGAAAAAATCATTGTAAAGAATTTTGTATGGAACTCGTTACTAAACTCGATTTTTCAGCACTCTTCGTATTTATCCAGCTCGGCAAGCCTCGTTGCATGAATATACGACTAGTGCTGATAACATCAACTTTTTGCCACTCGTTACATAAATATCTATTAATTGTATATGTGTTATTATTGCTATTTTTTAACATGTTGAATGCAAACTCTGCATAATAGATTCTATATACACGAATATTTTAACTGAAAAATGCTATTTAAAACAGTAGGTTTCTATGTATTCTGCGAAAAAGTAAAGGAACTTGATCCAAATTTATAGTCAAGTTTAAACTGTTAACACATTTAAAAAAAATCAAACTCAAAATTCATCAACTTCTCCGGTAC